>NC_091016.1:90128829-90451746 GCF_041296385.1 Aphelocoma coerulescens | reverse complement strand
CAGCAAAGAGCAAAGACTGGTTGTTTTGAAGATGACACCAGTAAAGTTTTGTTATTAATCAGCAATATTCAGAAGAATGCCATCCTAGTAATTTTCCTTCATCTGAAAAATTACAAAGATAAGATGAACCTTAAAAAACCCTCAAAGACATTTTTCATTCATATTTAATATTCTACTAAGAAAGAGGATTTTGCTAATATTTTATCACCTCACACATTATGACACCAGAGTGTCTCAAGTCCATCAGAGAGGTAATTGAACAGAATTTTAACATATCAATAGATACCATTTACAGAACTGAAAATCTTGTTCTAGGTTACCAGTATATCTCATTTCTACACCAACAATTCTGATATTTTGTTTTTATTTTCTTTCCATTCACACATAAATATAAATCTCCACCACTTGTTGTGACCTCTCCTCAGTTTTATTAAACTTATGCCTATTTATTTAATTTATTTCCACAAGCTACTTCCACATGGTCCTTCCTTTGACCCTGACATCCCTTTCTCCTGTGCTGACACTCAGACAGTTTCTTTACTAGATCCAAATGGGTTGGACCTCTTCCTATATCATCAAGTCACATCCACAGTGTCCCTTGGACTGAAAAAAACATGTTGATATTATTTTGGTGCTGGCATCTTAGCTATATATCTGTCCTATCACCAGTAAAAAAAAAGGAAAAGTCATTCTGTGCACAAAGTAGACTTGCTAGTGCAAGGCCAACATTTGTAAGAGCACCTTTACAATTCAAGCATGACAAGCTTTGTCCCAGATGCTAGGCTGTCTTCTGTGGAGCCATAAATAAAACATATTTTCCCACCTTTTGTGGTAATAGCTATACTTATGCCCATTCCTTCTCTTGTCTTCTCCACTGCCTGTGAAATTGCTGAGGAGGTTGATAGCAGTTACTGTGAAAGCCAACAAAAACAAACACTATCTGTTGCTGTCTTCTGAGCATAAAGATGTGGAAATGTCCAATGTATCTTCAAACAAAGTCTGCCATGAATTTAGTCTATGGATATTCCTGCATGCTATCCAAAATAAGCATTTCCAGATAATAATTTCTGCCCTCTTTCATAGATCCCCTTGCTCTGAAAAGTGAAGTAAGAAGAAATTAAACGGACTGACAGAACTGCCTGTAACATCAGTACACAGCTCATTCTTTCTAGTGTCAGCTGAAACTGAGACTTAAATCCTGTGTCACCATCTATATTCTTTCTTCTAACACCCTTCCCTTCTCAATTTCTCAGGTCTTAAAATTCATTACCAACATGTGGTTTGGTAAACATGGAAATCTGAGGCACCACCTAGCTTTGTCACATTTTCCATGCTCTAATGAAATAGAACATTTCACAAAAGAAATAATCATAAATAGCAAATTTCACAACAATAAGTTAACAGCTTCAGAAAATTAATATATTCCTAACCAAAATGACAAAGTTTAAAGGATGACAATGGATCAAAAGTAGCAGACAATTGCTGAGATCTTCTCATGCACTAAGCAGTGGAATGGCATTTCTCAAAGAGCAGTAGAATGACACTTCTCAAAGATAACAAGAGTTTGTTTAGTAAGAGGTTGACATAAGTTCAAAACCAAGTTTTAGTCTCTGTAGAAGTCCCCCGAGTCACACAGTAATCACGTCAGACACAGAGCGAGGCAAGTGAAGTGCAAACTGAGTATGAATTTATGTCAGCTAACTTAAGAACCTATACTGGCTACTTCTACATCTAAACTAGTCTAGGCCCTTTTCACAGTCAACAAGTAAAAAAAAAAAAGATTTAAAAACATTTTAAAATATAATTCATCAGAGTGGTTTAAGACAGTTCCTCTACAAAAAGCAGCTCCTGTTCCCCTTACAAAATTAGCATAGGAGGATTAGCTTAGGTTCAGATGATTGTCAAGCTCTGCAACTCTTTAAGTCTTTCTGAGCTTACCCAGTTTGGGCCCAGACTCTCAAGACTAATAATTCAAACACAAGGTTATAACTGTTCATTCCACTGAATCTTAAGTATGGGAAAGAAAGAGGCAAAAACATTGCTGCCTAAGTGGGTATACCAGAAAAGTCTAGATTTGGATTTAGTACACAGGCAACATGGAAAGGCTGGATGGTTATAAGAAGACTGCAAACACAGCTTTAGTATTTTATGAAAGCATAAGAGAAATTTAGGAAAGGCAATTTAGAATGATGGTGGATGTAAGTCTGGCACTGAAATATATAACAATATATTAATTTACACTACATGCATATTAAAAAGAATATGTACTTGAAAGTCTCTTTTAATTTAATTATACTAGAACAACTGGATGAATTTTTAAAATTGCAGTAACCTTTTGTTGTACAATAACAACAGTAAGTCCCTGGTGAAAAAAAATCTTTCCCCGTTGTTTTTTATTTATTTAAAAAGGACTGTAAGTATTTTTGCTACTGATAGGAAATTAAGATCAAGGTATTTTTCATCCTCGTATTAGGGCAAAAGAAGATGAGCACTAAAACAGTAGTAATGTAAACACAGAATGCCTTTCTACTGTAACAGTAAAGAACAAAGGCCATTACAAGTGACTGTAACATTAAAGAAAATGCTGGTAGTATACACATTATGAAACCAAGAAAAATATTTAAAGAGAGTAAACATTTAAAATCCAAGCCCATTTATATCTGAGTTTTATTGGTGAAAGTGCTGGTACTCATAGCTGCTGATGTATGCCTAACAAAATATGAGAAAAGCAGCTAAATGAAAACAAGAGAGAAGATGCAATATGTTCCCCTGGGAACACCATGGTAAAGAATAGCAAATGATCTTCTACATTTGCAAATAAGTCAAAACTTTCAACAGCTCTAAATACTGTGGGAAATGCTGTGCCCCTCTGGGCGCGACTTCAGAAAAGGGGTAGGCAATGTTCTGTGTTTCAGCTCTCTTAATACATCATTAGTAGAATGCATCCCCTAGGAAGCACAAGACATTTGCACACAGTCTTCTTGAAGGTTTAATATAACCATGGAAATACACAGTAAGACAGAAGATACAGAAGAAACTAATTAAAAAATTGCAGAATGCCATGGACAAAGTAGAAGACAAAGAGGCTGTCTCTCAAAGACTGAAACACACTGGGATCCTCAGTATCTTGGGTAAATCTAGATTTATTACTACACTTACAAATTCTCAATCCATCTGAGTTAAAACACTGAGTAAAAATAATTTTTGAAATGTTCAAGTTGTGAATGTATTACCAGACATATTGCAGCTTTCAATAAGAGCATTAAAGAGCAAGAAAAGGAAAAGTCCCAAAAATTACTGAAGCACATCACCTGTCAGATACTTGTGATCCACTCAAACATGTCACCCACCAGTCCCTGCACTGAGGGAAAATGGTGGCTCTTGTAAGTACCATCCCTTCATCTGATCATTCTTTAGGTCTGCAGGTGTAATATGGATGCTGGCACAGCTCCAGGTGTTTCCAATGTTTAAATAAAGCATATTTAGGAGTGATTGATGATGCCATATTTATTTTAGAGGCGGAACCTTTTGAAACACACTGGAAAGATAACACTAAACCCCTCAATTTTAAAACATGGATCTATAAAAGTAGATGCATTTGTCCATTCCATCTTCTAACACAAACTCAGTCCACTTCAAATAACAGAATAGATTTAACAGAATAGAATTTACCAATTCTGACAAAATAAAACAGTGTGGGGTTTTTTCTCCTTCACAATGGGCTAGATAGGACTTTAAATTCAGAAATTACTTTACTTTTCAGTACTTCTGAACACTGAAAGAGAATAGAAAATGTTTGTCATGACATTGACTCTAGGAAAAGTAGTATCCAATCGCACTATTTTCTTGCCAGCTGGAAGTTCGGAAAGGGGAAGAAAAAGGAATGGTCATCTATTTTCTCCTTTGCTCAAGTGCTACCTGTATGCTACCAGGGAAGGCAGTACAGCAGCAAGATCTAAGGGGGAAAAAATCCACTTGTGAAACAGAACTTAACTGGTAAAGGAAAGTGCAATTATCTCCTACCAGACTGGCACAGACAGGCAGCAACCAAAAATTAAAACCCCATAGAATGTTTACTTCATCAGTAGTTTTACAAATGCTCATGCCTGGAACTCTGCACCACTGGGCCACAGCATTACTTCTGAGCACCTTCCTTGGCCTGATTGTTTTGTGGAACATGTTAAAAAGCCTCTTTTCATCAGCCAGGTTAATTTGGTCAATAACATGTTAACATACCTAAATGAAAAGTTGCACATCTGGAAACCTGTTTTGATCACACATAGTGTCATTTGTATTGCAGAAATATGCAAAACTACTATGGAACACACTGGAGAATATAACCTAGAAATGAGATTCTCATATATGCACCAGATACAAAAATAGACTCTTTATATATAGACGGGACCAATCTCTGTTCATAGAATTCAGGAAATGTTACGACTATGTTACAGTAAAACTGTCACGGAAATGTTGTCTCCAGTTTTAACAATCATCATTCACAGGGAAAGCAACAGGACCTTTTTAAAATCAGAGAGCATAATCATTCCCATTACATATTTACTACATTTTTTAAAAAGTGCAGAAGTGCCACTATTCTACATATGAATGCCAATTGTGATTGTCTTTTATTTAGAAATCCCTGCAGCTGCGCACAATTTAAATTATTTACTTGACACATTTATATCTTTAGATTGACAAGGTATGAAATTGCAGGTTTCCTCTATAATCAGTTTTCCACTGTCCAGGTTTCTACTTTGGTTGAAATATGAATAATAAAAGCAGGTTTGTTTCTGTTTTCTCAACAGTTTTCATTTGCATATTTATGTGTAGGTATTCCTCGAGAATATGAATCTTGGAAGGCTGGTACTAATTCTTACAAAAATTAGAAATAATTTGGGGAAATACAGAAAGCTAACTAGGATAAGATGAAAAACTGAGCTTGAATTTGTACCTCAGCTTTTCTGGATTGCATATTCCAGCCCAGATGCCTGTCATTCCTCCAGAGGAGTCGGAACTGCCAGCCCGGGCACGTTCATTGACCTATTATGGGCAACTGTGAGAACCATCAGATTCCTACATTTCAGTATTTTAGTAAGTTAGGAGAAAAAAAATATTCCAAAGCAAGCATGCAGGAAACAACTTGAAACAGCAGCCCACAAGTTCCTGAACTGTCACAGACGAAGGAGTAGCTGCCCTAGCAGCTCCTCTGCATATTTCTCTCTTGTGCAATTTCAGTTCTCAAATAATAGAATCATAGAATTACATAGGTTGGAAAATACCTTTAAGATCATTAAGTCCAACTGTTAATCCAGCGCTGCCAAGTCCACCACTAAACTATGTCTCTAAGCACCACAGCTATATAGCTTTTAAATACTTCCAGGGATAGGGACTCTACCACTTCCCTGGGCAGTCTGTTCCAATGCATAGCAACCCTTCCTGTGAAGAAATTGTTCCTAATATCCAATCTAAAATTCACCTGGTGCAGCTTGAGGCCATTTTCTCTCACCCTATCTCTTATTATTTTGGAGAAGAGACCAACAGTTATACAAATAAAAAACAGTTCAGATACTCATTTATTAAAAGTAAGCTTGCCATGATGATTCATCTGCACATTAAGGGAATATATATGTGACCAGTCAGCTTTTTAGCTATGTCTACAAAGGGCAAGAGAACGTTTGTGTGTCCAGCTTCCTCACAGCCATTGCAGCTGCAGCTGGAATGGCTCCTGACCCTGGGCAATCCATGTGGCACTGTCCCAGTGCTCAGAGCACCACAGTGTCTTCTGCTGGAAACTGCCTGTGTAAAAAGTCCTTTCAATGTGAGCTGTCTCGGCTCTTCCACTTTGTGTGAAAGTACTACCTGAAAAAGTTGAATGCTTTCTACCTAAACTGAAATTTATGGTAAATGGTTTAAGTTTCAATGCTAACAGATCTCCCACAACTGGCCATCGCCAGTATTGAATTTACACGTGATCAGTTTAGAATTGGTCTGGCAGCCATGAGCTTGTCAGAGCTTCTCTTGTAAGGTATCAGATAAACACAGTTCTCATTCCTCTGCTAACCATCCAGTATTAGATTAAAATTTTTATGGTCAAAAGAAACCCTTTCACCACCATTGGTTTGACTTTTACATAACACAAGCCATCAGTCTTGCTAGATTTCATTGCTCCTCTGTCTGGAGAATAGTACTTTAACTAAACCATGTCTCTTTTGTGACCCTTGAATAACAAAAATATTGCCTCCAAGTCAATGATAAAGATATTAAACATTGCAGAGCTAAAAAAAAAACCCTGAGATACCATAAACCCACAAGTATTTTGTTATTCCTCATAGAAATACATATTTTTAATCACATCTTCTCCAGTAACACAAGAGGCCTGCTTTGCTTTTTCATTGGTGTAGTTTCTGAAAAGAAACAGTAAGAATTCAAATGTCTTTCAAAGGTAAAAAATAAGTCAACCAAAAATCTGTAAACGCTTATTAGACCAGGATCATTGTATTTTCAATAACAGCCTTACCTTTAATCCAATCTCCCTGATTTTTTCAATTTATCCCAGATATACCTGGGAAAAATAGTACTTCCTCCGCACCCAGCTCAGCATGGTACAGAAAGCTTTTACCAAAGTTTTTTTTAAAAGAAATGACAAAGTATTATTTGGACACTCCAATTCAAGGATCTTGACAAACTTTTAAAGCTTTTTTCAACATATTAATTTGCTGTTAATAAAAGGGAAAATAGGACTTCTTGCCAAGATAGATAAAACTTATATTTAAGAAGTATCTACCACATTTATAGTGACAATCTAATACTTCTATATGTATCATCACTAAGGAAAAGCATCAGGAAAAACAGAAAACCTCATTCTTACTATTCATAATTATTTTTGTTAGGTTACTTTTCTTTAGTGTCTTTTGCTTTTTTATTGCCTAAAAAGACAGTTTTTGACCTTGTTTTCTATTACTAGGCCTTGCTGTTTGTTTGGTTTTATTAAACTGGCAGTTTTCATATCCCTGTAAGCCAGACTGATTTTTAACCAACCAGGCTTGTCTCAACATTGTTTATTTTGTGAGAGTTTATTCACATCTTTTAAGTAGAAAACAATCATCACTCACATTTTGATGTTTAAATGTTTCCCTTTGATCCAGCTTGATTATGTCCATCATCCTTAAACCATTCATCTTCCAGTGCTGAACGCGTTTCAGGTAGGTCTCCACTAAATTGCAGCTGTTTGTATCCTGACAATTATTCATTTTTCTTCTACAGTCTATTTCTTTAACCATTGCAAAGTGATTTAACATATTCTATATTCTATAGGTATTAACATATCTACAACATTTGATGAACACTCAGGATCCAGAGGTCATATCACCTCAGGATTTCCAACAACACCCTTCAAATCAGCACTCAGACTAGTGCCTAAGTATGTTTTAATTGTGTTGAAATCCCACCTAAGAAGCACCATCCTCACACCTAAAAAATACATGACTATGGGTAAGGCATAACTTTTAGTGAGATTGCCATGGTTTGTAGTAAGTAACTAGCAGTACTCCAAATAACATTTTAAATGCTTTGAATAAAAATGTTCCTCAGTAATTACTTTTCTTGTCAATGCCTTACAAAACAGGCCTATTATTTTTGGCAGCAGTCAACACTCTTTCTTTCAGACACTCAGTCCCACACCGTCTACATGGAACCATTTACTAGTTTGGTCACACGGGACTTTCTACCCATTTTTAACCCATAAATAAGCAGTCAATTTTTTACCCATAAATAAGCAGTTTCCATTTCTCTTGCTTATTATCTAGGCAATTGTATAAAAATGCTCTACTTGCTTTTCTTTCCTTGCTTTTATGAGTAACAGGATAATACCCTGGCTAAAAATACCTCTGCTAAAACTAACAGTAACAAGGACTTTAATAGCCATCTCAAATTGAGTGAGTTGCTCCTCCAAGTTAGTGTTTTGAGTTCTGTACACAACAAAACAATACAGGATGAGAGCTTGTGAAGTTGGGCTTTTTTGCAATCTGCTTTAGTGTAAGAATTAATCTTTCTGGAGAATTTGCAGGTTGTGCACCTCCGCATTATAGTTGCCAAAAGTACATTTTTTAAAACTGCCTTAAAAGTAGGGAGGCCCCCACAGAATAGGAGAAGGAACTAATCTAAATGGAAAACATCTGCACATTTCAAAAAACAAGTTCAGCATAATTATTATTTATATGTGCACAAGTAGTGAGAGTGATTTCTATTGTACCTCATCGTGGAAAATCCTGACTAGACTAAGAAAATATAGCCTAAAAATACAGTTATTTGTTCAAGTGGTTTAGCTTTTAAGATAAGGAATTGCAGTGCAACTCCATGCCGGCTTGGCCTAATATAATCAGCTTAGCTAGAAAAATGTGAATTCTTTTTGGTCATTTCAGTTCTCTATAGTGACTCAGCACCTGGTTACATGAACGTAAGTGTTAAGGAGGGAACAGGGATGTGCTACTGGGTGAGAGGGAGGGTATTAGAGGGGAGAAATTAGGAGAGATGGTGCCCCAGGATCCCTGACTTTGACTAAAGGAGCCTGGGAACTACATCCAAGCTCCCATTAATGAATACTATCAGGCTCATGTAGTCTGATCAGTTAAGGGGTACAGCAACGAAGTCCCACCTGATCATATTCCAAGAGCAGAATTCAGAGGTCTCATTCGCTGTGGTCCTAATATAAGAAGTCATCCCAAAATGAAAAAAAACAAAAGGCATCCTCCTGATCAGAAGGTGTTTCAGAATAGGCCACACAAATTTTATGCACATTGTAATACTTTGTATGTGCCACTCCTTCATACACATTGAACTCAATGCTTAGTCACAAAAACAGTGACACGAAAGTTGGGCTACTAGCATGGATAAGCCAGCTTTGCTGTTGCTGTGTGTATATACAGATGTTTGATATCTTTCAAGCAAATAATATGCTACAGAAAATTTAAAATTACAATGAAACACAAGCATAAAGCAAAATGAAAAGCCTACTGAAGTATCAGAAGCAGCTGTTGCAATTAACTGCCTAGAAACATTCATTAATAGATTACAAAACTGGCCCAGCTTCTCAGACCAAAATGAAAAATACTTTCTAGCTAATGACTTGTATATGATGTGATATGGCTACTTGCTACAGTGTTCAGATACATCTCACAAGAAAGCCTGTCCACTTTTAGAACGTGGCTCTGAGGCGACAGAGAGAGAGGGGAGCAGACACTTCTCGTTCACTGAAGCTTTCATGATGTGTTGTCTAAATGATCCCACTGGGGCAGGGGTGAGGATGTGTGTATAAAGCTGATGATGCACACACCCAATCCAACAATCCAGAAGCCCCAGCTAAATTTACTGATGCAGGAATGCTGTGTTTAGCTATAATACACATAAATCTGTAATACATTTATCATGCATAAAGTTTAATGCTTGTATCATTTATAATACAACGTGTTTACTTCTACAAAAGCATAAATACATTGAAGGTGTTTTTCTTTGTAATTTGACATCAGTCGGAGTCTTCAAGTATTCAAATATTCTTTAATATTCTTTCAGACAAAAAAAAAGGAAGATCGGGACCAAGTAATTAACCAGTAATCCCAGGAGTACTGGAAAGAAGAGAGCCAATTTTCAACAAGTTTAAATCTCTGCATTTCACATAAATGGGAAGCCAAGTTAAAGAGGGTAAGGTCCACCTTCTTGAAGCACTAGAACCTCAGCTGGGGAAAATCTGTAGCACTACACTGCTTTTTACAACTAAAGTGAATGTACAGCTGAAGTATGTAGACACACCTTGCCAGCACAGATTATAGCTTCAAGCAGTTCACCAAAATGAGGGGCACAGTTATTCTGAATCTGAATTCAGAATTCACATCTGAAATCAACGCAGAGAAATTCTGTGACGGAAGTGAAGAAAGAATGCTTCCTTAAATTGTATTTTTACCTTATTTTTTCATTCATATTTTACCTCATTTATCATCCATCCTCCTCTTCTTGAGACCAAATTTCCTATACCACTTTTTAACATATACAATGTATGCAGCACATTTTCAGAGACAACAGTGTCCTTAGTTACTTAAGCCTTACAAAGCAGTCTACACTGCACATTAGGATGAGTATATCTACACTGTATACTAGGATGAGACATTTTCCTTATGACTTTTTAGTTTGCGCAGAATCAAAGCCAGTATTTTAACAAAACCCCCTACCATTTATAATTCCACTATTATACAGTTCCCTTCAAATAGCTAATACTACACCTCAGAAAAGGATTTACCTCATTATCTGTTCCCACATCCAGCATCACTGGTAGACACTCATGAGGTTTTACTCCTCCACATGCTGTATAAAGTGCCAGTTTGCCAACAGGAATGCCCATTCCATAACAGCCAAGGTCTCCAAGACCAAGAATACGTTCACCATCGGTCACCACAATAGCCTGGAGGAAGAAATAAAGGCACTGTAAAAATCACTTCTTTACTTGTATGTACTAAGTATTCCATTATTCTCTTACCATCACTTTTTATTTTACGTGTAAAAACTGTAACAGGTGCAAACAAATCAATAGTACAACAAAAGCGAATAATTTTTTTATTGTATTTTACTGTGGGTTTGTTACACTATTTTAGACTCTTGCTTCACTGTAAAGGGGACTTTCATATAAAACTTTTAAGAATACATGAGAGAGGTGTTTAGTATTACATTACAAGAGAACTGGCATTGTTCCCTCTCACATTTTTCTGTCAGCAGTATGAAAACAGAATAGGAAGGGAAAGGAAGTTATCCATAAAAAAAGAAGAACCACAAACTCCTGGGTTTTGTCATGTCTGTTTTCAGCAGAACCAGAGCTAGCCACTCCTACTGGCCTTTGTCAGGGCTGTCTACAACCTCCTGGTTCTTACTCTTCAGTGATGTATGTCCTCTTCCCTTGAGCAAATAACACACTCCATCAAACTTATACATATCAGGAAGCATGTGTTTTCATTGACAGAAATATAATAACTTAGTAAATCCCAAAAACTGTCTATGCTAATAAGAAAGACTTTCCATATTAAAGGAGAGAAATGCTCAGTGTGGCAAACTGCTGACAACACAATAATCTCCTTGTTGTACTCAGTGACAAGCCATTTTAGCTGGAAATTTAATATTTTTTGTGAGAGAGCTTATGAAGCACTGTAAGTGGAGAACTGTTAACTCAAACACTAGAATGGGGCTGCCAAGGGGTCTTGTGGGGTCTCTACCCTTGGAGATACTCAAAACTCAAAGGCTGGACATAGCCCTGAGTAACCTGTCCTTAATGATCTTGTTTGAGCACAAGATGGCCTAGATAATCTCCAGAAATGCCTTCCTACCTCAGCCATTCTGTGATTTCCTGAAATGCAGAAAAAAAATTCAGGGCTTTTTGTTTTCCATAATATTCAATGTAAGTGACCAATTAATCAGTAAAGGATGCCTATAGCTAAACAAGTAAGTGCTTAAATGCCTCAAACTTTGGCTGCAGCAGCATTCTTTCTGTTGAAAAAATCAGTTAAGAAATCACCAACACCTAAACTGATAAAAAGCTTATAAAAAATACCTTAACCAAGTCATCTTGGGTACAAAACAGCATCAGCTTTGTTATGTGACTAAAACTGGACTTACCTTGATGACACTTTCTGGCCAGGATTTAAGCATTGTAGCAATGTGACCCCGGTCATGGATAGAAATAAAAAGACCTCTGCAAATAAAAAAAATACTTCTCATATAAACAGGTAAATAATTATAAATCAGTGTAATATAAATAAAGTATAATTCAACTAAATAATATTAAATCTATGCAAATGTGTTTCCAACATACAAAAATTCAGTTTGATAATAATAGCTCAATTTTGTATGAATAGGTAAAGAATCACCTGCATTTAAAAATCAGAAAACAAGTAACTCAGTAGAGCTTTACTAAGCAGAGAGAACCTGTAAGAGTCCTTTCTGAAACCAACTCGCTCAGTACTTTGTCTGTTCAAATGTATTCACTAGTTGACCCTGACCACAAAATAAGTTCCTCTTATGACAGTTATCACTACTGCCCCAGCAGTCCTAACATTTAGAAACAAGAATAGGCTGAAGCTTTAAACTGTGAACAAAATCTGAAATAAGCCATATATTATCATTACATAAATAAATCAGGAGCATTCAGCTATGTGTTAGAAAACAGTCTCCCTGTTTCATTAGATGCCATTTTCAATTACAAAAGTGGGAAATTTTCTTCTCGACAGTGCAAGAAGATCCTCAATACTGAACAGACCAAATCTTTACTCCAAAGAGTGTTTGAAAATTGGCCTTTAGTTCCACCAGCACAAAAAAGTTTAAAACAAAATGATAGAAAAGTGTAACTCTCAATTCATTTTCTGCTTATGACATAAGCAAAATCAACAGAGTATCAAACAAAATCTGAAATAAGCCATATATTATCATTACATAAATAAATCAGGAGCATTCAGCTATGTGTTAGAAAACAGTCTCCCTGTTTCATTAGATGCCATTTTCAATTACAAAAGTGGGAAATTTTCTTCTCGACAGTGCAAGAAGATCCTCAATACTGAACAGACCAAATCTTTACTCCAAAGAGTGTTTGAAAATTGGCCTTTAGTTCCACCAGCACAAAAAAGTTTAAAACAAAATGATAGAAAAGTGTAACTCTCAATTCATTTTCTGCTTATGACATAAGCAAAATCAACAGAGTATCTTATTCTCCTATTCAGCATTTCATTCTTCATTTACTTGTCAGGTAGATGTACATTCAGATCCACTCAGAGTTAATTTAATTCCATCTTTTATCTACTTTTTTCATGTGAGATAGTGGAAAAATGCTATCTCTCAAAACCCATGAATGCACTTAAATGCAATCTCTCAAAATCCACAAAGAAGACATCAATGAAGAAGCACATACCAAAATGCCTTCTTGTAATAAAATTTTTCATTTGTACATATAAGGCATTGTCTTCTAGAATTATTCTAAAGCATTTCCCTTTGACTATTTTAAAAATTTTAAAGTAAGAATTAGAGAAAATTATTGAAAAAATAATTGAAATCTAAGTCTAGCAGAATATTACCATATTCATACAAGTGGATCATATAGGTCTAAATAAAACTAATAAATCCGGAAAATGCTTGTCAGGTATGACTGCACATATACCAAGTCAAGCAAAAAATCTCCTGCAGTGTTAAATGCATACTAACCAAGACAGCAAAATTAGTCCCAATGTTATATTTAATTTCACATGTTTATATATTTAAAACATATTAGATGGTATTTTATATATAAATTACTATGTGATTTATATTTTTATATTGAATTTTTTATTTAATTTTATATTCAAGTGTCTTCTTTCCCTCTTTGATGTCAAAAATTTGCAACAGAAATTCTTTATTATTTAGGAAAAAAAGCAATGTAAGACATGCTGTAATTAACCAAAGTACTTCATTTTATGCATTTTCCCCTAGAACTAAAAATTCTCTCATCCTGGCATTTCTAATTAATTCTCCTTCTGTGTCCATTTCCCATGCTCAGAACTAACACACCATGCAGATATTAATGTATCTCAGTTGTTTCTTAATAAGTAGCATCCATCAGCAAATTAATTTCTCCACCACACTGGAAGCGACAGGTTCTCAGGGACAGGAGGGTTAATTTCACGACACTTTAGAAAAGTTCTGGTATTTACTGCACACAAGCGTATCTATTTGTGAGCTGGCTACCTGAAAAAATATGTCCCTTACAGTGAAATACCATAAAACAGCAAAGAAAAATAAATGATGATTCCTTTCTGGTGTATTGTACCTTGAGTCATTTTATAAAACATCCTGTAAAATGTTAAATCATTAAGTACATCTCATCAAAATTGCTAGCCTCAGAGATAGCTGTGACAGATGAGTGTGTGAAAGCAAGCATAGAGTGCTGGAAGAAAGCTATCTTGTGGGATCACTCCTCTCCTTGTCTCCATTCTCCAATTTACACCAACCTAAAAGATTTGTGTTAAATGAAGCAAGATTTTGTATTGATTTTCTAAAGAGTCCCAGTCCAGCCCAGTGTGCCTAAATAACCTCTTCCTTGCAGGCTAGGGAGAGAGGTCACCATGGAATAAATTCCCCAACAGAGGAAAATAAAGGCAGGATGGCTGCTCCAGAAGGAATTTTGTTAGAACATTTGTAAGGACCTTTGAATAAGTATTGAGAGCGTATTTCAGAAATCTGTTCAAGCAGGATCAGATTCAAGCCGCAACAGAAAATAGAGGCTGAGGTGTAAATAGTGATGTTAAAAGCATTTCACTCCCCTCTTTCTTTCCATCCCTCCATTCTTTCTGTAGTTTAGTAAAACATTTCTGGACACACTGGCCTGACCAAGAAGATGCTCTTAGATTTAAGGGAACGGAATAAGTGAGAAGAATTTTTTATTCTTTTATCTGGATCTCTTTTCCTGATCCTTCATTTCTTGAACTAAAGCACTTTTTTCCTATAAGGTATTCTCTGCAAGTAGATACACTGGGTTGGTAAGAGGAACCCTGGTTCACAAAGATGTCAGCCACAAGAATACTCAGACTATATTACTGAAACTAAATTCACTGGCAATTCTACCTGCAGACAGCCATCAAAAGGTAGCACTACATGTGGTTTTTTTCTTTTTCATGAGGTCATGCTATAGCCAGGCAAAGAAGCAACTGCATAAGGTTATTATAAGTGGGATAGGGCTGACAAGCTGAAAAGGTAGTCAGCAATTTGGCTATCTAGCAGACATTACAGTTATTTTTGGGCCCTCATAGCACACCTCCAAGAAGAACAAAGCATGGGGCAAGGTAGATGATTTAAACTGGATTTAGTTCTATATGGATTTCAGTCCAGAAATATGACTGAATTAGCCATTTGAGAATGTTGTTAATAACAAAAATAAGAACTGTCGTACCAGTGACGCACACCCTGCTCTGCTGGATGAGGAAGAGATGGCCTGCAGGATGTACACCTGTCTGACAATGCACTTCAGGATGGGGTTGCTAAAGCAGACAAACAAGTAATATATATAATCACACAGAGAAAGAAGCAAGATACAGGGAAAATGTTATGAGGAAGAATATGCTGCTTGTTTTTTAGCATGCACAAATTCACGTTTCTAGGAAGAAAAGCAACTCAGGAGGGAGCAGGGTTAAGTTCTCCTTCACACACTTTCAGAGCAGTCCAGGTTGGCAAGCTCACTGGAAAAGCAACTGTAGATTTTACAACACAGTATGGTCCTTTCCATTTTAACTGGTATCTCAGTTATACAGATTATCTTTTCTTGCAAGGCAAGAAGACCAACCACCAAAACTGTGAGTTAAAGCTGACCTGAAGCTTACAGCCTCAGATCAGTCTTCTAATTAATGTGTTCATTTTGAACACGGCACAGTGCAGATTGACTTGCCTAAGCACATATGCAGAAGTGCTCATTTACAGCCAGTTTGCCCCAGTCAGCCCTCAGCTCAGCACTGGTTTATAGCCTGTTGGAACCTAGAGTGCAGGGAACGTTTCTCTGTCTGTCCTGAGGGGCCCATCCCCCCAGGGAAACACTGTTTTTAACCTTCGTCCATGGAGAGGACTGCCAAGGCTTTGGGATGAATTAGAATCTACAAGGGTGTGAGTTAGGTGGTAGTATAATATATAGTTTGTTACAGGGTGAAAAATTTAGAATTTTAGGTTTATTAATATGGTAAGTAGATGAAGACAAGATGGAGGACTCCTGTCGCTTTTCAGGTCTCTTCCTTCTTCTTCATCTACTCCATTTTCTGCAGTGTTGGTAGCACAGAATGATTGGTTAGGAAATGCTGCAGGACAGGGCTACGTGAATGGACAGTTCATTAGGCATTGGTAGAAAAGTAAAAATGATGTACATTCTTGGTGAAAATTGGGTGATTTACCTTTAAAAGGGCCTTGAATTTCCTGTATCGTGTCTTTTGGTACTCTCCCTGCTTCATGCTATGTCAGCGGCATGTCATTGCTGATAAGATATAATAAACAATCTGAAGACCAAGAAGATCCAAAAGTCCCATTCATCTCTTACTCCGGGCAAGGACTTTCTCCCCCATCCGGGGAGGACGTATGGGGGTCGAGAACCCGCACACCAGCCCAGCCAAAGCAAACACTGCCAGTGACACCCACTTTAGGTAGCCAGAAAATGTAGGAAACTACAGCAGAGGAATAATTAGGCAAAGAAGTAACTATGCCTCCTTTCTTCTCATCACACCAGCAGTAAGACTGAAGAGTGAGGGGGGAGCCCACACGAAGACATCAAGATCCACTCAACAAAGGCTGGATCTATTTTGGGTCACTGAGCTCACTACACTGTAGCAGATTTTACCAGTTATGTGGAGGTCATGCTACAGCACATGATTTGGGTCTCTTTTATTAAAATTCTGATCTATGAGAAAAAAGTCAACAGAATAAAATGGAGCATTTGTTTATTATGTTTCGAGGAAGCAATGTTCTACCAGCAATGTATTTGTCTATTTTCTATTAAAGAACAGTTTAGGAAAATGTGTCATTGTAACAGAATAATCCTTTCTTTCCTCTTCTTATAACAACAGGAGGCAATCTTAACATGTCTCAGAAAATGCCAAACATGTTTAATGAAAAAAAGTTCAGACTTTTCTCACAACCCTACAACCCTACATATTCAAAATTGTTATTTGAATTATGAACTGTACATAGAGTTACAGTAGAGGTGACTTCACTTCCCCAGGCAGCCTAAACCAACAAGCTTAATAATAATAACAAAAAAAAAATCTCAGGGGCCAGACACAGTTTATTTCTGAGCCTAGACTCTTCCAAGCTCCTGCACTTGGCAAGAAAGAGGTAAACTACTTCCCTGGTCCCTGTTGAAATTCCCTCCTATTTTTAAAACCATAAAAAACAATACAATATAAACTCTGTACTAGGAACTAAGAGTACCTGTATCCTCCCCAAAGAACATTCTGCTCTTTTTTCACCACATTTCCCATTGTGACAGTTTAATATGGTCTCATTTCTTCATATAAAATGTGCTCAAAGTTTTCATTACATCTTACCGTAGCAGGTTCCTTTGCATTGCAAGACCATTGAGGCCTAATAAATACAAGAGATGGGCTGATTTGAGAAATGCAGTTGTTGACAGCTTTTTTTATTTTCTTTACCTTTCCCTTTGTACAGGGATGAATTTTATTACTTTGCAATACACAGGTATGTTTTTCAATATATAAAATAGTTGATGCTGAAATAGCAGCTGCTACTGACTGTCAGCTTGAATTCATCAGTGTTAAAGAAACCTGGCCTTTACATTTTCTAGATGTGGCATACTCAAACCATATTTAAATAAAAAGTTTGTAAGAAGCAAAATAAAGACTAAATCAAAAACAAAGATCAAAAATAGGACAGGAACATTAAGAGAACAGTAGGTACTACTAAAACCTCTTAAAAGTGTGGAGCTGTACATGAGCAAGATGTAGTTGATAAAAAAGGCCAATTCTATCAGCATATGAATGACAATGAGGGTAAGATACTAATCCTGAAAAGACATAAAAGTTTATAAATATTATGTGTTATTTCATGCTTAGCATATGGTTTCCTAATTGACTACTGATTAAAAAGGTTACTTTGTAGAAGACTGCAAATACTCTGAAAGACAGATGCTAACACCTGCCAACTCAGTTTGCTATACATGAAAGAATGATGAAAGCCTCATATATTTTTATAGCAACTCAAAAGCCCAATCTGGCACAAGAGTGTAGGGAAATTATTAAAATACAGTAAATACAGTGTTCATAATCCCTGTGAATGGGAAATGCTAATGTCAAAGGGTCTAACAGCCAATCTTCAGCTACAGGAGCAAACCAGCATTTAGTTTAATTGAAGAATCCCTTCTGAAAAACACTGTTTCATGATAGTCATTATCCAGTTGGCAGCCTCTGTAGCACTCTTTCACATGCCCAAGTCCATCAAAGCTGCTCATCAATCCCAGCTAGTGAGTGTCGTGCTCCAATAGTCACTACAGTTAAAAACAATATCTACAGAGAAGAGAGAAGTAAGTTTGGGCCACTTATAGAACTGTACAGTATCCAATGTGAATTAGCCTTTAGAGCAGAAAAGTGATAAAGTTAACCTGAAAGACAGCTGCTGTAAGCCTGGCATTTGAAAATACAACCTCAGGGGAATGAGGTTTCAGAAAAGAAAGGATAGCGTTTGGAGAAATAAAAGGTACCCCACTCTAGTGACACAAAGACTCAGAAGCTGGGAGAATCTTTTAGTACAGAATCTTTTTAAATGTTAAAACATTATTTAAAAATAAATTATAATGATAGAAATTTTTTTAAAAAACTAAAGCATTAAAAAATACCACTGGGCTAAATAGCTACTTAAGATTACAATTTTTCTGAAGCAAGCCCCAGCAAGTTGCAGTGCTCCAGATGCTGCCAGAGGTAAATACAATATCCACACTATGCTCAAGCCTGCCCAAGATCTTCGACTAGAGTCCGTGACTCTGCCTTGTTTCTTTGACAATGGACACTGTGTGGTTCAAAGAGGCTCATCCAGTGGCACTCAGTCAGAAGAGCTGGTTCAAGCAACCCCACAGATTCCAGGAACTTCCACATAAAACTCCCTTTGCCCATATCTTGGGTTTACTCAGAAACCTGACTTCAGGTCTCAGCACATTCCCTCTTCCACCCCATGTGGGATTAGGGAAGCAGGGAACCAGGGGCTGCTATTCCACAATTTGCAACACAGTGAGTTAAGTAACTCATTGTAACACTCCTGATACATCTCCGGGCAGGGGCCAGATCACGCAGACATTGCCCCATTTGGCCTTCTGCATCTGAAACAGGCTTCAGAGCTTGCACACAGCACACATTTTCTAAACTGTAACACAACAGAGGAGAGAGTGGAAAAAAAAAGGTCAAGTTGCCCACAGCAGTACAGACTGAAGGCAAATGACAAAGGAACAGAGACAAAACCTGCATCAGTCCTGTCTTACTACTTTTCTCCCACAAGTCTGGACTTTTCCAGCCCTTTGAGATGCCTGTTCTTGCTACCAAAGCATGTAATCTCTACATTATGAGTTTGAGTGTATACAGATTTTTGCAAAAAGAATCTTTTTTCTTGAAACATTCTGCTTTTACACTGTAAAATGTCTATCAGATAAACTCAGGTTCCAGAAGTGGGCAAAGAAGTCAAGGCTTTTGTACAATAAAAAGCAACTCAGTGAAGTAATTCCTCAACTGCTCTCGTTCAACCCAAAAAAACATTACATTGTAAAAATAATCTGAGCAACAACATTACAAGCCTTACACTGGAAAAACTTTAAAACCAATTTTACATGGTACCAAGAGTAATTATAGCTTGACACTTCACTAATAATCCAAAAATCTCTACTTAATTTTGGAAACCATAATGTTCACCTCAAACTATACTAAAAATACTTCACAGTAAACACTTCATGGACTTAGTCCTTGCAGACATTTCACAACACTCATATAAAATACTCTTTACTGTATATCTAGATCTCTAACACTGTTTTCCAATTTTGCACAGCATTTTGTGGTCTGAATGTTCAAACTAATGATGCATCCTTTTCATAGAGCAAAAGAGTAAATTAAATCATATCTTTATAGTCTTAAAACATGAATTTGTTGATTTAACTATATTTCTAAAGTATCACTCATCTAGACAATCAGCTTTTACATATTGTTGCTTAACCACACAACAGCAATTCAATGGGATGTGTTTGCAAAGGAAAAGGCAGACTTTGCAAAATACTATGGTTTAAGCACTGGAGCTCTTTTGCTCCAGAAGCTACTTAAATTCCTCTGACAGTTGCTCAATAAATAACTTAATTACTTACACTCTAATGGACACAAATAGAACGATTTGAAGACTGTGAATGAGAGAATGGTTTACCAGAGCCAGACCCATTCATTTTTAAGACAAAAAAATAACCTACTGTTCTGCTTCAATAGCTATCATGTTTCTATTATTTTATGCTAATATTAACTGCATAGAAAGCCATCTACAACATCAACCACGTTATCTACTAGGAATCTTGCAATGCTAGTGATGTTTTTCTAAAAAAAACTTTTAAATGCTATTTGAGCTGTGAAATACTCAAACAAGTGAGATCACTGTCCTATTTACTTCAACAACTTGTGCTGCCTTGGCTCATTGGAACATGGAAAGTTTCCCGTATTTAGACAATAACGTCCTCTGAGGCCAGTTTTCATTGACCTTTAAATCACCATAATTTGCTCTCAGTAACTATTAACCAGGACAAAAGTGAAGACTTAACAAAAATTATTTCTTCTTATAACATATCCTACCCAACTTCCACTTCATTGAAAATGTCACTTCTGAAATGAGACACTATCCTCCATTTGTAGAGCTGACTCTAACTGCTGAAAATGAACACTCTGAAAAAGTCTCCATTTACCATTTGCACATTTTAAAAAATGTAAACAACCTGATCAGCAGCACTATTTCTGTACTTACTTCCTGTTAAATTTACATCATGAATGAATGTATGAGACAGACCAAATTTTTAGTCGTGTTCAATAACAACTTTTAACATAGGGGAAAAAAGCTGCAGGTCCAGATCTATCTCAGACAGAAGTAACATGATTATTCTTAAGATTTATGTTATCTGATGTTAACAAAGCTCCAACATACCAGTTGTTTTCTGAAATTCGCTCACAGAAGAAGAATTAGAATTTTTCCAGCAAAACCCAGGAAATGTATATTACCTATAAAAAGTGGTTCTAATTACAGGGAATTGAATATATTTAAGAAAAAATAATGATTTTCTGACTCAATTAAAAATTACTAGAAGCCTTTACAACAAAATTTGAGAAAAGAATTAGAATAGATGGAACCCCAAGGAAACATTTTGAGCATTAAACATCTGGAATGTATCTGGCCCACTGTGATAAAAATTAACCTCGTCCATTAGAGGCAAATAGTCATATATTTTCCCGCCTTTTTATAAAAATTCAGTCATGACCCTATGTAAAGTTTTTTATTTCATAAAGTCACCATCAACATTTTGGGAAAAATCACAGCACACAACGATACCAGCTAACACAACCTAATATTGCTGGTCTTCACTACACACACAGGAAACGAAGCACATGATACGGAATGGACCTAGCGAGGAGTCTTGGAGCCAGTCCTGTGGAGTGAGAGAGTATTCAAAAAGCATCATCTAGCAGTCACAATAGAAGTGTTTCTGAAACATCATTTGGGAGCTTCCAGCCTCTTCAAGGAATCAAAGGCTCGAGTCCAGTGTTTGAAAGCACACAAGGACATTGCCTTTGGAAGTCTACATGCCATATTTTAAGTCATCTTTCAAAGACGACATTTGTTTCACTGTAGGATTGAATGTGGCATACCAATCATTCATCAAATGACTGACATTACAACCACCTTCAAGAAGAATCTCATTTCAATGCATGAACTGGAGCTTGCTACATTCTACGTTAAGGGGCAAAGTAAAAGCAGAGAAATAGGCACATTGCTTGCAGCAAACTGAAATAAGGCAGAATGGAAATCTTTTTAAATACACTATTTTCTTGAGAATGAAAAGTTCCCCATGCTCATATACTACTTATTCATGAAAAAAAAATTATTTAATTGAACAGAAAACAAACCATGTTCTGTATTTTCACTGCCAGAGATAAATATCTACGTGTCATGTTTAAGAAGCTCCTTGTGGATGACCAAAGGAAACTCTCAGACGTACTGTTGCCTAAAACAGGCCTTATGAACAAGCTGACCCTCAACATACAGTGCAGCAAACCTGTACATTCATATGTGCTTAGAATAAATCTAAAGATTTCTAAGAGAAAAGTTCAAAGAAACCAAAAATACCCTCTGAAATAACAAAGTTTTCATAATATTGGGAACTTCTGAAATGGAAATGTGCTGCTGTGTCTCTGTAATACAGCTACATTGAAACTTTGTCTCAGGCTCTTCCTTTAGATGGAAAATTCCACCAGAATGCTGAAAACAATAGTTAATTTCAGTACTAAAATAAAGTTGTGAGATCTCCTAAACTCCCTTCTTCCTTAAGACTAAACAAAATTCATTTTACATGTAGTCACTTTGGGAACGAAGAAGCAAAAATGACAACTGGCTTTTGACCATCTTTGCGCCAAAGGCATGGGTTCTCCTTCAGTAAAAACCGAAGCTTGCTTTTCTTTTTTAATATTTCTTAGTAAATTGATGCCTTATGGTTCAGCAAATGGTTCCCTTATTTCAGCCAGTTGATTTAAGTCTTCCATATCACTGTCTGCCTTCAGCTGGAAGTTCTTGCTTTTCTTACAAAAACAACTTGCTTTGTTTGGTTTATGCACATTCATCTATTTGATCTATGCTCCCAGCAGGCCCTTACCCACCATTTTCTAAAAGATACTGGATTTCCTGAATGTGGCTTAATCAGCTAATACTCACTAGCCAAAGAAGCAGAACTGACATTCAGTGTCACCACTTAACTCAAAGAGCAGCGGTCAGGATGTCAGATGCCTTGCAAACCTTTCTCCACCCAGCTGCAAATTACATGATGTTACTGCTACTCTACACTAGATTCAGTAGTTATTATTACCTGGTCTTTTTATGTTTAAGCTTATTATAATTAACACTGCTGACATTTTTTATTGAGCTGTGCCCATAAGAAAACAGTTTTATGCAGCTATAAAACTTTGCTAAAAACGGATGAAAGTGCCTTGCAAGAAATAAAAGGATCCACTTCTATCCCAAAGCTTTTTTTCTTGCCTTTTTCAGAAGCCTCCTATGCATATGGCTCTCTCAAATGTAGTATGTAAAAATCTCCTGGACCAAAACATCTAGACATATAGAGAAATACAAGATATATTACAACACACAATCATCCCATTTGTTATGCTCTTAAAGGCTGAAAATCTTTATGCCTTGTCTTCACTTTTGATTTTTCATGTTAAGACTCGACTATTTACCCTATCTATTTAGAAAGCTTCTAAACAGAGACAGAAAACTATGATGTTAGAATAGGCAAGCTACTGCAAAGTTACAGTGATTTTTCTAAGGTTTTTCCTTCCTCTTTTGGACTTCAGCAAATACAGTTACAGGAATTACTGTAGGGATTTTTTTTAAAGCTACTAAATATCTTGCATTGGAAATGCAACGAGACAGTGTTGGACTGCTGAGTAATGAGAGTATTTTGAACAGAGAAGCTGCTGAATGTGTAAGCAGGGGATTTGGGTGGTGTCGAAGGATGTGCAACAGATGTACAGAAAATGGGAGCTGGAGAAAGTCCAGCATAAGCACACCCCTAAAGGAAAACATCCTCTGGGCATGGGCTGGGATATATACAGAATGAACTAATAAAACAATGTAATGCTTTTAAATCACTGGCATCTCATCTGAATACTACTGGTACCTTGTTTTGCAGTATCAGATGATAACATTGGGAATTACTGGGGTCATGGAAAACTCTTTCCATAGAAAGAAAGCGTAGGATCCCTCTATCTTAAAAAGATCATAATATTAAAAAAAACAAAACAAACAACAAAACCAAAACCTGCACTAGATGTTTCTCAGTCAACTATAACAGTTCTCTGCTATAAGCTCATGTTTCCAACACATAAATCTCTACTGCTGGTGATACCTAATTGTAAACACATGGAGTAACACCATTTATTTTTTATCCCACTGATACCCGGAAGCAAGCTCTTTCCCTTCCACAGCATAGCCCTAGGAAGGGACAAAGATGCTTACACATTTTTCTTCATACTTCCCAAGCAATGTGTTGCAAGTTGTTTGTTGTCTGTTGCAGTTGTCTGTTCATGTGGCACAAGCTGTCAGTGTCTGGGTTGTCCTAAATGAGTGCTAGAATGGTGCAGAATTCCAGTCCATGGAAATTGATACAATATGCACACTACTGTCAAGAGCAAGCCACAACTTCAGGGCTGTCCCAAGGCCTCTCAAGGCAGAAAGAAGGCAACTGTACCTATCAATTTGTACAAAAGGAAGGATGGAGTAACTTCATTTGCAGACACTGCATGGGATTTGATAGGCTGTCCTTGAAAAGTTGTTGAACTAAGGAAAGTTAAAGTTCTCTTATTTAAGGAAGTGACTCTTAAAAGGTTTGCTTTGGGGGTCAAATGATGTTGATAATTAGGAAAGTCTACAAATCTGTCAGGCTGACAGAGACTGTTTCACGAGGGGAAAATTTTAGTAGATAAATATGGCTGGAGTTGGACAGAGCAAATGAGTAGACCTCTCCTGTGCTGTATGACCTGATACTTTGGTGTTACAGTGGAATCTTTGGCCAAGTAGAGGTGTGAAATCTAAATAAAATCTCTGCCCTTAAAGTACATTTCATTAAGGAATGTACTGCTTTGGGAAATCGGGGAGCTTGTAACCAGTAGGCAGTATTGCAGGCTGGCATAGAGTCAAAACCTCCCTAAAAATCAGGAAAATAGGAAGACATTGAAGAGTAACATGGCTATATTTTGATACAAGTCATAGTTATTGATATGAAACTGTAACATGCCAAAATAATACCTCTATATTAAAATGCAGATACATAGTTTATTTGTTGAAAAAGATATAGCCTACCTTTTATGTGGTATTGGCACTAGAAAGAAAAGATTACTCAGAGTAAGGACATTTAACTTGGGATCATGTACTTTCTGTCCAGTCTTCTGCACGTAGATCCACAAGATGACTGCTTTAGTAAAGAAGAAGGTTCTAATAAATACTGCATTAATAACTGTCACACAAACTGTCTTTCCCATTTAGTGAAAAGCATCTGTATGAAACTTCTTTGTTTCAGAGGACTGTCTCAGTGGGATATAAGGAAATGAGGAAGATAATCATATGCCAAAACCCACAGAAGTAAGTTCCCATTAGCTCAAAGTGCAGATGCCCTTCAAAGGATAAATTTGATTCCCCCAGACTTGTGGAGAAGAGAGACTATTCAGTTCTAGCCTCACACAACAGATAGTAGAAATTATTAAAAAGTAACAGTACAAGTCAAATGAGAGCAGGGATCCCCTGGAAATATCCGGGACTCTGTGAAAGAAGTGAACAAGGGAACAGAAAGGCACGGCCAGTACTTGAATTTTGGCCCTCTTGCTCAGAAACCACCAAGGACATCTGTAGGAAAGCACTGAGTCTTGCTAGCTGTCTTCCTTAGAAGACTGTGTTAAGAATGACCAAACATTGACTGCTGCCAAACATTTTGAGAGTCATGTTTTGAGAAGGGATGGCCTCATTTCCTCCTGCTCACAGCCAAGATGTACTCCATCCAGAGAAAACAGAGCAATGCACCTACAAACTTAGGTCTGAAAGCCAGAAATTCCATGCTTGTGATGTGCTTTAGGATAAAGCTTTTATGACCATGATCACAAGTCCCTTAAATATTACCTGCAGAAGAAATCACATATGAAATTTATGCGAGCAGGAAGAGGCTAATAATACGTAAACTCCAACTCAGACAAGACTAAATGGAAGAATAACTCCAAGGGCTACTTTTGTAAATACAAGTACTGCTGTAGGTTATACCTACATGCAAGCACCAAGTACATGCAAAAAAACCCCACCACATGGAGGACATTATATTTTATAATGCTAGGTCAGGACTTCCTATTCTCAGCTTGGCACAGGCTAATCATTCATGATTTTATTCTGAGATGGAAGTTTAATTTAAAAATAAAAATTCACACTGTACCTAAATGGTGAAACCTATTGGCAAAATATTATGAAAAGCCATTAATTTAACAGTTCTAGAGAGACCAGATGACTACATGAGCATAAACTGAAGAATATAATAAATTTTTCAAAAATCAAGACATAATTTTTTTTCCTTCAATAATTTCTTACATGACAAAACTGGTTTAATATTTACAAAGCACTCCAAGACTAAAATGAGGCCCGCTGACATCTTCTGTGCAAGATCCTCACACCTTTCCCTGCAGCAGCATTACTGTCTGCTGACAGACCAAACTGAATACACCTTGGGCACAATCCAGTCTAAAAGACAGTCCAGGAGAAGAGAGGAATTCAACACTCTCTCATTGTGCTAATTTTCCTTTTCCAGCTTTCCAGAGCAGGGCAAATATTTTGCTGGCACAATTCTATTAGCCTTACCTTCAAGCTAAGGAAGCAACAGCATGCTAAGCTAAGTTTTAGCTTGATGAAAGTAACAACAGACCAAAATCATGCCAGAAAGTGAAATTACTGCATGCCAATGAACTCAATGGCAAGGCTATACACAGGGGGAAAAAAAAGGAAGGAGAAAAAACTTGCCTGGAATATGTCTACAGTTGTCATCTTCACAAAAGACAAAAGTGAAAAATGACCAACATGTATTTCAAAAGTGCTTGGTGAGGGCTTGCAACTGCCATCATCATCAGGCTTTAGAAGCCATAAAAGGAAAGACTGCCTAAAATTAGAAGAAATGCTACAGCTATACTAATTCTCTGTTGAAATGTTACAAAATAACTTGCCACTAGAACCATGTTGTTAATACACACACCAGGTCCTTCTGCAGAACAGAATTCCAGCAGTCTATTTTCAAAAAAGCATTTTGTTGTTCTTTATGTCTTTATTGCAAAACATTTTGATTTCATATGCTGTCCTAACAGTCAGGACATTACAAGAGATCAGTTAAACAGCCTCTACATTGTCTTTTTTTCATTTACAGATTAAAATTCTGCATAGTTTTCAGAGGAGAAAATACTAGGAAAAATAACTGTGAAACTTTTTAATATCTTTTAATATAATTTTATGTTAGGCAATAATCACTTCTAGATAAATGAAGATACTAAGTTAATTATGTATAGCAGCAATCAGATGAATAAAGTCCCTAAATAGACATATGTATACATATATTTGCTTTTCCAGGGGAGGAAGAAACCATCTAAATGTGCTGAAAAAAATCTAAGGGAGCTGTTATACTGGTGAAAAAGTTATGTGAAATAAATCTAGACCTTCCAGTAGTCTCAATCAAGAAAACACCACGCATCTGAAGGAGAGACAGAGTCACAAAAAAGTTCCAGGAACTGAGCTTTCTTGGCTCATGTGATCCAGCAGTACTTGACAAGTTTCTGGCCTCCAGTAAGCCAAATCTGGTTTCTGAAGAGACTTGGATGCCACAGACATTCATTGGAATTAAGGAAAATAATTCCAATAAAAGCCTCATTAAAAACCACAAAAAGATTATTAAATGTACCACAGGATCAACCTTGTGCTGGCAAGCAGACTGCAACTTCTGATGGCAAAGTCTATTTTGCATGTCCTGTCACAGGAAATAAATATTTCCCTGTTCTCTAATTTCTTTTCTTTATTAAAAGCGATGCTTTCTTGCAGCTGGCAATCTCAGCATGCAAACATCTGTCAACAAAAAAACAACTCACATTTGCAACGTTTGCATTAAATACCATGCACCCGAATCATTGTAAATGTAAATACATAAAATAAATGTAAATAAATACATTCTTTTTGAGAAACATAAGGAAAGGAAAGGACAAAGTCTCAAATTTGTAGGTGCTGAGTCAGTCACGCACTTCAGTGAGGAGGAAATCTGGTAAATAATTTCAAAGCTGACATACTTTGCCTTTTAAGAGACTGCATCAGATCCTACAGGGCTCTTTAAAAATGGCTCCTAGTCAGCCTGACAAGTCTGTGACTGCATCGGGAAGTTATTTCAGACAACTCTGCCATGGCTGTGTAGCTGCATCAGCTACCAAGGCTTGCTCTGATCATATTCTGTTTGGAATGGCTTTTCCTTCTAGGAATGGCAATATATAAACAGTCACCTAACATTTTAACAACGTCCAAAGTCTTCAGCATAGCAGTACTTGGCAATTATACCTCCCTTCTCTGAATGCTGAGTTTACACAAGAATCTGAAACTCCTGGGTGTTCTCTATGCAATGTAAAAAGTTGATTTTGGATTCTTAGAGGAAATTTCCATTGAGCTTTCCCATATTTATTCTGGTTGGATGAAAGAACTGTTACATTTCAGAAATCTATTTACAGAAATAGATTGTTTCTGGGTAAGTAATCAAAAGCTGTCATACGTATGTACGTGCCTTGTGCAACTGAAGAATTCTTTACTTTAGGAATTTAAATGATGGATAGAAACTCTGAACCAAAAAGAGACCTAGTAGGGATTCTGAGATAGTGCTTTTAATGATAACGTGAGCATTACAATAAAACCAGAACCCCACTACATTTCCAGCATAAGTAAAGCTTCTATCCATACAGGTCCAAATTCCTTCTCTGATCAACTCCCCTGAAGGATTCTTTCTTCCCTCATCCTCCTCAACAGTTAGGAAGAAGACCAGACAGACTGGTCTTCTAAATTATGTTTATGTAACAATGTGGTGTAGGTGGGTACATGTTACAGATCTGCTATCAGATCCATACTGTTTATTTCTACAGTAACACTCTTATTCATTAAACTGGTGAATTTAAAGCTGAATATTCAGAGCAAGTAATGCAATCTTGAGCTGAGTCGGAATTTTACAAATAAATGGCAGTTATACAGACAAGCTTCAAATCAGTGAGTCAAGTTGCTTTGCAGCTGGTTCTCTTGAGAAATGATGCTTCATCAGATGGTTAGCTGGTCAGCCATGAATGTTTATTCTAAAATTGCAAAATATTGCTTCAGAATGAAAACCTCTGCCTGAGCCACAGAGTCCTTCCGTGCCTGTAAGCACATCATGTGAGCCCATAAAGTCTTCTAAAAACACATAAGGGAGTCACAGAAGATGATCTCATTGATTCCACTAGACACCTATTTTTTGAACTCTAAATTAATTTTTGTTGTTCCTTGCCTCAAGAGATAACTTGCAAGTCAGGGGCTTCAAACTCATTTCAAAACATAAAAAGTATAACTGAATACTGAATATAGGAAAAAATCCTTACAGATGTAAACTAAATGTGACACTGCCTTGCAAACTGCAGTGAGATAAATATGATCTGCAGCAACTGGGTAATTGTGAACTTATCTACCTCCAAGTCTGTGTCTAATGGGATACGTATTAAACTACGAAATAGCAAGCATTTTCTGAGCTGTAGGAAGAGCCAGTATTAAAAATATTCTGAAATAAAAATACATTGTGAAAGAAAAATAGTCGCTTATCTATAAAGACAGCATTTACCTACGAGTCAGCATAAAGCAGATACAGTTCTTACAGATCAGAATACCTTTTTTTAAGGTATGGTCAGATTATACCTTTTTCCTTAATTGCAACTTCTTGAAAAAAAAATCAGTCAAAATTGTAAGATGGTATAGCCTGAACTAAATCTCACATCTTTAACTCCTTTTTGCCTTCTGAATATTAAAATTTTTTCCATCCATTTCATGGAAGATGCTGTTTATGAGGTACACTGGCATATAAGGCTTAATGCTAAATGACTCATGGTTTAGAATGCAATTTCAAACTAAATTATATTGGTTGCTTTTCATAGTTGGTTTTGGAATAATTTAGAAAAGGTTTTTCTTAGAAAAAAAAACGTATCTCTTTAACACCACAGTGGGAGACTCCATTGTAGATATTTTTCTTAAGCAGGAAAGAGTCTGTCAAAGATCACAGAACCACAGAATGGTTTGGATTGTAAGGGATCGTAAAGATCATCTAGTTCCAACCCCACTGCACAAGACACATTGAGGTGCTGGAGCATGTCCAGAGAAGGGCAATGAAGCTGGTGAAGGGTCTGGAGCATAAGTCCTTGGAGGAGTGGCTGAGGGATCTGGGGGTTGTTTAGCCCTGAGGAGGCTTAGGGTGACCTTACCACTCTCTACAACTGCCTGAAAGGAGGTTGTAGCTGGGTGGGGGTCAGCCTCTTCCCCCAAGCAATTAATGACAGGGTAATAGGAAATAGTCTCAAGCTGTGCCAAGGAGTTTCAGGTTAGACATTAGGAAGAGCTTCTTTACTGAAAAGGTGGTTAAGCATTGGAACGGGCTGTCCAGGGAGGGGGTGGAGTTGCCATCCCTGCAAGTGTTCGAGAAATGATTGGATGTGGAACTTAGTGCTATGCTTTAGTTTACATGGGGGTCTTCGGTCAAAAGTTGGACTCAATGACCTTGGAGGTCTTTTGCAACCTTAACAATTCCATGACTCTAATTAAACTGGGTGTTCTTCTCCACAGATGCTTCACATGTCTAGGGAGAAAGGGAAAATTACATGCATGGGCAGAGGTGCTCCTTGTGAAATATTTTATATGGCAATGAATATCAAAATGAGGGGTAATGAGACCAGTGTAACCAAAGACCTAATTTCCAAACATGTTTTGCACTTCCTGGAAAGCCAATAAATCACCACGGTGGTAAATACTGAGATGGAAAAAGGAGATGACTTCTCTTACTAAGGGAGGCACCTAAAAGCCACAGATCATTAAACAGGTTTAAGTAAGCATTCTTGAGGTATTTTTGAACTTTTTAATGTGCACAGAAGTGGGAATTCTTGTCTTCTGCAATTGACCAGATGGTCCTGACTCATTCTGTCAGTCACAAGGCCAAAATGATTTTCACATTAACAAAACCTTGAAGCCGTAAGTCTCTCTCAAATATCTCCTGCTGAAGAATTTGTGAGCAGTCATTTGTTCCCTTACATCTTGCAAGCTTCTTACTTTTGATCAATGCCTTGACTGTAAAAAACCTATTTCTGTTAACAGAGCTATGCACATGCAGCTCATTTATCTCTTTCTTTGCCAGAAAATTCTGCAGAAGGCTCCAAAGTGTTTTCCAGTTTGCACTTGAAAGCAGTGATATGCACAATGTTCTCAAACAGCAACCACCATAAATCTCAAACTCTGTGAGCTGATGTTCAAGAGGCAGAGTGAAACAGAAGTGTCTATCCTTCTTTCATACCACTTCCTCATCATTCTATAAATACAGATTTTGGATGCAGAATAAAAGCACCCTATGAAGCACGAGATTATTAATTATTTAGCAGTGAAACAGGCATTTTGATGATTTCTTTATTATTTTTAAGGTATCAGTAGATGCATATGTAATACATTCTCGGTTTGTATACATATTGTTTTTACATATATATATGTGTGTGTTTGTGTGTGTGTGTATGTATAAAATACCAATAAAACAAATATTTATATAGGCAAAAGTCTATGCTTTTCAAGTTTCCTAAGACAAATCTAAAACTAAGGTTCCATTTTTCTCCAGTCTTCTAACATGCAGCTAGGATTCTAAAACAGTCAGTTAATAAGATTAAAAATATATTCACGTTTTAATGTAATTAAACCAACCATTTGCCTTCTCAATGCAGATAAGAAACGTACAAATTATTTTTTAATGTAGACCAAAAGTGTAGCTTGAATTATGTCAATTATTGCAGTTTTGTCTTACATTCAGCTGTTAGAAAACCTCTGCAGAAATCTGCCAAGAGGAAAACAAGATACAATTACTTTTATTTGAAGTATAAACTTACATACCTTGGCCTCCGGAATGCTAAACCATATTGTTGGCAAGCCAGTCCCACAGTGGGAGTATAAACAATAGGCATGAACCTTTCTATGTCAGAAGCCAGCACTTTATAGAAAAGCTTTTCATTTCGATCCTGAAGACTCATTAGTAGCATGTATCTGTGGAGAATTACATATAATTAGACAGACATCAAGGGAACATATAAAGTAGATTCAGAAAGATAGCAGTGTTTGGATAATTAAAATTATGTTTGTTCTGTAATAGCCTCTCTCTTATTGAAAGTATTTAAATTCTTCCTTGTCTTAATAGCACAAATGGTCCAGACACAAAAGATAACAAACTTGTTGAGACAGAGAACCTGAAACCTGAAACAAAGTTGTCAAACTCTACATACTCAGGAAGCTAATCCCTCTCAGGTATAAAACAGTGTGCTGCAATTGAGGATTTGGTCTGTCAGAACCTTATTTGTATATATCAGTTGTTCCACTTGAAATGAGACAAGCATTAAGTAAACTTAAACATGCTTACTCACTTGCCCAAAGAAAACAGAAATAAAACCATTAAGCTTTGCATGCCCTTGCCTCAATAGAAATTTATCTTAAATCCAAACTAACACTTCAAATAAATACTGAAAAACAAAGCTTTTGAAAACAAAGCATACACACATGGCTTTTCATTCCTTAAGTCTATGTTTGACATGAAATCTGCAATGCTGTATCTCCTAACTGAAATGAATTTTGAGGAAGTTCTGTATTTATTTAAAAAGAACACCAATGAGAAAAAAAAGAATCATATAAATGAGAGTGAAAAAAGTTCATGTTTAGCTTGATCTACTTTTGACTACCATCACACCTACATTAAATAATTACATTACTGTTTCAAGACACCAACTGGGAAGCCAAATTGCAATGCTGAGTGTGACAAATGATATGAGTCTATGAGTGACTTCAAGTTATACCAGTTCACATAGGTATGACTGTCATTTTGTGAACACTTAAAATTTAGGAATTTAGTGATCTTAAACCTTACCTGTTTATTCACTAGCTTTAGCAATGTTAAGTATTGCTGTAAAAACTAAGTAGTCTTCTATACCAATAGGCTTACACAAAATCTTTAACTTAATTTCTGTATACAATTTATGTAGGACTTTTTTTAAATTTACAATGGATTACTAATTACTTATACTCAAAAAGTTTAATATGTGCATCCTTTTATTACACAAGTGTTGAGGATATATATAGAACACATTCATTCCAAAGGCAAAAGTAAGGTTTGTGTACTTAAATATTATTCGTATGAACTTTACTTCTGCATATTTATGCATCACATGCCTCAGTAAAATCTAATTCATTCTTTAGGAAGACACAAACCTAGTCAGGTAACCATCAGACAAAGAACAGCTTAGTAAATCTGAATGCATTCCATTCACGCTTAGCTTGCATATCCCTCTATATCAGGGAAGCACTTCTTTTGGGATCTGTTACGTAAACCTTTAACAAGCCCTGTAAGCAAGGCGAGTGCAGCCAGTTTGGCAATTGGTGACTGTAATGAGGTGACAGAAGTGAGGCAAAACACTATCCCTTCCCTTGTGTCATGAAGGGTATTTTTGACCCTAAACAGATAAAGATCTATAAACCAAAAAGTTGCAGTTGTACTCTAAATACCATCACCATGAGGCAATCAGAACCACCTTCCATCATACACATTAGTTTTGAATGTACTCCAAGGTTAAATTATATCCCGCTCTTGTATTTCTCAGCTACAAATATACATACATACATACTAATTTTCTTTCATATTATTACATTTCCCTATAGCCTTTCATTTTCCCAGTATTTCATTATGATATAGCATATCTTTCAATGTCCTTGAATTCTCAGAGCATTTTCTTTATTAAAACCTTTCTCCTGAGGACAACTATCCCAACATTTATCTTGAAATACAAGCTCATGCACATGTAGTTGTGAATATACATGAAGACATTAATTTTGTTTCCAGAGAACATTTAAAGTGATGCTGGAGAATATCATGCATATTTTTGGCCCCCACTCTATACTGCAAGTACTACGCGAGCCACAGCATTGTTCCGAAGCAGTTGCCAGTATTTTATTTTTTTTACCACTTTCATTTAAAATGAGGTGTGGCTACTTAAGAGTATAAAATATCTTTTAATCATCCTTTCTTATCACTCAGATCAAGCCTAGATTTTAAATGGGGTAAAGAAATCTTTTACAAAAGAAACTAAAAGCTTAGCAAAAGGCTTCCTCGGGTTTCAAATCAAAAAACTCTCTTAAAACTCTCCTCTTTGCTTTTATTGTCCTATAGCATTACACTGGGGTTTTATTTTCTTATTTGTATTTATCATGCCACTTTTATATTCAGGATACGCTAAAGAACTTGAAAAAGTAGTAACTGGATATTACTTATATTTTCAAATATTACATACTTGATCATATACAAATCAGCACAATAAATATTATTATAATGTGAAAAATATTTCTAGAGAAGTGCAATTTTTATCAGAAGGTTACTTTTCAACAGCAGGTATATGTCTTCTTTCTCAGCATCATAATTTGCTTCACTGGGGGTATCAGATTTCTCAAAAATTCTTTCTAAAGGGAAAACCAAAAATGCCTCATCCTCAATGTGGGGTTGGTTATAATGCATTAGATAACAAGTATGCATCTTTTAGCAATATCCAAGTATCTACACAACTAAAAGCATAAAGTTTTTTTCAGCATTGTGTTTAAAAAATAAATTTAAAATTCAGTATTTATTGGAATCTATTACTGAAGCCCACATTTAATTGAAAACATAATGAAAACACACAATAAAACACTGAGAACAATCATTTGTGCTATAAAAAGGGAGAAAAATATTATCTGTCCTCAGACAAGGAGTCTTGAATGATGATTTCAGGGAAGAGTTTCAGAGCACAAAACCCAAGGTCTGGCAAGTCAGAGAGAAGAGACTGCCAAGCACTCAAATTTCAGTTTGTCACTTTTCCCCCCCTTGCCTTTACTTCACCTAAGAATGCTTCATACTAGCCTGCTGTTATGAAGGGAATGAAATACAGTAGCAACAAAAGGATATAAACCACGTATCATCCAAAACCCAAAAGAAAACTGATATAACTACCGGAAAGTTACTGATGGTTTCTTAGGATAATTGGCCCAACTATCGCTGGCATGCAGTTTACAAGGCAAAATGGAAAGGTGAAAACAGAACAAACTCCAAATTTATTTGCGCTTATCTTGAAAAATATGAGAGTAAATAAAGGAGGGTGAGAGGAAAGGCTATTATTTTTAACCTTCGTAAGACACTTTGCTCCATTCTCTGTATCCTCAGTATCTATATAAAAATGTATTAAAAACAGGGAACTTTAAGAAAAAAACAAAATAAGATGGAATCCTCTGGAAATGTGATTTGATGGCCCCTCTCCTAATCCAGTTAACACATCCAGTATAACATTTTACCAGCGTGACTCTTTGAAGAGAGAAAAGCTCAGGAGGAAGATGTGATCATGCCAGGAGCAACAATTTCAGTATCAATATAGAGCAAGAAGAAAAACAATTAAGAACATGCAGGGGAGAAAAAAAAAAAATAAATTACTTTCACAATCCATCACAGCTTTTCTAAATTAAGTTAGATGAATAGAATTTTTTCCTCTTATTTGTGTCCCTTTTGCCAAGCATACCAGGCAATTGATGTGCTGCTGTTCCACATTCACTTTGTGTATGAATTTTTGGAATTTCAGAGTCCAACAATTTCATGTTATGAGTTCACAAAGGCGTTTCATCTGTGCCAAAACATGTCATGGTACTATCTATCAACTTAGCTTTATGAATTTACACACCCCCTCTTTCCAAGCAAAACCAGGGCAATCCTGCCAATGTAAGATTGCTGTCATACACAGCATTTATGTTTCATCAGACAATACCCTTCTGTCTAAGGTACTAAACAGCTTCCACCTCTGCAATATCTAAATGCTTGTACTAAATCTTTTGTATTTTGATGTAAAACACATACTGCCAAGATCTAGAAGGAAAACAATGGCCTCCCTTTATCTCTTTTCAGTCACTGTTTCTATGGGAGCCAAGACTATGCCAGGTGCATACTGCAAGAAACACTGGGTTTTTTTCTGAAATTAGGACATTTACACTCAAGGCAATAACTGCATGCTCTTATGCAAGATTGTCCTTGAGCACCTGCCCTTACAGGGAGCACTTGAGATTTCAAGTTCCAGTTAAAATAGCTAAAATCTTCTGACATTCTTCATCAGTGAAGAGATTCAAGGTGTAATTGTGGCAGGATCACAGTCACTCTTCTTTAAAATTCTTTGATACAAGTATAAATATAGGAGACCAGAGTTCACATATTGTCCTGAGGATTGAGCTCACACACATGTAATGCACATGTTCTCCAAGCAGCCTCTTTATTGACATACTCCAATGAAATTGTCAGACACAACTTATAAACACATCTGCAAATCACATTTTGCACATGCAACTTTTTGCACACTCAATTCACACAAGCATTTTGTCTGCAAAAAAGCCCAAGATGTCACTGTTGACAGTCTTAAAAGGAAGGATCTTCTTCATGCAAATATTACCAAGTCTTTCATCAGTGGTCTTAAATGTAGACCTATGCATATAATACAATTTTATTTTGCTAAAAAATGGAGAAAACACCACAGCTATATAAAGCCTGAATCATACACGAGGAAAATATTTTTTTTTTATCAAAACACAGCATGGCACAAATAGTCAGTTTAGATCTGCTAGGTGTTCACACAGTATAAATATGATTTCTTAAAGAAACAATTCAATTTGGAGGGTACTTGGGGATTTATATAATTTAATATTCTTAAGGGAAAACCTGACTTAATTTACAAAAATTTGCATTGATCTGTAGGAACCCAGAGTGCCGAGAATATTTCTCTGCCTGTTTTTAAGGGTTCTTACCCCCCTGAACAACACTGTTTTAGCTTCAAACCTTGGAAAAAATTACCAACAGTCAGACAAGAACTAGAAAATACAGTGGTGTGAATTAGGTGATAGATTACTATGTAAGATTGTCACAGGGTGAAAAATTTAGCGGTTTTGGGCTTTTCTTTGTAGTAAATAGATAAGAGTAAAAAATATCAAAATGGAGGATTGATGTTGTTCTCTAAACCTTTTTCTCCTTCTTCTACTACTCCATGTTCTGCAGTAAAAGTAGTTTGGAATGACTGGATAGAGAATTCCACAGGTCCTGCCCGTGTTACTGAATAGTTGGTAGGAAAGTGAAAATAATGTACGTTTTTAGTAACTATTGGTTAAAATATCTTTAAAAGGCTGTGTAAATCTTGATAATCAGCTCTCACTCCTACTTTTCTTCCTTCTATGCTGTACCTGGGTCACACTAGTGGCTCTGTTCCTCTGATAAGACTTAATAAACAACTATCTAGAAGCATTGAAACTTAAGGAAAAGTCTCGGCTTATCTTTGAAACTCCTTGCAAGGACTTTCAGCAAATTCTCTCCCATCAGGAGGGACTTGATTTATGGCACGGTTCAGTGTCATTGATCCAAGATTATCCCTTAAATATAAGCTTATTTCTTAAATACTATGGACTTGCATTATGAAAGCATACACTAGCTCCGGTTGGAAGGGACCTCTGGAGATTGCCTCATCTGATCTGCTCAAAGCAGAGTCAGCTACAGCAGTTTGCCCAGGACCATGTTCAGTCAGGTTTTGAATACCTCCCATGGATGGAGGTCCCACCACAGCTTATCCAGCACTATAAATGGGGCCACACTGTTTGTTCACATTGTAAGGGGAAGGAGAAGATTCAAATACCTGGGCCACAAACTACGGCACAGGTAAAGTCAGCATCAGAAAAACTATTTAAAATGAAATAGACACACATCACAGAATAAAACTGAGAAATAAACACAGTGTTCCGGTTTGGCCAAATTTAGAAATATATCCTCTGAGAGAAGGCACAGCTACCCCTTCCCCCCCAGGTTCGGGAAAAAATAAATTTTCCTCGAAGGAAAGTGAAGAAGATAAAACTATTTATTTACCAAACACACGGGAAAAGGAAAATAAGGCTAAATAATAAAATGTTTCACTGTGGAGGAAAAAAACCTGGGAAAGTGTTAAGAGTCCTCCCTTTGGTCTCCTCGGCGCTGGGGCTTGGGCCAGGGCCAGGCCCTCTGTGCCCGGTGGAAAGTCCTCCCGATGTGCTCTGAGGTTGAAAAAAAAACAGTCCAGTATAAAAGGGAGAAAATCCGGAATTCCAGAGAAGGAAAAACAAAGTCCAACTCTCAGTCTCTCTCTCTCCGGAGAACAAGAAGCTGAAACAACTGGTCAAAAGCTGACTGGAAAGCAGCAAGCCGGGTGCTTCCTCGCTCCCCTCCCGCAGCTGAAAAAAAAACCTGCTATCTCTGTGTGACCTTGAACAAGCTGCAAACTGCCCTGAAAAAGTTTTGCTCAGTTTTTTCCTTCCCCCTCTCAGGCTCAGTTTAGAGGCACAGAAAGGCACAAAAATTAATTTTGGGCATAGGCAGCGATATGGGATACACATCATAACGTCACCCCAAGACACACAGCTATTCACTTTTTTAATATGTTAATTATTAAAATCTTAATTTAAGTTTCTGACTAGTGGACACATTAGTGAGAAAAAAGCCTAAATTGTAATAGTTTCAAGCTATTTCTGTGAACGGAAGACTTGCGAGTTTTCTCAGTTGAACTGCATCACTAAAACCAAATTAACAATAATAAATTTTTACTGCAAAGCTGCACAGTACAGTATAATACTATATCTTATACTAGATATAATTTATGCTAAAGCAGGCATTATAATAAAAACTGGCTTTATGGTACAAAATGGCAAGCTACAGTCTAATGCTCAAGACACATGGATGGAATAATTAAATGCTAGCGCTTCTGTTTTACTGATGTCTGGTTACAGGAGCAGGAAACAAATTTCTTCCTTACCCAATGATGTATTTGGAAAAGAGAAAATGCCAAAGAAGACTCAGAGGTGGAAAGAATGCCGCCAAGTTTTTGTTTAATTAAGTATTTACAGATCTTAAGCTTAACAGCAGCAACTTTGGAAAAATATTCTCTGAAGCAAATGGCTTCTGGAAAACTTTTTCTTTACATTTATTTGTAACCATATTATATTTCTTTATAGTTTTGTATTATCTGTGCTTATCATACATGGATTAATTATACTTTTAAAAAAATCTTTCCTCTCCCACCCCCAAGACAGACATTTTTCTTTCCTTTCTTTTAACACAATAAAGATAGCTGCAATGTATTCCCACAATACTGGAAGACAGTTATTTTTATTTCATTATTCCCACTGCAATCAAAACTTCAGTATACAGTGTTTTATTGCAGTTCAAAAGGCACATCATTCAAAGTTTTATTACTCTGTCATTTAAAACTGATAGATTAATTCTTTTTTCCTTGCCTGAAGAAATTTTTCATTTTGGCAAAAAGCTGCTTCAATATCCACAATTTTTTGCTAACAAAAATAAAGAAACAACATTTGGAAATATTGCTAATTTCCTTTTGATTGTTGCATAGCTAGACCTGTGAGGTTCTATCTGTGATGTTTTAAAAAGCACAAGTGCTTTTCTTCCATGACCTGAAGTAGGAACAAAATTTCTTTCCTAGTTAAATAACACATAAAACAGTAGGGTAAAGACCTTTTTTCTTCTGGTGTTCAAGTTATAGGTGAAGAGAAATTCCAGCAATTCAAACAGAAACAAGCAGTTCAAACTGCCTTAAATGTCCTGAAACACATGAACGAGCTGTACCATGAAGAGACTACCTCAAGACAGAGTTAAGGAGGAGATGGGGACAGAAGGATAGAGAAAGATTTTTCCTACGGTAACATCAATGGTTGAATCAGGGGGCTTCATGCAATTTTACACTTTCCTATATGCAGGGACTCAGCCTCATAAACATTCTAGCTTTGGAAGCTACTACTCTGTGACAACTGATAATGGCCTTCCTGAGAGCACTGGAGAATAGTTAGCCTACCAAAGATTCCACAATTGCCAAGAGCTTCACTTGCAAGGAAAGTTGTCCTCATCCTATTCTGACTCCATAAAAAACAAAGGTTATGGCAACTTTAAATTATAAAAAAGCCTTGTCACCAACAGATGGGTACCTAAAGGCCATGTATTACTGATAACAAGACATCCCAAGACAGAGAAAAGCAAGGCACAGAAGTAAGGACATGAAGTAACAGTGTTTTGCTCTAGGGCCTATAAAATACAATTTTTTAAGAAAAAAATTTTTAGCATTCATAACAGTTTAAAGCCCTCCACAGGTTTTTTCCTTAAAAAAACCTAAGCACAGCAGTACTACATTACATATTAGTTTTACAGCATTTTATAAATTTTGAATGTTTTAATGCATGTGTATCTACATGCATGTAAAGTCATTACTGACTTTTAGTTTCACATTAGCTCATTTGCTTCCAATGACCTTTGTATCATTTGGTTACCAAAGTAACTTCATGTGAACAGCTCTGGAAGATTACAATTTTAAAGTAGGAGTTGATCTTTTGAAGAAAGCATTTTAGAAAAAGTATGTACTTAGCTTAAGAACTCCCAGTAATTAACAACCACAGCTGGAAAAAAATACCCCAAAATTTCACCTATGCTACTATACAAAAAAAAGTGACTCATGAATTGATAAGTAGGATAAAGTTTCATAGCCATACTGTACCTGTCTAGGTCACATGTCAGCCTTTCAAAATTCTTAAGAATTGTATAAACCTGAGCATCTTGACCAAGAAAGCAAGGCGGCAATAATCCATGAATATTCAATTGTTGCCTCTCCTCCAAGGTAAAAGCCATGCCCTGAAAAAACAAAAATAAAAACAAAAACCATATATAGATGTATATGAGAGAGAATTAATTTAAGAAAAATTCTGCAACAGATCATAGCACAGGTAAAGTCAGCATCAGAAAAACTATTTAAAATGAAACAGAATTTAGAATTGTGCAATTATTTTGGGAAAAGGTTTTATTGAGCCGTAAGGAAACAGGCCTGTACAGTACAATAATTCCATCCCAGCACAGAACAAGCTAAGGTCTCCTGACACCACAAGAGTACCACCTGCAAAACTGTTATAGCTGAAGAAGAAAGCAGCCATATAATCACTCCACTAATTTTCTGCTTTTAATGAGGTCTGTCTCTCTGAAACATCCTCATGAAATTACCTGTAAGCTTCTGTAAGAAAGACTGTGCCCTTAGAGCAGAAACATGACTGTGGGTTTAGCACACCAGCATCGAGCACTCTGGCTGCTGAAGTTTTACTCTGCTGTGGTAACTACAGCCAGGCAGGACTGACAGACAGGATCAGACCTTTGACAGCTTTAGCAGATAAGAAGAAAAGTCAGAGGAATTTCTTCTATATACGAGCTGTGAAATGTATGCATTTGTTTCACACTGTAGCCCTTGGTCGCTGGCACCACAGACACGTGGCAGCTCTCCTTTAGCACCATTCCACCTGCACTTCTCCTGCTCCAGAGTCAATACTGGCTGATCTGCACATGTCTTTGAGGCCTCTCTTAGGTTAACACTACAACTTTCTGTATCTTTGCAACATGCTTATCATGTAGCTTAAAAATATTCTAAAGCTCATGTAGTAGAGGTTAGGCAGCAAGTATTACTCTACAAGAGGATATGTGAATACACATATAAGCCATAGATTAGACAGTTGCCTAATATTCAACATCTATGATACAACTATACAAAAAACACTGTTTCTTATCCAAAAAAATTCTTGAGAAGACAGCTTGAGATCCATTAAAGGAGGAAAAAATAGCAATATAGTGTTTCTGCATTAATTCTCCTGTGGAAAATAAGTACTACTGAGGTACTTTCAGAGCCACCTCTATAAAGATACTTTCAAAATGTCTTTGTTCATGTTACCATTTGAATTAGCTGGGTCAACAAATGACAGGGAAAAAAAGGGAAAACAAGCACATAAATACAAAAGGCTTCCTTCAGTCTACATTTTCACTACTCTTGTCTTTTCAAGAGAACAAATTCAGTCCTTTACATAATGTCCTTACTGCCTCTCACACAACTCTTGGTGAGTGATACCATGGGATAAATTAATGCCAGTTAGCTTGGTTACCTAGACAGGCTCTTCTTTTTTGTATCTGTTTTGTTGGGGTTTTTTTCTCAGAAATAGTCAGCTCATAGGGCTTATTCTTACAGAACAAAAAATATATTACAAAATCTTCCTGTATCTTACTAGTCTACATTTCTTACACCATTTTTAATCTAAATTTTCAAGTTATATCATTGTGACTTGAAAAAAAGTAGAAAAAAAGCCCTAAAGCAACCCCATCACACTATCTGCTCTATAATGCCATTAATCAAATTGTTACCTTAAGCGAAATGACAACTCAAAAAAAAAAAAAAACCACCTTATAATGAACACTTTACAAAAGACCAAATATTTCCAGAATGTGCTTCTTCTAGCCTAGAGAGGAAATTAATGGAAACCAAGTTTAATAAAGATCAGTAACTGTTTTGCTGTAGCTCTCCGTGCATGAGAGATTTCAGAGGTTTCCAAATGCGTACACAAAGCCTGCATCTTTTTTCCCTAACGAGCTTTCTGTGACCAGATACGTCATGAATGTCTTCAGCTGCTATCCAATCTTGAAAAACCATGGAAGAAGGAAGAGTCAACACTTCTCACAAGTTTATTCAATGTTGATCCCTCTCATCTCCACTAGACTTTTTTGGGCTTAAAAAACCTACGTCTGCTCACACACACTTCAGAATCAGTTCCAAGTGACTGGACTTCAGGGAGCTGCACAGTTTTAGTGGATCTTCTAGTGCTGGCAGTAAAGTGGTAATCCAGTTATTCTCTGCAATTCTCCTTTCCCTTGTTTCCATTTGTCAAATGGAATGACAAAAATTTCTGAATGTCTGTGTTTGGCTTTACATTAGGAATAAAATATGGACTTTAATTACTATAATAGGGTTTCCCCTCTTACTGGAAAATATATTTTATTTTAAAACAAACACATGTGTTACATCTTGCCAAATGCCTTTTTTAAAAAGTACTTCATCTTGGAATAGCATATTTTCAATGTATTACTACAGTTTCTATAGTAAGTGTTCATTTCTTTGGTTCATTACTGCAAAAACACAGCACCCACCTACACCCTCTACGCTATATATGGTTAGAAAATCCTTTACCTCAATATTCCTCTTTGGCACAGATATAATGGATTTTTCAAAGTTCTAAGATGAAATGTTAATTCTTTTCTTCCTCCCTCAGATCCCGTATTTGCTCGGGAGAAAAGAATTCTCATTAAAATACATCACCTAATAATTTAATAAGAGAAGGCCATTTTATGAAATAAGTGTATGCTATTCCATCTGCTTAAAATAGGGAAGAATTCAGTTATGTAGGATTTATGTTTTATGTCTAGATTTCTTGCACTAGCCTCAGATTTTCTTTTCTACATCAAAATTCTTATTTTTCCTGTTTGAAGTGTTGTTTCCCAGCCATCCAGCAGAGAGGGCTCTAGGTCCAGCTTGGTTTACACACTCCTTTCCCTTCCTGAGAGGCGTATTTTGCACACACCTGGATGGGACAGACTCCCATCATCTAGCATCCCAGCTATTATAAACGATGTGGATATTTTTATTCTGCAGCTTGTATTACAAACAAACTTTTAAAGAACAATAGTATGACAATCTAAAAGCAGCATAAGGGCAAAAGACCACAACCATAAACATTATCCTCTGCCTAATTAGTTTTGGTTTATTCACTGCTTTATGCATCATATACATCATAGAGATGAAAAATATAGTTATTGTCAACCCTCCCAGTTAAGAGTGTGCAATTCTTCAGGAGTTGTGTTTCATATGTTTCTGCATGTGCTCTGGTTTGGTTTTGACAAAAAACAAGTTGTTCTCCAGCCACCTCATTACCTTCCTTTCTCACAGAGCTTTTGCTCAAAATCTTGGGTTATTTTTTTTATTGCTCCTTAAGCAGACACACCCTTTCAGCTTCTCAGCTGTACATAGAAAGCTCTCTGAGTTTTCAAGAAATTTAACTCATTGCAAATACATTTAATTCTGAGTTTGTCTCTCCATTTGTAATATTGTGAAGTTTTGTAATTGTAGCAGTGATTTCTATTACTGCACATGATTCAGTATTCTTTCACTATTTAACATCTATTGGTCAACTCTGCTCTCAACTACCTGTCCTCTGCTCATAATCTCTGACCCCCCAAGGCCCCTTGCCCCTTATCTACAATATTGTTCTAGTGCAGTGACATATACATCAATACCCTTTTTCAGTTGCAGTATTGAAAAACCAAAAAACAAAATAAACAGAACAGCATCATCTTGTATCAGACAGCTTTTTGCACTGGCTTTTGACTGAATTTTCAAGCAGTGCTTGAAAAGACAGAGAGCACATTCAAAATACTTCAAGAGGTGTCTCAGCCTCTGTTCACAGTCAACAGAGACAAATTTTCTCTCTTAATACAAATTAGATTGCACTGACATAGTTTTCCTTCAGATAAAATATCTGAAGCTCATATAATGGCTAGGTTTATATAACCTCTCTAGAAAAAGAGAGTGTACTAAAGCAATATGTGCATCCTGTTCATGCACTAATGAGATTCAGCTTCACTAAAGGGTAGCCAGTATTCATTGCAGGGATCCTTCTCCAATTTCTCCCAAGACCTAGCCATCTTTTCTTCTAGTAGATCAAAACTTTCATTTTTAAAAACTTCAACTCATTTAGAAGAATAAGTCATTTCCTCCTGCTGGCCTCATTGCAGGTGTACCACAGAAGTATCAGCCTAACAGCATGTAGAAGGAGGCTGGCTTAGAAGAGGAAACCATGTCCACATCCAAGGTTCTCTACCTCAGTGACTCTTTCATCAGCCTCTGGAAGGAGAAAATCAAGGCTCATAAGACTTCAGGGAGTCAGCAGACAACCACCAACAGCAGTACTCAAGCTCGAGTACTCGCATATATATATTTGAGCCTACTGGATCCTTGAAGGGGCAAGGAAGAAATGAGGAGGAAGGTGAAAAGGTGCAGCAAGGATGTTTATTTAAAAATACTTTCTATTCTGTGAAAAAGAAATCTCTGGATTGCTGGCCTAAGATATTGCTAGAGGAAAATTACAGTCTCTAGAGTATTTTGGGGACAGACAAGTAGGTTCATCACTGTCTCAGAGTCCATCAAAAAGTAAAAAACTCTTTGTTAGAAAACTCATTCTCTGTATCTAAATCATAAAAGTGCAGTGAACAAATTTCAACGATATAGTGAAAAAGGCACACAACTCTGAGTGACTCAGATATGCTCAACATTTGCTGCCATGGCCAGAAAGAGGAAAGCTGGCACCTCCTTGCAGCCTCCCACCACAGCAGTTGGTATCCCTGAGCAGAGGCCAGGGAGCATTCTGTCAGACAAAGCTCTGAGAAAACCCCACAGCTGCCTGCCATACTTGTCTGCTCAAGATCTGAATCAATTTTTTGAACAAATGGACTTACAGAACACCATAAGTCCAATCTTAAAAATTCCATTCTTAAAAACAAACAAATAAAGGAAACGCAAACAAGACAAATGCTTTTGGCTGAAAGACCAAAAACATTCTCCAATTACTAGAGAAGAGTTCTTTCCCCAATATGTCCCAAATGAAAATTAAGTGGCATCACTACTAGTTGCCAGTCACACATCATCCCATGCTGCTCACACCACTTCATGCACAAGACTGTCTCCAGGAGAAATTCAACTGCAGAACTAGATGCAGTCCTTAGGAAAACATGATCTTTGGTATCCATGACTGTTTGCAGGCAATTCTTTCGCTGGTCAAGCTTTGGCCTTCAGCAATTTTGGCTTCTCATACTACACGAGTACTGTTAGGGAGGAATCCAAGTCAAAATTAATGTCTTTTAAGGACTACTTTGGCTGAGGAAGCAAAAAAATGTATGTATAGTCCTGCTTGCTACATACGAGCTACATGACAACAGTTTCAGGCACCTAATGTGATAAACCCCTTCAGAATCTGAATATTAAAAAAAAAAAAAAAAAAAAAAAAAAAAAACCAAAAAAACCCCACCAACCAAAAACACAACTCTGCAAAATTTTACATGTTCAAAGAAATTTTTATAAAATCTCTATTAAAATATAGAACATATGGGTTTTCAAGCATTTAAAGCTACATTTAAGAGTTTAATGATCTGCAAATCCCTTTGAGCTATTTTATATAATTTGTGTTTTTTTAAAAAGTCACCTTATGAACAGGCAAAAAGAAAGTTTTACGAGCATTTCCTCTCCATTTTTCATTTTTATTATCCAAACATGACTTCAGAGAAACCAGATAAATACTTCTAATACTCCATATCCAACACTCATTTCAAGGCACAATACACCAGGAAATACTTAGAATAACTAATCTGAGCACACACTCCATAATGAACTCATTCTGCTGAAAACAAATGTGGTTCATGGCAAGAAATTGGTGTTGGAGCAGTACATATGGCTAAAGATGTTACTGCTGTTTTCTCTACCCATACTTGTCATGACTGCCAAAAAAATATTACAAGCAGAGGCAGCTAATGCAGCTATTTGGGCAAACATCTCTTCTGCAACCAGTGCTTTAGGCCACACCGGTCACAGTAAATACCCCAGGAGGTAAGGAGAGGGACTAATTCTTTTTTAATGGTGCAAATTCACACACAGTTTTCTGTTAAGGTGGTTTCTTTTGGACCTGAAGAAAAAAATATTTCTGAAAAATGTCAATTTGCATTAACTTAGAGATTCATGTTTCTTCTTAGGAATCATTTGCTGTAAAGACTATACACAAATGAAGGGTTTGAATAGCTGAATCCAGTTGCAATTAAAAAAATAAAATCAGGATTATTAAAATTTTGGAGAAAAAAGAAATCCTTTCAAATGGTGTTTATGAAGGCTAGGGAGAAAGATGACAAATAAAAATTGGTAAGAAGAAGAAATATGCCCAACAGCAGAAAGTTATCATAGTTCAAAGATGAATAGCATAGAGTTAAGAAATGAAAACTGAATATGAAAATACAAATTTTCTGTTGCAACACTCTGGCAACACATACAGACAACACCTTTGCTTTCAGAAGCAAAGAACATTGGTAACCATTTATAATGCACACATTATTTAAAGTATTATTAGACTGCAACTAGAAAAGTCACTGTGTGATGGAACTGCTATCTTTCAAATAAGTTATTTTTCCTCAAACCTATGCTCAGATTGTCTATTGGCCTTTTCATGAGGCACATTGAATTATGCATCTTGGATTAAGGTTTAAAAATCAGTACACTAACTAATGATTAACAGTCCATTAGGTTCTCTGGCAGAGGAACTGTGCTTTTCTTGCCTTTCTGCAGTACCTAACACAGATACAGGTCTCAGCCTAGAGCTGAGATCCCTGTATTAGCAATGAATCCTGCTAACTAAGTGACTTCACTGGAGTTTGAAAAGCCAGACACAGACAGGTATCTACCCTGGTTAAAACAAGGAAGAAGAAAGATAGAGAAGGAGGACTGGTGAAGTGTAAACAGCAAAACCCAGTTTAGATACAGCACTCATGCTCCTTTTGATAAGCGCTCATGCACAGGCATCCATCAGGACTTCTGAGACTGTGAGGCATGCTGAGGGTAAATTTTAAAAAATATACAATAGTTGATGGGCACAGCTCTGAACATACAAGAAAAGAAGAAACTGTCATAGTTTCAGCTATAAAATGCCAAAAGGCATAGGTTTTGTTGTATGCACTTTTCTTTAAACACAGCTTTTTAACAAGTACTTTAAGTTGAAAAACTATACTGTGACATTTGGCATTTATATTTCAAAGCTGTTTTTCTAGAGTTGTGGTGGATCTGTTGCAGTGTGTTGAACACACAATTTTTTTTTTCCAGGAGCACCAGGTGACCTGAAGCATACTCATAGCCCAATTCTAAGTCCATAGGATTTTCAAAAGCAAACTTAAAAAGTCAAGTCAACAGAGGAAACTGAAACAAAAGTCAAAACCAGTTTCCAACAAATAGAGTCCAGACAAATACAGAAGCTAATACACACACCCATGGACTTATGACTCAAAACAAATGCAGATGGCCAGAAGGAGATCAGACTTCTCTTGGCAAATTCATCATGGGAATGTGTGGGCAGCTTGGCAGCCGTGCCGTGAGCTGATACAGTGATTGCACACAAGCATGATTCAGACCAGCATGTTAGAAATGCCACATCACAGCATTCTTAGTTTAACAATCCTTTAAGCTAATGTAAACAATTACCTGAAGGTAAGCAAGCAAACCTATTTTAAGAAACTATTTCTAGATACATACACAGAGTAAAATCTTTTTGCATTGCATAATCTTCCCTCACCCTAATTTTGAGAAGACTGTACTACACAAACAGCAGGCAGTAACAAATACACAGTAAAAGAAGTTACCAAGAAAATAATATATAAAAATATTTTGTATGCTGTGCTTTAATGAAGGATGATGGGTTGGGTCTAGTTAAGATTCTAAATTCAGTAATTCATATGCAGTATAGGCACCTATCCATCCATGATAATTATAGGATAAAGCTCACTCAAGAATAGGTACCTTGCAGTCACTAATCCAAATTGTTCCAGTTACTATATTGACTACAGACCAAATTCAGATTTGCACACGTAAGCACTTACTGACAACTGGGAGGCTTGAAGATATTGGAACAATCAACATTGCTCATTATGGCAATAGTATCAACTATGAATCCACTGCATAGCAGGCTTTCACAGCACCAGACAACAGCCAGGCACCTCTGTATCTCAAGGGGCACTAATTGCCTATATGTGGCTGCTACACCAATCCTCAACTATCCTTTTGACTCTTCAATCCACACGTCCCATTGAAAAATCATATTACTCTGAATTATTCATATTGTTACAGGGATATTTAATGCCAAAGCAACCAGAAAAATTGCTAGAGCTGCATTTGTACGCTTTCAAATCAGAGCTGGCTCTCTCAAAAGCTGGCTGTCTTCCTACTGCTGCTCCCACCTGGGAGCTACAGTGAACATAGCCATGAGCAAACTGGGAACTGGACCAATGGACATAGTTATCTGCTACTAAGAGCAACCACCCTGGTTCTGTTCATAAGAGCAGCTAAATTAATAACAGGCCTATTAACAAGCATTGGGTATGATCTGTGCCTCCCCTGACTCCATCCCCCAGCAGAGGTATTCCACCAGTGGAGAGAGACCTGTCTTTGCTCTCTTGGTTGCCCTGAGCAGACAAGACCAAACAGCAGCCTAAAACACAGTTTAAACTATAGAGTCAGAGAAGCTGAACAAATATTCATATGTTAGGGTTTGAGGGTTTTGTTTTGTTTTGTTTTTTTGTCCCTGGATATTTCTGAGCCATTTTTATTCTTTTATAACTCCTTTGGGATGTACTGACCCTCAAAGATTACCACTTGGGAAAGTCTGGTTATGGGAACCAGAGACAAGAGCAGCTTACCACATCACTTACAAACTTGTTGAGCATGTTCTTATGACAGATTTTAATTTTCAACACAGTTTACCTATGATATAGATTAAAAACCTGGTTGTAGGCCAATCCAGAGCTATAGCCCCCTGCGTGAATCATGGTAACAAAAATAATCTTGTTAATTACCACCTTTGTCAATACTTGATGTCTTCTAAAGATGCATCAATGTGCAGTTTTATTTTTAGGTGTTACATTTATATAATAATTGTATATTAAATTATAATTTGGATAATGATGGTTATTTTTTAAAAATAAAGATGTCACTAAGTTTTACTAGACCATATCTGAAATTCTACATAAAATATTAACTTCCTTGTATAGTAGATGCTATGAGTCATTACCCCATATCTTAAATATGTAACTCTAATCAAAGGATGCCTGCAATGCTATCAGTGGAATAACTGACATGGAACCCCTATTTCTGAAGGGAATTTAGATGAACATATTATCATTTGACATAGAATATATTGTTAACCAGAATTATTCCAAACAAAATGCAAAATAATAGCTCTCTAACTGCAATAATTTTACAAATAAAGTACAGTCACCAGGCATGCAGTCTCCAATATACAATATTTACATTTGCAAAATCAGGTGTTATTTGAGAATCAAGCATGATCTCCATGTAAGTAGGAGAGGAATTTCAGTAACTGCCAAAAATTCCATCTGTCTGAAATAAGTACTTAACCAAATACAGGTTAGTAAGCCCTGAAATCCTGAGGGGAGTTGATAACCCTGATATGCTTAACAGATTTTATTATTGCCTTTCAGAGACTAAACAGATTACCAACTACCGTATTCTGGGCTTCTGATAGGACTAAGCAACTAATTTCTTTTCACTGGCGTGATAAACAATTAACAAAAATAAATATGTTAAATACTGTAACACAGGGTTGTGTAGAGCAGAGCAGAGCCCAATCTCAATGCTGTGGTCTTTGCTTCAACTACTGCACTGATAGACTTTCTTCCTGCTGCATCCAGATGGTGACAGAGGCACTGGCCAGCCTAGCGAACGACAAAGGCTTGACCTGAGAGCTGATGGCACTGTCGTGTTGAGTGACACCAGGCACAGAGATTATCACGTTACTCATGGGTAGTGTGCTGTTTCACTGGGCCTAAAGTGACGTGTCTACTCAAAATTAGTCCTCTGGGCACCCTCCACAGACTGAGGAGAAAGTCGGACTGGGACCCTAGGTGGTACCCTTTTTTCCTTTATAGGATTATAATTAACTATTTCAGACAAAACAAATGAGATTAATACTTTCCATTGTCACAGGTAATCCTATAGTTATGGTATTTCTATTACCACAGCCTGGTAATATGATCTGTTAGCCTTTCTACCATATACACATATTGCATATATTGCATACCTATCGAGTTTCCCATTCTACAGATGGAAACTTACTTTCCCTTTAATCATCTCAGTCTAAGGGGTAGTAGTACATGTATACATGAAAAAAGCCTACCCAAACCTTTTGTTTGAGGACCTTGTTACACCCAATCTTGGTATTTTTTCTCAGAACTGGGCAATACTCTAAAACCAAGTGTAAAGCAACACACAAAATTTACACCCTGAAAGCACCTGATATATAAGCACAGCCTTAATTGCTATCCAGCAGGAAGATAGTCATTCAATTTTTGCTGTAACAACAAGCATCCTACTTGCAACATTCTCTTGCAAATGAAAGTATTTTTCTTCTTGCTGAGAAGTCACTGAAAATTCATGTTATCATGAACAAAGTGACAAAAAAAAATTGCCAACTTAAGACTTTGAGTAAGCTCATTATTATTTTTTCCATTTTCAATTCTTAAAACACTTAGAGCAGTCATCAGTAGCCACAGTCATTACTAGAACCCCAGACTGAGACTATTACAGCATTTGAAATAGCAGCTAAGGCATAGGAGAGTGCACATTGTCATACATCATACATCTTCCTGAAAATTGCGATCTTACCTGAGCCCTGCTACAATTTTGTTTGGTTCTGACCCTTCAGATTAAGGCAGGAGGAAAATACAGTGAAGGACCAGACTGACCGGGAAGGCAAACTCTTTAAAACTCAACAGGGAAAGTAAGACACAATCAGTCTAAAACTTTAGTGTGAGCTTTGATTTTGTAACCTAAAACTGTTACTGAACCAGTTACACAGAGACAGCAAAGTCATGCAAAGCCTTCCAGAGTATGCAAAAAGTTAGCTGATTGAAGGAAAATATCTACTAATGGCAGAACAATTTCATTTAAAACTGCTGTACCTGCTGCATTCATACAGCTCTGCTTTGCCAAGGTACAGCCTGCACATCAATAGTATCTGCTTGCATAGAAAAGATTAGACTGAAATAAATCACGGAAAAAGCTTGATAAAATGGGGTATATCAGTTTTCTTTTTATTTGACTGCTCTCCAAAAGAGCTTGACTCATCAAAGCAAACAGTAGACTAAAGAAAAGTGAGCATTATGGAAATAAAATCTGAATGGTAGTTAAGGAAAACAGCCAATATAAAACCATCTGAATTTGCTATCAGACACACAAGAGCTCCACCTGAAAGAAAATTCACAAAGCTGAAAAAATGACAAGAATCCCCTCCCAGTAGACCTGATTAATTTCAAGTTGCTACCGTTTTCAAAGCAAAGCAAGGATTTAGTTGCCCTTTTATCTAACTGTGCCATACACAGAAATTCGAATCTAAAACAATATGAAAAGTAAAGTAAAACAGAAAAAAAATCCACAAAAATAGCCCCAAACCATTATGTTAAAAAACCAGTTTTCTAGGTTGATGTTGAAAAATGTAACTTGACAGTAAACATTAAACACAAGCCTATTTGAATCTGTAGGAAATACTACTCCTCTATTTTAACTTTTCACATTTCCTAGAATCTAATTATGCAGACCCATTATAAGCTTTTTCTAGCTACATAACAGATTAACTGCTACCTTTCCTAAAGGAAACTATGGTGCCAGACCCTTCACTTGTACAAAATGAGAGTATCTTGTTTAAACCTTATTAATCTGGAGTAGGCATTAACCACTGTCCTTGGTTTAAACTTGTTCTGGACACACTGAGTTAGCAGACCTATAAACACAGCATCTACACAACACAGGACAGAGCAACCAGGAATACAGATGAGGAAGAAGTTTTGAGATAATGGGCAAAACACAGTATTTCCTGACTAATAGCTAAAGCATTTCACAAAAAAAAAAAAAAAAAACCAAGGAAGCATTTATGCAATGAAGATCAAAAAAAAAAAAAAATTATGACAGATCTAAGGAAATACTTCTAATAGTGCTTCTTAAATCTTACATGGGGTCCTTAAGCCTAAGATACCTATTCACAACATATTTTAGTCAACAATGAGAGATTCACTCAGATTAAGAAAGATCATCAATTTTCACCAATTCTATAACGAGTTAACTACAAAGTAAGTTTGTCCATTTCTTGAAACCTTTCAACAATACAGAGTAATGCCAATATGCCAACCAGACCATTAATACCAATATTAAGCCCCTTTCATGCAAAATTGAACAAAAAATACAGTTACAAAACCAACTCAGAAGGACACTTGTATTCTATTTGTTTTATTAACCTCCACATTACAAGTCAGCACACTAAACTTATTTTATTAGTTCCTAAAGTTCAAGTAGCATATTCCCATTACAGAAAATGGAAATATGCAAAAAGCCCACAGATAATAAGGGCTATATTAAGAAAAAATCTTCTCCAGCAAAGTCCTAACTGAAATCCATCACCCAGTGGATCCACAGATCTTGAGCAAGCATCACTTCCAGCCCTGACCACCCAAGGGGAAGTTTCCTATGCAGCACATTAACTTTCTATGCATTGTTACACAAATGGAGCAGGGAGTACTGGTTGTTTCACATGGAAAGCACAGACATTTCTTTGCTGCTTTAATTAAATTAATTTTAGTGTTCAGCAGGTACCTGGTGGTTAAAAGACCAGCTGATGAAGAAAACCATAGTATGAAATACTAGTTCATCTAGTGGAGGCAATGTAGCCATAGCCATCACTGGGATTTTGTTTTATTAGTTTTTCTATTTCTACACATATTTGAGAGTATATCTTATTTCCAGGCTTGCAGTAAGTAGATCCTCTTCAAATGCATTGGTTGCACACTATTACAGGAATTCCCACATGAGAATGTCAAGGATATGCACTGTCTTCAAGGGCAAAAAATCGGGCTATAAGAAAAGAAACAGTAACAAGAAAACTCAGCACAGGCAGATTTTGACACCAAGACAAAATTTCCCTTTTCTAAGTGCCATGCTTTTTCTCTAAAAGCTGAAAGTATCACAATAAAATGGCTGAAAAGCTCATACAACAAAATACACATACTTTCTGAACTCAAACAGGAAAACAAATTGAAGCAACAGTGTTTCAAAGAGCACAGAAATCTGCTCTTTACCTTTAGTCAACCAAACTGCCTTTGGGGGGTTTTAGACAGCTTATTGTAGGAACTTTAAATGGAAAAGTAGACCAACTTCATCGTGGTTGTTGTACCTTGACTACTTATAGTGTAGTAACACTGCCAGATGCTATTCAGACCATTTCACACGAAGGCATAGGAGCCTTCAGATATTCACAGTCACTCCTGATGACTGTGTACTGAGATCTTAATGGCAAGCTCCACAACAAAACAAAATCTTTTATTTCACCACTGGTCTTGACTGTTTTGGCAAAGGTAATACTACTTGCTGTGTGAAGTGGGAGTGGAAATCTTCCAAACCAGCATGACTGGTTTCAAGAGGGATGAGTTTGACTCTCCTTCCCCAAAAGTGTTGGTCTCAAAAGTAGTTTCTGCTGTTGTTCAGAAGCATCAGTTTTAAGTCTCTCAACATAGCAAAGCAATCCTTGAAAGAAACAGATTCCTTTCACCAGTACTGGCACTCAAAATAAGACCATATGTCTAAGCTATAATATGCAAGATTTTCCAAAGACAGCTTATTTTTCTAGTAGGAAATGTAATTTACATGGACTGAACTTTAGGATTCGTTTACAAGATTCATGAGAAAAACTGCCTTCCTTATAGTATAGAAAAACCACTTCTCACTGCTCACAGGGAGCAAGCTTTAATACTGCAAAGTCACTAGCCTTACTGGGGACACCAACCCAATTTAGTTATGTCTATCTGCCTCTCACAGTGGCCAAGAGAAATAGCTGACTTTTCTAGAAAGAAAGTAAGAACAGGAAAGGCACAATAAGGAGTTGCCTGGAGCTGCTGAAAGAGCACAACAGTAAGCAGAGAAAGCATGCCAAACCGATGTGGCTGAAAGCAATGGAAACAGAAAAGTTAAGCAGAAGGCCCAAGCAGATGGGAATGAAAAGCCAGCAAAGCAAGTCAAATAGTAACAGGATTTATTTTCAATGAATAACTGAAAGAGAACTCAAAGGCAGGAGTCATGGACAAAATAGAGCAAGTCCAACCTGTGTAAGGAACACTAAGATCAGAGAACACACACGAATGCAAATGTGAAGGCTGAAGAAATGAAGCTCAGATGAATACCAGAAAGAAAAAACAGGTGCTGCAAGTAATTGTGCCAGAAGAGCTTTGGACTGCTGCAATCTGCTTCACACACACTGCACACACAAAGAACCTTACTTTGCTGTCTGTTCCTAATTATGCCTGGATAGAAAGCTTAAATCAAGCTGCAAAAGGCAACATTTCTTTTCCCAGGCAGCGGTGGGCAGCATTATCCCACTGGAAGCTCACAAGGATGAATCCAGAACCCCAGCCAGCTTTCAGCGGGAATTACAAATCGCACAATTTAGAGGGGAATATGAGGGTCCCTCTAACAAAGCAGGTACCCAAAACCCATCATCCATGGGGAAAGCATCTCCTAGCTTGGCAAGTTTCTAAAGTTGGAATCTTTAAATTACTGTGTTGAGCCAGAACTATTTACTAGTCTTCTGTAAAATGAATGCTTTTGTTTAAAGGCTTAAACTAGTCTATTATTAGTAGTACTACAGAAAACATTAAAAATCCCTCTACTGGATACTCTTAACTTCTTCCACATGTGGGAGAATGAACTGAGAGGCATTGAGAGATTTCTAACCTTTTACATTCTAAAGCAGGGACACAGATTGTGAAAGGTACATATGCAACTCCAATAAACACAGATAATTAGAAAATTCTGAATTTATGTGTACAGAATCCACATTTATCCTGCTACACATACAGACATATTCTTGACCAACTAGGTAACTTCCTCCATAGACTACACAGTTTGTCAAAGAAACATCTTCTAGCACAAACAACAGAAGGAAAACACAATTTTAAAGTAAGAGTAATTTAGTCCCAAAGGTTTTGTTTGGGTTGTTACCTATTATACTATGGTATCTATGGTTTGTCATTTCTCAAGTGTCAGTAATAGCCAAGTTTAAGATCTGTTAGCTAAAAGTAGGTCAGGAGAACCTCTTGGCTGGGATCATGTAGCTCCGCAGATCAGTAGATCTTGTACTAACAACTGTGTCAAGTTTGAATGCCTTCTTTGCTATCAGTTACACTGTTAAAGAAAATCTGCCTGTTCAAAACCAAAAACCAGTCAACTCACCTCCTTCCAAGAGGAATTTTACATAACAGGAAACTTAGAGTCCTTCAAAAATAAAACATTTTTGCTTGTTTATTTGTTTTAGATGAAACCTTGAGTGAAAATGCACAGCATTGGCAGAAGTCCGCAATAAAACCCCAGAGACTTCAGCATACCTTCTAACCTATTAAAGCAAAACTTATCTAGATCATTTATGTATGTTTTCACTCACTTCAGACAAATGCCCAACAGTATTACAAAAATCACCATTGCTTATTCTGTTTAAGAAACAACACTTACTTCTTTCTGCTCTTAGCTTTCCACAAGCTTCCCAAGGATTTGTACTGATGTTAGATGTACGGTCTGAATTTAGGGATGGATTATTTAATAACAAAATGGTAACATCCATAAATAAAACTTCAGGCAGCTTGAATAAAACAGAATCCAAGTAAAAGAAAACACATTATTATAAAAGTCCCCTTCTTCCTCCATCATCACTCCACAAATCCAACCACATGTTGGGCTCTTAAAGGGCCAACCGAAACTGAGAATATCCGCTCAGGTCAGCACTATTTGATAGATAATTACCACTGGAGCAGGAGCAGGCCTAGACTGCTTCCTATTGTTTGATTTTTTTTAAATTTATTTTTTATTTTTTACTTTTTTTTTCTTTCTAAAGAGAGGAAACCACTAAAATACATCCCGAGCTTTCTTCAAAATTAGATGCAAAAAAGTCTTCATGCCAACATTAGACAGTTTTAAGGGGCCACAATTCAGATGCCCTGTATAGGCTTGTTCTTAGGGGCTGTCACTACTATGTATCAACTGAAAAAAACCCAAACTTGTTTCCCCCTTTGACAAGGGCACTCAAAAAATGTTTTAGGTACAACTTTGTGGTTGTAATGAACTCCCACATCACTAAATATTTTCCTGGCAGCTAGAGACCCCATTAAAGCAATTATAAACTTTACTTCTAAAGTGCTTGATTTAGAAAAAAAAATTGCCCTTAAGTTGATAAAATGTCCATGAGACATTTAAAACCATGGATGACAACACTTTACACCAGTCCTTCTGTAACATTTGTAAAAACAGACAGAAATCCCCTGTCAGGTTGGAAGACAGACAGAACAACTGATAACAAATAATGGGATTTCTTGGGTTAATTGCCTGTAGTAGCACCTAACCCTGCACATATATGCCACTTTGGCTGTATCAAAGTGAAAAGAGAAATTCTGGTTTAAAGCAGATAATTTACAGTCCCATGTAACTCATAAAACCTGTAAATGCACACGTAAGCATCTGAACCATCCTTACCCATTTAAATTAGTTTTCATTGCTCCCTAGAAATCAGATGTCACCACTATGAATCAATTTAAACAAAGTCTCTTTAAAAAATATGGGAAAACAGCTAAAAACTGGATTTAAGAGAACAAATGTTTATAATGTAGTTATCCATGAAGTCCAAACCATTATTATGTGCATATAGTTCACAACAACCACAAATAAAAGAGAATCATGCAGCTTGGAAAGGCCTTAAGGAGGTCTACTGGTCCAGCCCCACTCAGAGCAGGTCCAGCTGAGCCAGGGTCCTCAGGAGCATCTCTAGGAGAGTACTGAGTCTCTCCAAGGATGGAGATTCCACTTCTCTCTAAGCAGCCCCCCACTGCACTTGACTGTCCTCAATTTTTTCTTTTATTTTTCCTCAGAACTATTTCATATTTCCCACACTCAAACTTGTCTTCCTGGCCTCTGACCCTTTCACCATATCACCAAGTCACCCAGGTCTTTTCCTACAGGGTTGCCTTCTTTCCACTTGTTTCCCAGCCTGTTCTCTTGCACAGGGTTATTCCATCCTAATTGCTGGGCTGCTCATCTGCCTTTATCTAAATTAATGGCATTCCTGTCAGCCCATTTTTCCATCGTTTCTATGTCATTCCAAAAAGCAGCCTGCCTTCTAACGTGCAGTCCTCAGGCTTGCAGACAGTGTAGTCTGTCTCATTACACAGCTTATTCATACAGATGCTAAATTGTTCAGCCCATTATGCTTTAACCACAGTATTTCATTATCTGAAATAATAATTTTGTTCTACTTCCCAGTGGAACAGAAATCATAAGTAGAGCATAAAAGTAATGGTCTGAACTGAGCAGCTCCCGACATTGCTCCTAATTCTCCTCTCACACAAGTAAAATTCCAAGCCATGTGTAATTTCTGCGATACCCACATGAACTTTAACTTTCTCTTTGAAGGCTGTTCTCATATTGTTGAGATATGGTTTCTTTCCTTGTCTTCCCTGGGCGTGGTTGGCCTTCCTTCAACCTCTACTCCCCTGTGGTCCTTGACAGGATTTTCTGGATCATGGGGTTTGTTTGGGTTTGGATTTGTATTTTGTCTCTAAATTCAGGTTTTTAGAAATTGAAAGGATAAGTGTGCAATAATTCTATAAAAATGAAAAAAAAAAAAAAGTTGCAGAAATATTTCTTTAAAGATAATTGTAAGTATTTATTTTCACATTCTCATTTTAGAAAATGAGTAAGAGGTTCTAAGAAACCTCTTCTAACTTCATCTTTTTCTGGACAGAATATAGCAGTTAATTTGTTTCTCTGTTCAATGGGTGAATACACTGCAACAAAAGAAAGCATAATAAATATCTGATAATTACTAGCAGATTTACTATGTTTATTTGAATCAAACTTTTCAATTTTGAGGCATCTACTGGTCTTCCATGAGAAACTTTTAGTTGGGATTATGAAAAGTGGGAAGATTATTCTAACCTCATTTTCTCTAATTAACAACATCATGTTATCAATAGTTTAATTTAAATTACTAATGGCTGAAAGATAGACATCTCATGTTCTTTGTACTGTCGTAACTGTAATTAATATCGCTTTTAAGTTAGATCATAGAAATATTTAAAGCTCCAACATGAATTTTTTGTTTCAGCATGGTTCTTAGGTAATTAGGGACAGACAATTTTTTTCTTAGTATTTATATTGTGTTTACTCACATTATTTGACAAATTAGAAAAAAAAACCTAAAGTCTGACTTTGTAAAAAAATGACATTGCTGGAGGGATTTTTATGTCAATTCTGAGCCTTGAAAGGTTTTAAGTAAAAAAAAGAAACAAAACAAAAAAAAAAGCCAGAGAACACTGTAGAGATATTAAAGTACACTGACTCTGAGAGGATTAGCAAACCTACCAACACTGTGCTGTTAAACAGCTGCAATTTTCACAGTTCAACAACAATTCCCAACAGTATCTGTTAATTGACTACTATATTTTAAGGTAGAATTCCAGAAGGGATCATTTTCATCTGCATACAGAAAAGTACTTTAGAATACTATTTTTTTTTAAACACTACAGATGGTAAGAAGTGTCAGCGAGGGAGGGGGGAGATGGAGAGAGAGAGAGAGATCCTTCTCTCACGTTGTTTTAGCTCAAACTCTGCAGATATCAAGACCTGGCAGACCTCTATGTCTGCTCTTGTCCAGCACAGGACCGGCCCACATAAAGCCAGCACAGTCTGGATTGCATGGAGGAAATCACAAACTCCAGCCAAGCAGTTACATGAGCAACAGCCCTGCTGGATGTGCCAACAGAAGAATGCTTTTGGAAGATCAGTTCCTGTTGTCTAGGACAGCAGCAAAGCTATGCTGACGAAACACTTCCTCCTGCAGGCACACATCCCACCTCCATGAGAGGGCTCTACCAACACAGCTGCATCGGCAGAGCCCCTGTTCAGCCCTCCACAAAATCACTGCCCATCCCTCCCCAAGAGAGCCTTCAAGAGCTCTTCACATCATTGCCACAAAAATAAAAAAGTACGGTTAAATAATTTTGGTCTGTATCTTGTTTCTACTCAACAGCCTGTGCAAACCACCCTTTAAACACATACACACACAAACTGCTTCAATCTGATCATGCATTTGCAACCAAATGAAATGGAAACTAATATATAACCCTGGTTAATGCAGTACCATGTCTGAAATTACGAGTGTTGTTACTCTCTTTGCTAAGGGAGAGCAGATAGCAATGTCACACATGTCATTTTCAGGACACTTTCCCAGTAGAACACACTTATACAGCGTGAAGAGTTGCAGCCCCTTGAATGAGGTGATTCTTGCATGCATTTCATCAGCTTTCTCTTCTAGAAATACAAGAAAAAACCTAACTACTCTGACAATTAAAAAAAAACATTCTGGAAACCTTTCAGGCTGGGACACTTAGAAATGCTGAAGTACATTATTTGTATTCTGCCTTTTTTTCCCAAACCCCTATCCAGATCTGCTCTATATCCGACAAACATGTTTTACATTTTGTCAAGGATTAGTGTCTAACCATCAGAAAGATTTACAGAACCATGCAAAAACAATTTTCCAGGTGATCGTTCTAATACAGGACTTTCTAATTCTGGGTTTTTTCCTAGGTATACACACATCAGTGAACCAAAAAAATCAGAGGATACGTCACCAGTATTAATGAATATAAATACTGTTGTTTGTTCTTTCCTGCACTTCCCATACTACGAGAATTCTTGGAAAAGCTGGCCTGTAGATACAAGCTGTCAGAGCATGCTTTACCTAAAAAGCTGATTCTTTGGTAAAACAAGCTCTAAGATTCCTTTATTAATTGGTTTTATGGGGTTTGTACCTCGAATGAATATGCAGAAAAATGTATAAATGGAGTGCCTACAAATTTTTTTCAAAACCAGCAGAGTTTGGGAATTTAAATGCTGTATGTTCCTGCCAGCATGAGGAGCTGCAGACAGACTAGGATCCTGACAGCAGGTCAGCAATGGGTGAATAAGGCTGGTAGACTCTTCCCCATTTGAACCCTAGATCAGATGCAACCGTTTGCATCTGAATTGGCACTAAGCAATAGCAAGACAGACTTCATAACATGATACTACCAGCTTAACAGCATAAAGGCAATCAGCTATTTAATTCTTTTTAATATCTCTCATAAAATCGTACTTTATCAAAACATTAGGCAGAAGATAGGAATAGCCATCCAGCAGTGGTAAGAGGTTTTTCAGCACTTGGTTTGATTACTGTAGTAATAATGATACTACATGCATATGAGACTAGTAGCTATGGACATTGGACCCCACCTAATTTTTAGAACGCCAGGTAAAGTAAGCACAGAAGAAATATTTTCATCACCCTGACTCAGAGACCCTGTCATATTCATACAGAGCAAGCACTGCTCCCAAATGAGGAGGTTTTCTCTAAGCTACTTCCATGTATAAGTGGAAAAAAGCAAAAGCATGTTATTCATTGGCAGGTCCATATGTCAATTTTTTCACTCTTTCATTACTACACTCTATGAAATAACGTAGTTCTCTCAACTACAACAAACTATCTGCAGGTAGCAAGCCAGTAGCATTTTAAGTTGCATTTGCTAGTTTTAACAACTCACTCACCTGGGGCAGATGACAGCTTGGAAGAGAAATGACAGGACGCTCCCAGGAAAGTGCTGCCCACATTTTGGTACATGTCTAATCTCACTGATCTTATTATAGGTGAAATTCTCTCACTTCCTTGTTATGAGAAGGATGGTTGCTCAAGCAGAAACAAATCACAGTATATCAGCACTAACTATGAGCCACAGCAACATCATAAATTGCATCTGATAAAAGTGAAATTTGTATCAAGGCTATTGTCTTCTCTTGCATGGATGTAAACCACAGCATACATCTGTGTACATTTAAAAAATACAATGAAACATTTTTACTGCACTAAAACATGTTGGGGCCTATAGAATTGCCTAAACCCCAACAACTAAAGGTTTTTAATCCCTTATTTCTTAATAATATATATTAGGTGCATGCATATTAGGTATTTTGCTTGAACAGGAGGAAGCCTTTTGAATGAAATTTCCTGGCTGTCACCACTCACTGTATTTCTCTCATGTTGTGGAACAGTCTTGGAGCGCTCAAAGGGAATTCTTTTTGGATAAAAAGCAATTAGAAAATAGGTTCCAGGAGCTCATCTAGTATGTCTGAGCTGTAAGCAGACATTCAGTTCATGAGATCAGACTCAAAAGGACCAAAAAAAACCCCAAGCATCCAAACACAAAACCACCACAAATATTCTGCTCCCTAACAAAGAAAACAAAACAAAACAAACAAACAAACAATAGAATATTTTTTAATAGCTCCAAGCCTCAAATTCTCATTAAAAAATCCATAACATTGTATACTGTGGGTGTCTGATCTACAGATCTATGCCATTTGCCATTGAAAATACAGGCCATAAACCGTAGCATTTCTACTTACATACTGTTTGCAAATATATACATGTGAACACATAACTTTAATTAAGATGCAAGAGATTGGTATGGAAACTATTCTAGTATGACCACAGGCTACAGCAAGTGTTCTGTTTTTCTCTCCAACAGAATAAAGAAAAATGTCACATTCTTTTTTTACGTACTTGTTAGATTTCCACTGACATGTTAACATAAGCAAGAATAATATGATTAAATTACTCTGAGTTGTGCAGTCATAAGAATTGCACATGACTCAGAACAATTGCAAATTGAAAAAAACAGGCTGTAACTCCAAGAGAAACTACAGCAGCAGATTTTGGATTTCTCCCTTAAGAGGTTCCTGATCAGTGGAGATTCTGATTCATAAAGGCTTTTTTTGTGCTATTTTTACTCTATTATCATTGATTAGGTCAAGTGCAGCCCCAATGTCTTCCTTACTGCTAGCCAAACTTTATGGTTTACCCGTATCTCTTGTAACTCCATAGTTAGAAAACCTCTTAGCAGACAAGTTTCTTCTCTAGTCACCAAGAGCCTGTAGAGCTCCAGCTCATTTGAGGGTCTAAGACCACAACAAGGAAGGTGGTCAGTTAGCCAGTCAATGCCATGGAGGCTGCTTTACACCTTTGAAGTAGAAAGCACATTCAGCAACCATTCAGTGCACTGGGACAAGCTTTTTAAGGAACCCAAAGGTAAAAGCATACAGGCATCCCCTTTTCCTCTAGCCTATAGGTCCACTGGGCTCCTTTTGATCCGGTTTCAGCACATTCACACGTTGTAGTATTTTGAAGCTGTCCCTGCCTTGAGAAAAAAGCTGGTCTAGATAAGCTCCAGGGGTCCTTTTCAACTATTCTTGTGACTCTGAGTCTCAGCCTCTAGGCTACTGTTACGGCATCCAGAAAACACTGAGAATCCAAGCAGACCTCAAAGCTGTAAAACAACTTTAAGAAAGGTACTTGGCATGGGAACAGCTGAGAACTGAAAATAGACAGGAAAAACAGAGAATGAAAGATTCCAAAAATCGCAGACAGAATTGTAGCAAGATCGATTGCCCCCTTTTCCAAGTGAGTGAAATCAGTTATGACAGCAAGACAGACCATCCTTTCTACATGCTTTGAACTCTCAGCTACAGCAGCCTATTTGTAGGTTGCTAGCCAGGGGAGTTTCAAGTTGCCATTGCCAGCTTTTGTACTACTTTATTTAGTAACAGAGGTAGTAGCTACTTTAACAATTCACTCAAGTGGAGCAGAAGACAGCTTGACAGAGTTGGTATGGAGGCTTTTCAAACCTTTCCTTTATGTTTCCTCTGCAGCACACTTGGACTGTGGCTTGCAGTTTAATTTCCATGCACCAAAATCTAAATGAGCTGTGGAGAGTAAAAACAACTGGGGTATGGAAAATGAAAGAAATAAAATCATCAAAGCTTACTTGCTCTGTAGACCAAGCCAGAAGGTTCTCAATCTGGGAAATTAAGTTCTTTAGTGACGATGGGATTGTCCACTTAGTAGTTATTAGAAGAATTCCTTGAAATTACTACAATTTTCCTTCAGAAACAGCCCCAGATGGCCTCCTCTCAGGCCAGAAAGAGCAGGATGGGATGAGAAATAGAGGGTTCTCATAGACCTTCCCCCCACAACAGTTACTTCCACAAACAGAATGAACATTTAACTGAGTAAGTTCTTCCCCAGCTTGTCGAAGAGCTGCCTTAGTTACTCTGTATTTCCTTTACAGAAGTGATGATTACAAAATCACATACAAAAAAAAAAAAAAAATCACACTTTCAAAATTCCACAAATAGCAGCAGGGGAACCAGACACACAGTAACTTCTCTTTTCTTACAGTATTCCAAAACTTGTACAATATTGCTAAGAGACTCCTATTCAACAAAATGTACAAGTTTGACATAGAGGTCATGCACATAGGCTATGTGTGTGCAAACATCTCTTCCTCCTCCTGCTTTTTTTATAAGAAGAACATAAATGCTTAGTCAAGTAACTAAAATCTCTGATTGCAGCAGGTAGCAATAATAGGAATCAGATATCAGGCTGAAAAACTGTTCCTGTTCCTTGAGCACATACAAGGTAAGTCTCTAGATTACAGTTCCCTGTTCCTATGATAGTCATCAATCTCCTTCATTTCTGCTAGAAGAATGACATGACAGGACACAAACAATCCAGGAGATTACTGGAAAGTGTCAGAGATGATATAGGAGATTCTGGGTGAGCTAGTCAGAGGTGATGCAGAACTGGATTGGCTTTTCACAAATTAGGAAGACCTGACTGAGAATACAATAATCAATGCCAGCCTTAGGTGAAATGACCATGGACTAGTACAGTTCAAGATCCTAAGTGAACAGAAGGCGGCAAGCAGGACATTACAGACTGGACTTAAGGCAAGGGTAAACCACCCCTGATCAACCTGATTGCCTTCTACGGTAAAATGACTGCACTTTGGGACAAGGGAAGACAGAATTTGTCATTTATCTCACTTTAAGCAAGGCTTTGACAACTGGATCCCAAAAAATCCATGCACCAAGTTGGGATATTACAGTGCGTGCAGATGAGTGGACAACCAGATGGGTAAAAAGCTGCTGCTGGATGATGGGGCTCACAAGGAATCAGTTAATGGGTCTACTGCACCTCCCAGTAAAAATGCTGCAGGAGTCTGTAATGGGACCTGTCCTGTTAAACATCTTTATCAATGACCTGGAGAGGCAGTGGAGCGCAAACTCACCAGGTTTGCAGGTGATACCAAACAGGGGCAACCCCAAGAGCAGGGCTGCCATCCAAAGGGACCTAGCCTGGAGGAATGGCTTGACAAGAACATTACAATATTCGACAAGGACAAATGCAAAATGCTGCAACCCCGAAAGTAAACAGGCTGCAGTGATTCAGCCTGGTGACAGACTGACTGGCTGGGGAGGAACAGGTCTGTCAAAAAGGACGTGGTGGATGGCAAACTTAGCAGGAGTCACCAGTGTGCACAGGCAAAGACAGGCAGTGGGATCCTGGGCTGTATCAGCAGCAGTACAGTATGCCACGGGCTGAGGGAAATTACCATCCTGCTTTACTTGGCACTCATTAGGCTGCAGAGTCCAGCTTTGAGTCCCTAATACTGGAAAGACATCGATAAACTGGAGCAAGTTCAGTAAGGGGCCAACTGGATGATTTGGGCTGAAGCACATCCCCAGTTAGGGAACTAGGCTTTTTTAGCCTGGAAAAGAGAATGTTTTGGGAGGAACCTTCTAGCACCTATGCTGAGGCTATGTAGAAAACAGAGCCAGGATCTCTACAGCAAGGACGAGACAACAAGCATGAGATAAAAGAGAGGCTCAGACTAAATATAATGTAAGAAGAAATTCCTCCTGAGAACAAACACACACATAGGTTGCCCAGAGAAGCTGTACAGTTTCCATCTTAGAGATTTTCATGACCTGACAGGATACAGCCCTAAGCAACCTGTCTTCTCTCCATATCTGACTCTGCTTTGAGTAGGAGATTGGACTCCTGAGATCCCTTTTGACAGGAATTACACCATGGTTTTATAATAACATTTCACTCACATTCCCTGTGATATTACAAGCTTCTTCCACTAAGCAGCATTCAGATAAAAATCTTCACAGAAAAAAGGATCATTTCAAGAAGCATCGCAGTTTCTAGTGACAGAAAATAACTAATTCATGTTGAGGAATGCCAGGCACTTTAATCTTTAATTGGTATACATTATTATGGTTGCTGATGTACTCTTTGAGTCAGGGGAGGGAAAAAAGTGAGCACACATTGGTTTCATACATCTGTGTAAGCCAGATGAATCTGGGCCAAAGCACTGGAAAGCCTCATTGAGATAGGCCAATTGCAGTGCAATAAACATACACCAAAAAAGAAATTTTCCCCAAAATTAAACAAACATGCTATGACAAAAATTACTATAGAGATAAAATATCAGAGCACTGACTAAATTGGGTAAGTTAAATCATGGAAAAGGTTTATAAAAATACTCTCTTTGCAAGGTCCTTAGCATAGAAAACTTTAAGAGGGGGAGTTAATTTTGTTTAGAAGGTATTCTTTTAAAACCAAGACATGCTGTTGTGATTACTTCAAATACTGCAGTCCCATATGCCACATCTGACAAAACCACTCAATGGTTAACTTGCATTTTCCTTTAACTACTCATTTCAAGGCAGAGTAGAACAGCAGCATACACGATCTAGAGAGGCTGAAGCTCTCTTCATGCTATGACTCAAGTTTCCAGCCAGAACAGGTTCTGCTCCAGAAAACATTTATTTTGTGTTGGAAACAGAAATCCATTTGCCTGTAACAACATATAATGTGGAGTGAAGAAAGGACAGGACAGGTAGGAAAAATTCCTGTTCATACTACCTTTAACCCAAGCTGCATTTCTCACAGTGCTAGCATGACACTCACAGCACCAAAATGGGATTAATGAGGTTTTTATTATTATTATTAATTCGATTTGCTGAGGATAACAGATTCAGGGAATGCAGAGCAGACTCACCATGACAGATCCAGCTTTGGATCTCTACAGCTGTATGTCTAATACTGCCCTATTGCTCTGTTCTCCACATGGCAGCTTCGCCTATGTAAAGTAATGAAGTGTAAGTAACAGGTCAGTACAAAATAAATGGGGCTTTTATGCATGTGCCACATTTCCTCATGGTAGCTGAAAGATTATTTCTTTGTATTTAAGTAAATAGATGCATGTAAGTATTTTCAGGGACAAAAAAAAATGCTTACCATGTATACTTTGAGAGTTGCACTGCTGGCAAGTTGGAGCACAGCCAGACAAGCATTACCTTTCTGTAGCCACTTATATAATTATTTGCAGGATTAGGTTCACAGATATTAATTCGTCATGTAGGCTTTCTGGTCACTGCTGAAACCCACAACAGAAAAAAAGGAATCTACTTTGAATTAAGAAATTATTACAAAATATGAGAGGATCAAGATATCATTCTATATTTTGATGCGAAAATAGATTTATTTTGCTAACTGTTAAACCTTCATTGAGTTATCTTTCAAAAAAAAAAAATCTTATTTTCCTGGGTATTTACATTACAGAAGTGTAATTTCGAAGAATATCATAAGAATTCATACCTAAAGAAAATGTATGCAGCTCCTTCTATTTGGAAGACATATATATGTTTTAGCACATTTTAGGAAAGAATAAAAAAATTTTTAAAAGGTATCTTTGACAGTAATAGTCAGCTCCATCATACAAGGTGGTTTTATTCAGCCTGTATACACAATTTCTGTGCAGGGCAATTTCTCTAGGGAATCAACATCGAAATTCCTAAGTTTGGGAAACTAGTGGGCATCAGATTTGTATCACCTCTGCCTATTCAATAGCTAGAAAAATCTTCAGACAGTTAAATATACCCATAGAAAGTCAGCCTTCATTCACATCATGACATGCATTTAAGTCCTGGAGCCATGAATTCTAGCTTCCTAAAGAAGTGAAGTTTCACTGAGTTAAAAACTACTGAATAGTGCCTAGCTGGAGGTTAAAATGCCATTTTTTGCAGGAAGTACTGACCTGAGTTCCCCCAGGCATTCAGGTAATAAATACTGAACACTATCTTACCTCTTCTCCCCCACTCAGTGGGAATGGAGGCAACCCTCCGAATGCTGCCCAGGACCAGGAGGCTTAGAGGAGGCAGCCAAGGGTCAGCTACTACTTCATCTAATTGGAACTAATCTGCATGTGGCACAGCATGGTCTGAAGCCAGGAGCAGGTTTAGTTACACAGATGTATGAGTTCCTCCTGCCTATTCAGATCTTCATTACCCCCCCACCCCAGCATTCAGCACAGGCCATGATCTGCAGTCCTGTCTAATGATTTTCATGGATCTAGGAAACTGTATGTGCAGGAGACTGCATACCCATTAATATCCTCACTACTTTTAATTGCAATACAGCAGAAGGTAAAAGGACATGGTTAAAATATGTCAGGACTATATAGACTCAACATCGGCCTACTTAGATGCGACTTTTAAAGAACTATCAGCTTGCTGACTGATTACTGCAAAAATGAGATGATTCCACCCACAAGGAAAGAAATTGTAAACAGAAACTAGATTATAGCAGTATAAAGACAATGATGTAAACATTATCTACAAAGACTAATTATACAAGACCAACTATTTCATACTACTTTTCATCCTGAACATTTCTCAAATGCTGTTTGCCTATTCAGATGAGAAAACTAAATGACTAAGATTTAATATTCTTAGTGCATGACCTAGTTTCCAGTCCAGTGCCCAATCTACTACAGTATTTTGTCTCTCTTGATGAAGCAGAGCTCACTAATTAAGAGGGGAAAATGTGGGTACTCATACGCATTACATAGTTCTGAAGTAAGACAAAGAAAGCTTTTAAAGATTTGTCAAGTGTACCTCAAAGCAAAGCAGAAAGGGTGTCTGTCAGCCACACACCCTGTTTAAATTGCTGCTGGTACATTACGACAACTATATATGATGCTTTTCTATATTCATGTATTCTTCTTACCTTTGTTTTACCCACTACTCCTTACTGCAGAATAGTTAGAGGACTTGGTAACTACAGAACCAGAAGAAAGTTACTTCTTGCCATAAACTACACAAAAGTAAGAAGTTTAGGAAATAATTTTAGTTTGAAGGATGAGTGTCTTTATCCTTGTAGCAGGTTGGGTTTGTAACCGGGCAGAAACACCAATTCAGTGTAGTGGTTTGGTCCAAGATACTCATTACTGTTTACCTTCTGTGAGATAAGAATTAGGAGAAATGCAAAGCAGTTTCAAATCTTGAAAGAATATAAAGAAGTTTATTAACAGACCTAAAAGAAGAAAAAAAAAAAATCACACCACAGCTTCAGAACTCTTCTCCTCCCCCCACCTTTCTCCCTTCTCCAAATGACAATGTAAAAAGACAACCCTTGAGATGTTCAGTCTGTTTACCACTTCCGTGATAACCTTGTTCAGTCCATTTAGAAAGAGGAGTCTCTCTTGCCCATGCTATGAACACATTATCACAACAAGACAGCCGCCTGAGTTGGTTCTCTGCTCGCATGTGAGTCCCTTCCCACGACTTGCAGCTTTTCCCACAACTGCTTTTGAGAGTCCACTCTTGAAGCTTTTTGGGGTACAATTTTAAGGTTGAGCCGTTCAGAAACAAAAGTTCTCTTCACCCATCTCTGGGAGCATTTCATCTCTAAGAACAGAGGCCCTTCTCCTTCCCTGGAAGGAAAGGGTCTTCCTCATCTTCATCTTTAGGACTATCTCTGGCAGCATCTCTAGGAACTGAGGTTTTCTCCTTTCCCATTTGGAGCAAAAGTCCTCATCACTTCCATCTCTCTCTGTCCAAACTTCTCATGAAGTTACAGCTGCGTCAGCATCTGCCTATCTCTGCGCAGGTGCTTTTGCTCACGAGTTGAACACTCCACCCCCCCCATCTTCATGAAATTACAATGGGTACTCTGATATATCATAGCTTCACAACAGAATTTCAGCTTTAAGCATCTCCTCTTTCTCTTCCCTCAGGTTTTCAGCTCTTCACAGCACTAAAAGGGTTAATCTCACCCGGGCCTTGCAGCTGGAATGAAGCTTATCGCTGTTGGTCACATGATCTCTGCTGGACAGCGGTGCAGCTTCAGCTGAATCTTGACCACACTGGAGAGGGGGAGCCAGACTGCTCCGTCTGCCCACAGCAGGGCTGTGGGGGGTTCCGCGGGTGGAACAGGACCCATCAGCTCCAGGATGGCCGTGGCCCGGCCTGGCCTAGCCCAAGCAGGGCCTGGGCCATGCCCACTGGCCCCCGCACGGGGCCCACAGCCACCTGTCCCAGCACCAGAAACGAGACAGAGAGGCTCTGCCTCGGAGTTTCCTATTCTTAAGTGTGAATCACAGTGCTAACCCATGACAATCCTACAGAAATATTTCTTTTCCCAAGAATTACACCTCAGAAGTAAGCACTCACTTTTTATTTCCTATTTAGAGTTTATCTCTGTACTCCAAGAAGCACAAGAGCTCAGTACCACAAACAGCCTGGCAGGAGCGCAGAGGCTCCAGTTTCACACAGGCTCCTGACCTGGAACACTTTTGCTCTTACAGCAAACGCAACACCAGTGACTATGAGACAGAGCCACACTGGTTATGTTTCCCCAGGTAAGATGCAAAGTGAGATGCTCTACTTTTTCTGAGCTTAGATAAAGTGTTCCTTTCAAGCAGCTGCTGAGGATGAGTGGTGCAAGACCTCTTTGTACTGCAGTACAGTAAGACACCTTTTCTGACATCTCTTTACAGAGAAACCCAGATTAATTTATGTCTTGGGGTGATGTTAAGAAGCCACTTTATTCCTTAAACATCTGCTCAATGCCCAAGGATGCTGTGCCTTTAAGATGGACGCGGGGGGCAGGGCCAGAGCCACAGGGCCGAGTGCGGGTCGGTTGAACGGTTCAGCTCGGGGGGGCTCAGGAGGGAGTGCACCAGGAGTGCTGTGCTGGTTTTTTGTTTCCTTTGTGTTCCAGCTAGCTGGCAAAAGGTTCTGTTGGTTTTTTTTCTTTTTCTTTTTTCCCTTTCCTTCCCCTTGCCTCACTGCCTCCCCTCCTTGCTGGTCCGGGGAGCCTGCGGGGTAGCCCCGGCAGGCCCACGGGGTGGTCCCAGCTGGTCCGAGCCTGCGTGCCTGTTCCCTCTCAGGGAACTTGTTGTATTTTGAGGGTTTTTTTTATCCTGTTCTACCCTGTTTTGTTCATGCGTTAATAAACAGTTTGGGTTTTTTTCCCCACTTTCACTTCATGTGACCCATTTGGTTCATTGATGGAGGAAAAGGGGAGGAACACTCATTCCGGAGTGTTTCCGCCTGAAGTTTTGCCTCAAAACCAGAGACAAGTTACTTATCCCCACCTACAATCGATGCATTTAGTTCAGCCACTGCATTGTGCTAAATGTAAGAATCCGCATGCTCTATAGGAATTAAAAAACATAACTCAGAACTAGCAAGCTCTTTTTCTACTAGACCCTTGACTGACCTAAAAAAGCAGGCAGATGCCAAATCCTCTATTACATGAACAAGAGGAATGCTTTACCCAGATTTCATTTACAGAAAGCAATGCCATTGGTAAGCCTCAACCTTAGGGAATCTGTCATGAACTCGTGTCTTCACAAAAAGCAACAACACAAAAAGAGATAAACCACACTGATTTTATGCTCTTCCAAGACTATAGTAAGTCACAAATTTGCATCACTGAACTTCAAAACACTCCTGGGACAGAGGCAACTTGAAACAAACGGAGATGCTGTCTTGGAGTTGAAAGGACAACTGTCCCACATGAGCTCCACACAAAACCAAGGGAAGAATTTCAGAGAAACCTTTGGAATTAATATGTCAAGCAGTCACTTAAAACACATAATCTGAGGAAGACTGAAAAGACTGGACAGACATAAGAACAAACTGCTGCAAGATCTCACTCCTGAAGAATGTCCAAGAGCCTGAATCTCAATCCCCTGAAAGAAGGCTCTTCATTCTTCTCCAGCCCCTTCTCCTAGGACATGACTTTTAACAGTGGCTTATGCCTGGGAAAAACCTAAGCTACACAGACCTAAGGACCTTAGGGAATTACGCAAATTACTGCTAAAGCACAAAATCAAAATTTCAAAATGAATTTTCACAATTTTTTCTATTTTCCTGTAAATAGCAGCAGATAAATTTACCTTTCAATAGCAGAGAATCAAGTCAAATTAAACCAATGTTAAGTGCTTTGGCAAACTCAGTTATTCATTTTACTTGGACAATATTATATTCTTCTATTCTGACTTTTATCTGTACCTACTGAACTCTTTTTTACTGTTTAGGTAAAGAGGCTTTACTGTCTCTTTCGTAAATACATCCCACACACATAAATCTGCTTTGCAAAGTCAGGTATCTGGAGGATGAAATCCAGTAAGTCAGCTAGACACCAGTATTGTAAATGTTATAGCATGCTTCATAATCACCACTATGCACTCCTTTCCAGGACTGACTTAAGGCAATTTTTTTTTCTTGGTCATTAAAAAGCCAGAATTATTTTTGCCTTTGTGGAAAAAAGAATTATGTATTTCAAAATAATTATTGTTCTTCTCATGCAGAGCAGTACTATCTAAACTCCATGCCAAAAGCAAACTTAAAAGGGTATCACTCACAGGGGACAAGAGGAAGAAAACTAAACTGTGATATCCAATCTGAACTGGATACCAAAATGATTTCATACCTCATAGCACCTACTCTGTTCCAAAGATAAACACAATTCATTAATAAGACATATGAATCTTAAATAATAACAGAAGACTCAAGACTGCATCTATTTAAGCAAAGTTACACTGACCCAAAGGCGTTTTCAATTTCTCAAACCACTTGTAATGATAAGAGAGATAAGAAGCAGAACAGTGATTTAGTTTTAATATTAAACTTCATTTTTTGAAGAGAAAAGATTTTTTTCTAAGCCAGAAATGGGTAACAGCTGCTACTCAAACAATGAAGTAAGTAAAAACCTAAGTATAAGCATGCAATGATAAAATGCATACCTGCTCTATGCCTCATTTATATTATTTTAGGACTGACGAATGTGCTTTCTGAGCTCTCTCACTAGACAACTACATCTTACCATATTTCCACATCTTTGGCTGAAAGTCACAAGTATTCAGATCATAAGAGTTTTTTTTTTCTTCAGTTCTATGTTATGTGTTCTTTATGTATATAAAAAGTGCTTACTCCACGCTTCCTTTGCTTCCTCCAAATTGTAAACAAAGTCAGGTCCTGCTCAGAGTATTGTTTCACACAGGAATAGGCACTAACAGTATTCAAGTAAATTACACTGATTTCAACAGAAAGTACAGAGTGCCCTGCAAGAAGTGCCTCCTGGGTGCCCCGTGACCTCCTTCTGCTAAGGCAGGATTTTTGCTTCCGGAATTACGCAACAAATTACTTCAGCAAAGCTTAAGACCAAAATATGTTTCCTTATGCATGCAATTCAGGGGTTATTTTTTTTAACTCCTAAAATAATCTATACCAAGGGATATACATAAGTAATTCTCAGACAAAATCAGAGATCTGTTTTTAAAAGAAACAAATTTAGCTTTCTCCACAGCATTTTTTTCCACTGACATCACCCAAAGAGTTGGACTATTAAAGTCATCCTAATTAAACATAAAAGGAGATACTATAATATTCATCACTTTAAACAAATCAGCCAGACTAGCCAAAACCACTTACCTTGCAAACTACGAATATTTCAACATTTCTTTATAAACTGGCTGCTAGGAAACAAGCTTTAGAACTCTGTGGAGGAGAAAGGACCTCAAACTCTCCAAGTGACAATGGGCTGGTTTTTTGGGTATTTTTAAGGATTAATGCACCAGGGCTAATTTCATGCCAGTTTTGCAGCAGCTTCCTCTCTTGAATTCTTCTACCATTCACCATTCCTTCTACCATTACACTACGAAAACCGGCATTAGAATCAGGTTGTTAGGTCTTTCCCTAATACCTCCTACACAAATTTATCATCCTCATAAAAGCAATGAGCTTATCTGTGAGTATGGTCTAGCCCTTAGGTTTCCCATGGCTGGGAGAGCCTGTCAGTTGCAGCTCCTGGAGCTATCTGTGATGTGCGTCACACTGACAGTCCTTCGAGACAACCTTAAAATTCCTACTGTCTTGCTGCATGTCATGAAATCAGAAAATTAGTTATAATGATAACCCAACACATAATTACACAGCAATTTTCTTATTTCTCTGGAAGCATATAATTTCATTCTAGAAAAAAAAGAAAAATATAAATATTTCTAAAATGTAAGTTCATGGAGGTTCAGCATAAATATGCCTGACAGCAATCATTTACTTCTCAATTAAAGGTATAAATTTGCTACTGAGGGGAGAAAGGGGAAGGTAAAGAAATGAGTGCCTGACATAGCAGTTTAATCTATGCAGGCTTCATAGGGTGAATAGTAATAAAAATTATTCAATTTATTTTGACAATTTCTTAAAGCACCTATTAGGTGGCTTCCCCTATCTTCCCTGACTTCATCCATTACTTTGATTTTTTTTTTTAAGATAAACAGACATACAACACATTCCACAGAGAGCTTGCACAGTTGCAATTTCAGAACCACAAGTCACTTCATAGGTTTTGAGAATAGGACACTAACAATAAATAACAATATATCAGTTGGGTAAGGTAGATTTCTCATGACTGCAAGCCCTTCTAGAAAGCAGCGCTGGTGCCTGTGTGTGATACTCTTCTCCCTGAATGGTATGGCAGAGCATTCTAGTGTCAAGCTAAATTCATCCTCTGGCTCTGACTAGAAACCATCAGCATCTTTATTTAAATATTTGAATTCTATGTCAGGTAAAACGCCTGGGAGCACCAAAACCTTTCCCCAGTCTCCTGCAATTTAATGCATAGTCTTGCTACTTCTAGCTGTCTGTGGGGAAGTTTATTCCAAGTTCCACCTATCCTAGTTTGTAGATACATAGTTGCTGTGTCATGTTTGTCTGCAGCTTCCTGTACAAAATTTTGGCTACCATATATTGCAAACTGGTAATCCTACCCACGTTCTATTGCCTTTTCCCTATACCAGATTTAGCTCCTTGATGTTGTGTTAAACCAGACAATAGAGATCATTTCTGTAAAACTATTCCCAGTCATGGGCCAGGCCTGGTCTGGGCACAAAGTACAGAAAAAGCATCTCCATGAATAACAAGAACATTCAAACAAAGTTTAACTAATGGCCTACTACTAACAAACTTTATTATTGTATAACCAATCTCATTAGACAGGCACACAAACCAACAGTGTTATTTCTGTTCTTTTCTGCCCTTTCCATGCTAGTCTTCCAGCCATGATGGGCCACAGAGCATACAAGCAACCTCAGTACATTCGCTCCAGCCAGGGCAGCACAAATGACACCTTACAAGAGCTCTTCAGATTTGCAGGGAGGACAAACCACTTGCTACTGTGGCTGAAACCCCAGGATCACGTCCTCCACTCAACGATGCTTTGGAACCTTCTTTGAAGCAGCTGTTCCACTGTAAAATTCTCAATTATAAACTGGAAAAAACTTAGTGAAGGACCTAATTGAAGGGTATTAATACTCTGTTTCAGACCTCCATCAGTAATGGTATTTAGCACACTGGCAGTGGCCACTTAAGACATCAGAGCCTGGAGCAAGGAGACCTTTGGCATGAAACTCTGCATCAACCCCTGCAGGCGTGGGCAACAGCAGCCAGAAGCAAGTCATGAATGAAATACACAGCCCACCTGAGCAGGCAAGAAAGGAAACCATGACAAAGCAAAAATGGCACATTTTAACCTCCAGTCATGGGTTAATAAGAAACATTGTTGTCACACACAGTTCTCTTCCTCCTCCCATTCACAAGCAGGGCTGGGGGAGAGAACCTTGTGCCTCCTACAGCCGCAACTTCTATTTTTTTCAGCAACAGCTTGATACAAAACACTGGTTCAGCAGAATTGGACATACAAAGTGCAGAATGCAAAGTGAGAACTTCTGTACTCCAAGATATGCTTTCTGCAGACAGCACAAATACTCTCTGCAATTTATTTTACCTATACAGAAGTAGGTACTCTGTGAACTCTACTCCTATTTACTGTCAGCATCCATAAGTAAGATTAAAAAAACAACACTCAAGACCTCTGGCCAGCATCTCTATAAAACTTAGTGTAGAAAGGCACATTTAACCCATTTTAAATACAGAGATCCTGCCTACAAGGTGCTCTGTGCCAGGATTAATGTTTCTATTCAAATAGCATTTATAACCAATGGGCACAGGATTCCTCAATCAAAAGTAAAAACGTCAATTTCGTATTCAACTACTGAAGCTCACAAGAAAATTACACAACTGAAAATTGTTTTAATGGCTTAAGCAGCTTTGCAGCAAAACAATTCCAGATTTTAGCTTCCTCTGACAACTTATACCACTATTCAGTTGCTATCACTGCTATATAGCTTACTGCATAACTTCTTCTTCATTTTATTTGCTTTTAATTCAAGTCACAGAACTTTGTTCCCAACTCGCTGTCTCAGCACTCTATTTCATAACTGCAAGCAAAGAACTGGAGGCCAGCAGGCAGAAAAGAACATAACACCAACCACAGCTACTTACCTACTATGTCAGGAGCAAAGTATTGGAGGCAATGAACACTGTAAGCTGTATACGTTAAATAGAAGAAAGTGATAAAATAATCTGATTTAAATACTTTGTGCTTTTTCCAAGACTTTGTCTTTATTAATAGTATGCAAGACAAACCTGTCAGTGCACCGACAATCAACTCCAGCCAACAACTAATGTCACTTAGCTGAGAACCTGCTAAGATCCAGGGGCATCACATCTGGGAGATGTAAGGATAAAACACCAATGCAATTGCGGGTGGGGTGGACACTGGGAGCTCTCAGATACTCAGCAGCTGTTCTGAAATCCTCCAGCACTTTAGTGCAACGTGAATAAAAGGAAAGGAAAAAAGAGGGAGCAACAGTTCACAAGCACGTTATACTCAGCAAGGATGATAGCAGTCATGCAGTAGAGGAGTTAAAATTAGGCATCTGGGGAGGAGAAAGAGTCCTCCAGCACTCACATTTAATAGCATCCCTTATTTACTGCTCACTGAATTGCTCTGCAAGAATACAAAAGCAGCCTGGAAACAAAGCATTTCTCCAATGGCAAAGTTTCTCAGTCATGGAAGAGTTTACACTTGGCAACTAACACAGGCTATTGGGAAAGTTTTCTATTAAAATGCATGTTTGTCTATCTTTACACTGAGATTCTGGAAATAAGCAGCTTATTGGAAAATGTGATTTTCTTAAATATTAAAAGATAAAGAATTAAAGATGCAACTGTAATGTTAAACTGTTTGCATGCTTTAAGATTGTAACCTTGTCCACTGAATAAAGCATAAATAAGATTTACAGTAGGGAAAGAGCAAATTACTTCCACACTTCTGTAGTTCATCAGCTTAAGGAGCATACAACTCTCAGCCAAATCTATTCCAGTGAAAAGAAGTGAAACTGTGTTTGTTTTCCTTGTAATTGCTATTTACAATGTGTTTGGTTGCCTGAGGGAAAAAGGCAGACAATTACCAGAAAGGTTCTAAATACCCTTTTAAACACTAAGAGCCTAAAATTTCAGACAATAAACTGAATTACAATTATTGTCCATAGACTTAGACACACATCCTCAGGTAATTAAATTCAGTCTGTTACAATCCACTGTTTGTCATGACTTTTGATGTATCACTACTGCTGAGATGGCACAAACCACTCAGGGACCCAAAATACCGAGGGATTGGGGGGGGGGGGGGAGGGGGCAAGGGGAGGCGGTGGGTGTGGAAAGCGAGGGGAAATAAATCACAAAACCACCAAATATTTTTTATTGAACTTTCCCCCAGTGAAGGTTGGACATGTTTGTGACAAGCCATGAAGGTTAAGTATAAAAAGTGATGGACGAGCATGCAGAAATCCAGTTTTCTTCTTGTATGAGTGGGGCACTTAAACAGAGCACCTAAATGGACATACGGTTTTGGGGTTGGGTTTTCTGCTTTGGTTGGGTTTTTTTCTTTTTAAATCTAGCACTTATTTCTTCTTACAACTGTTTTTAAGATGTTCAAGTATAAATGGTTCCATGTAAAATTCAACTTGTCTGAGAACAGGAATGTGTTATTTGATGACACAGGCCCCAAGCTTCCACATGCTGAAACACAATTCAGTTTTACCTGGTTTACAGGGTATCTGTCTTAAGAGACCCTGAAAACTTCATTTGCCTTCTTTTCCTACAAGTCACTGCTAGACACCACTATTTAGTACTTATAGTCTACTTTTGCCACATATGTGCAAATAGGCCTCTTAACTCTGGCACCATATCCAAAAGAAAGTGCTGATCCTAAGAAATTGCAACTCGTCGACAGGGCCAAGATAGCAGAAAGTTCTGGCACCTTGCAGGACTGCAAAACATCCCTGTACTTTAGAATCATTAAGGCAGATATTTTATCTACTTCACATTGAATTCTTAGCAACCTGATGCTTGTTTAACAGCCTTGGTAATAGAAAGTGAACTGGGAGTAGCAGCTTCCATGTGTGCATGCAAGCCTATCAACACAAGCTATCAAACTGGCAACCATGTTGGCAGTCCTCAGCATATTTGAATTTAGTGCACCTACACAGAATCAAATATATATTATTATACATATTAGAGTATGGGTGTATATACATATATTAGGGTGTAATACATCTACACCCATAAAAACATCACCTGTCTCAGTCAGAAAACTGGATTACCTATCCTTGACCCGACCAGGACCAGACTCTTCTCACAGGCACAAAGACCAGATTTTTCAGCTGAGCATTTCTAACATGGAATTCTGTTCACAGGGTGGATGTGGCTGGTAGTGGACAACTACCTCTTCCTGCTTCTCTGCTCTACAGTACCTATGTGCTATACCACAGCTGAGAGAGTATGAAAGAATAAAGCCTAACCCAGAAAGTGCATTGTGCTAACCCAACAAAGTTGTCTGTTTGATCCTCACACTGGCCATTCACTTAAGAGCTGGAGTCAATAATCCTCACGGGTCTCTTCCAACTCAGAATATCCTGTAACTAACTCTTGTCTCCTGTAACTTAAAATCAAGCAAAACTCTCCCTCTTTAATACCTCATCTGTGACGACTGACCCTTACAGTACACTGTTGAGAGGCAAGATGATGGTGTGTGAGGGGAAAACCATAGCAATGAGCCTGCCGCTGACTGCCCTTTAGTCAATGCATTTTAGAACAGGCCCCTTTTTATTTCTTAAAACAAGGTGAGTTTTCTGTTGGGTTGGCTTTCCTGGTTATGCTGAATCACACTTTTTCCATTAATATTACAGCTGCTTAAAAGCAACCCCAAGCAAAACAATCTCTCCTTGGTTTCTTCTTGGGAGTTTTATATTTTGGTTAATTTTCCTTTAACCTGACCTCAGGAGACCTTCTCAGGCCTACACACAGACTTAAGACAGCCTCTAAGGAAACTCTGTAGACAAGCACCAAGACTAATAAAAGCAGTATTCATCTAACTAATACATGGAGCTGTTAGTGATGAGTCAACCTATCCAGTAAAACTAGAGACATAGTTTTTGTCAATTTATCCAACTCAGCAATAAGCAAAATGACTGCATATACACTCTAATGCAGATGTACAAGTCAGAGCACCATTCCAGGTAATGTGCAAGATGAAATTTGGAGGCAAGAGTCTGACCAAGGCTTCATGTGCTAGGTGTGGTTTATTATCTACCTTAACCATTTTTCATTTTGGCAGCAAGTTCAGAGCTTGTCATGCCGATTTAATTATTTTACTATTTGAACTTTGCATCTTTATCAAGGCAATTATGCAAACACTTGACTACTCAGCTTTATTTTTCCCAGATTGGTTTTACACATTTAGAAAGTTTGATTTGATCAAGCTGAATTACCATTCTTAAGCAAATTAGGAATGCGCCAAAAGGTTTTACTGTGCTATAGCATCTCTTAGAAAAGCTGACTGCATTCGCTGATGCAGAGCGGGGAGGAAACTGCAGTTGCATTTTAGAGCTCCAAGAGGAATAGTGGTAATAAACACATTTTCCACCTGCCAGGGGAGAAAACGCAGGACAGCACCAACAGCCACTTTTGTCCGCAGGAAACGAGGTGGGGCATCAGTGGAAAAGAGGATTGGAAAAGAAGGAAGGTACCGGGAACACACAAGCACGGCAGCAGGAACTCGCATCAGAGCGGCGTAACTTTCAGCAGCATCCTCCTTCCCGTGCTGCTGCAGCTCCTCTCTCCTGGGGGCTACCGCGGGGACGGCTCCGCGCCCCGGGCCCGGTGGGGCGGGTGCGGGCAGAGCGCTGGCCGCCCCCCGCCGCCCGAAGGAAGAGGAAGCGGTGCCGGGCCCGCAGGAAGTGCCGCTGCCCCGCGCCCGCCGCCCCCGGCCCGGCGGCCGCTGCGCGGGGGCGGCCCGGGCGCTCGGCAGCCGCTGCGCCGTGACAGGTGGCGGCGGCGACGGGCGGCCCGGCGGCCCCGGCCCCGCAGGCAGCGCCCGGCAGGACCGTCTGTCACCCGCGGGGGCCGCGGCGAGGGCGCGGGCAGCCGCCGTCCTCGCCCAGCGGCGCACCTGCCCTGCACGCCCCTACCTTGTTGAGGTGGGGGTCGCGGAGCACCTCGTAGCCCCTCTTCATGGTGAGCTGCAGGGGCCGGGCGGCGTCCCGCCTCTTCTCGGCTGCCTTCTCTGCTTGCATGGCGCGGCGCGGCGGGGCTGACTGCCGTCAGGTCTCTGCGGGAGCGGAGGCGAAGCGGCGGCTCCTCCTGCCGAGGTGACCGCCCGGCGGGGTGGGATGATCCTGCCGGGAGGGAGGGGGAGAGGGAGGGGGCAGAGCCGCGGCGAGGCGCCGCCGCCGCCGGGAGGGGGTCACCGGGGCGCCGCTGAGTCACCGGCGGCTCCGCGCACACGCGGGCGGCCTCCCAGGTGCGAGGGACAGCGTGGGTGCGGACCCGCAGCCCTGCCCTGCCCGGGGATCTAGGGGGTGCAGGCTGCGCTGCCTTCTATCGCAGCGGAGAGCCCGTCCGGGCCGCCCGGAGAAGCAGGCCGGTCTGGGATCCCCTGCTGCGGGGGGCTCGCAGGCGCGGCTCTGCCTCGTCACGCCGGCTTTGGCACAGGAGCTGCCGAGCACCGCGCCCGGACCCCATCGGCCAGGGTCCCGCAGCTCAGCTGAACCCCCTGGGCGCGGCCACACGCAGGAGCCGGGCCTCTGCGCTTGAGTGACGTTCAAGTTTCACTTTCCTTCTGCTATTTAAATGGCCATGAAATCCAATCTTTCCCGAAGGGGATGGACTGCGTAGCTTGTTACAGTTAGGAGCACACGTTTGATGTAATTAGCTGTGGGTTGGCTTCAGCTGTGGTGATTGGGGTTAGGTCTGGTCAGGATGGCGAGAACTGGGGCAGAGCAGGTGTTATCTGGTTTGTACCGCTAGCCTTGACATTTGTTTGCAGTATGTTCTGAAATTCTTTGCATACAACCCATTGTGTACTGTATGACTGTGACTTTATTCCTCTAAATTCATGTATATAAGCAAAAATAATTTCCATATGGATGTTGTAGTCCTGCTGGAGATTTTACACAGCTTTGAATGTGTGACTAGTGGATTAATTTAGAAGGGTTTGGTTTCTGTTGTCAAGCAGCAATGAACAGATCAAGATTTTGCAGCTCATTCAAACTTACCTCTTCACATTTAATGAGTAGACCTTGTATACATATTACTACCACCTCAACTTTTATTTAAAAAAAAAAAAGACTCCCACAAATACGGCCTCTACTGAATTTGCTGTTAAGTAGCTCTGAAAAGTTTATTTACAGTTAACTAACAAAGGAAAGTTGGAAGCATTCCAAGTCTCTATTTTTGGAAACTTGACTTGCAAGTCAGCAGAAAATTCAGTAAATAGAATTCTCTCTTGCTCCACCATCTCAGTATTATGGAAAGAAGTAAACTAAAACTAGAAAATGTCTTCAAAACTTGAAACCTGGAGTCTTTCTGGTCAATTATCCAGCTTTCCTTGGATTTGTCTGGCTAGCTAAATACCTTCCTCCCCACCCAAGCCCTGAATATTACCTGTAATAGGTGTCAGGAATATGGGGTTTCATTTCAGGTCTTTCTTAGTTATAAAATTGAAAAGCAACATAGAAACATCCTTTCTCCTTTCTTTGTGAGTGCACTGAAACCACTCTGATAGAATGCTAACCTAATGCAATATTTCATCTGAGATTCATGTGTACTGATGTAATTTTTATCTTCATGTTGCAACACTGTTTATAAAAAAACCCTCTTTGATTTATGTCAAAAGTCATTGCAATCATTGTGAGTACCTGCTCAGAGGTCTGACCCCTGCTAAGCACTTGTCCTGGCTCACCTTGCCCAAGTTATAAAAGGTATATAACGAAACAGCTAATTAAAGTCAAGTTCGCTGGGATATAGAATTTTTTTTAATGTAATCAGACTTCAGAAACCATTTACTGTTGTGTTTGAAGTACAAATTTACTCCTTCCTATCTTCTTAAAAATACAATTTATTTCCATTTGTTATGTTCAAATCCTAGTAAAAACTAAATCATAACTATCTTTGGAGATAAATGAGTGGTAAGAATGGCAAAAGATCTTTTCAGCTCAAAAAGAAAACCAAAGAAACAAGCAAAAACGATATCACATGCCACCTGTCACCTGTAGAAATCTTCCACTTGAGACCTGGAACATTTTACCATTTAATGAGCTTGGTAGGGATTTATTTGTCCACGTCTGCTGTTAGTGATTACTTTTCTTCTAGACTTTATACCCTCCTGCAAATTCAGTTGTGCATTTGTATTGCCTTTATAGAGTATCTTTGATCAAGAGAAATACTAGAGTGGCTTTTCCAGGACCTCAAAATATTCAAACCATTGAAATACTTCAGAGGTGTAAAGGTGTAATGCTCAGCAGTTACATCTGCACTCAGAGGTCATTATTCCAAAAGAGGACTGTGTTGCATAATAAAGCTGTATTACAGGACTATAAATAAAGCCTTTGTAAGTGACCAAGTATTTGTAATGTCTGTGTACACAATACAGGTATTTTTGTAAATGTTAGCCCGCATTCAGATTATTAGTGAGCATTGTACACTATCAATGTGTTTCTGACAGAAAATACAGTGGTTTTGCCCTTCTGGCAGGCACCTAATTCTTTTTCTCAAATGGTTTCCATATGGAACACTTTTAAAACTCTTACTCATTATTTTTCATAAGTACTTATGGTTTCCTCCCACCTTCTGTATTCTTGTCTCTCTCAAATCTCCTCAGATGTTCTCAGGATATATGAAAAACTCTACTTGAAATGTCCTAGGGGAAAAAAAGCCTAGAACGAACATTGGTGGTGTGATTTAACCGCGGCCAGAAACTAAGTACTGTGCAGCTGGTCACTCACTTCCTGAGAAGGGGAGGAGAACTAGAAAAAGGTAAATCATATGGGTTTAGAACAGATTGATAAACAAAATAAAGTAAAATACAATATAATAATAGTAATTAAAAGTGAGATAACAAAAAGACAGGAATAAAACCCAAGAAAACCAAGTGATGCACAAGACAATTGCTCACCACCTTCTGACCGAAGTCCAGCCCATCCCTGAGCAGCAATTGGCCCCTCCTGGCCAAATCCCCCAATTTAATTTACTGAGCATGATGTTGTATGGTATGGAATATCTTTTGGTTAGTTTGTGTCAGCTGTCCTGGCTATGCTCCCTCCTGGCTTCTTTTGTGTCCTTGTTGGCAGAGTATGAGAGAATGAAAAGTCCTTGACTGAGGGTAAACACTATTGAGCAACAGCTGAAACATCAGAGTGTTATCAACATGATTCTCTTACTAAATCCAAAATGCAGCACTGTACCAGATATTAGGAAGAAAATTAACTCTATCTCAGCCAGAAACTTGACAACCTGCTTTGTCAAGCCAGTAGTAAGGACAGATAAGTACAGGAAAAAAATATTTCTTTGTTGTAGTTAATTAAGATGACTCACTCTGTTTAAATATTTAAGAATGGAACTTGGGAAATGTCCATGTGTTAGGCTATCAGTGATCAGAGGATTTGGACTCCCTTAAACTATTTTTTGAACCACTGTTCATTTTGGGAGCTCAATATCCTGCTGTGACACTGGGGAGGGTTCAGCTTCCAGGGCTACCAGTTTGGAAGAAGAGAAAGGGAACTCTTATGTCCTGATGAAAACATCCAGTTAACTACTTTTAGGGTGGTACTCGTGTGTCACGTCTGACTTACCCCATTAAGATCTGTAGTTGAACTATTACCAACAGATGGTAACAGTTGGGTGCTCACTGTGGGTCATGGTACTCCAGGCAAGACCTCAGCAGCCCTGAATCAATGGAAGGCCTTGCTTCATATGTGCTAACCATGGCAATGCCCTCCATACTTCTCAGCACAATGTTTGCTTTTTTGCAATAGTGCAACACTGTTAACTTCTGCTGGGCTTGCAATCTGGTACAGCCCCGGGTCCTTTTGTGAGGGGATGGAGGTTAGGGGAGGTCATAGAGTTGTTTAGGTTGGAAGAGACTTTGAAGATCATTGAGTCCAACTGTTAACCCAGTGTTGCCAAGCCCAACACTAAACCATGGCCCTTAGTGACAGGCCTACATGACTTTTAAAGAGCTCCGGGGATGGTGACTAAAAAAAGCATGGAGATGCTCCTTAACCCTCCTTTTGCTGCTAATGTATTTATAGAAACATTTGTTTTTATACATTTGTTTGCTGAGTTACAAATTTTTATTGAGTTATAAATTTGTTTTTTGGCTTGGCAATACCAAGTCAAATTTGGCAGGGACCCGAGGTTAGTTTTAAAAAAGATGAAGCATTTTTAAAGTCTCTATAACTTGAACATTTTACAGTAGTGGTAGAAATCCTGACTTGTGCTAGGTAATTTGAAAATAAAGTTAAATTTTTCATCACTGGGAGATATGTTTTTAGTTGGGCTGAAGGAGAAGCAAAAATTGAACTGTATAAGCAGTATGAAGTTATTGTTTAATAATGATTTATTACCTAGAAGTGATTTTTATAACACAGAGGTGGATTTTGAAAAAGATCTACTTCAAAGTAGACAATGGACTCCTGAAGTTAAGAGCAGAATCTACTAGAAGGTTTGAAATGCCCAAGTGCTAGCACTCTGAGGTCCCTGCCAGCCTCCCTGTCCCTGCCCACACTCCCAGGGTTCCTCCCCACCCTGCCATGGTTCAGTATCCCATATCAGCTCTCAGGGCCATCAGTCACTGTCCCAGCAGCACCACAGCCTTGCTTGTTCCTGGCCATGGGCCCTGATGTCCTGGACCCTGACCACCTGTGGGGTGACTTGCTAGCCTGGCCTCTGCAGCCTTGTAACCATGGAGTCACTCAGTGGTCAGGTCCCTGACCCTGGTTACCCTCACCAGGCTGACCTTGCTTCACGTCCTCAGCCTCAGACCGGCCTCAGCAGCGCAGCACACATGGACAGGGCTGCCCTCGGCTGCCCCGGCCTGCTCTCCTCCTTCAGTGGGGGTGGTGGGAAGAGCCCTGCCTGGTGAGACCTTGTCTGCCTTGCTGGCCCAAACGGGGACCTCCCTGGCCCCAGCCCCCACCGCACCCTGTCCGGGAGGTGGGTATGGAGAAGGAAGAGCCAGGCTCTTTTCACAGAGGAGGAGTGCAGTGCCAAGAGGTGGCAGTAGCAAGGTGCACCCAGAGAACCTCCAGTTGGGCTTAAGCACAACATTTTCAATCAGAAGAGTGGTGAGCACTCGAGCAGGCTGCCAAGAGAGGTTGAAGAGTTTCATGCCTGGAGCTTTTCAAAACTTGACAAGGCTGTGAACGATCCAGCTTTGAAGTTCAGTTTGTTGACAACAGAAGGCTGGGCCAGATGAACTTCAGGCATCCTTTCCAACCTGGACTGTTACATGATTCTGCGGGTAGTACACTGCTGAGAGTAACAAAGGCTCTGAACGTGCAGGCATTTTTACAGGAATTTCATTAGAGCCACAAAAGACTGTTCCTGCTCATGAATTCACCAGCTTTCTTTGATCTTGCCCTTCAATTTCTGACTCTCCTTCTATTTAGGCTTATATCTGCTTGACCAGTGGAATTTTTACTCCAAATTTGCTTCATACCTCTCACCCTTTATCCCTTTCTGCTAAGGGTTTTATCCTAAATGGCTTAAATCTAGTTAAACTGTTGAACTTCAACAACTAGTGGCAAGTGTCCTAAGACTCCACAATTTTGGAATCCAGTGCTGGACTCATAGAAATACTAGCGTTATTTCAGCATAACACATACATAATATATATATAAGTCAATAGAACAGTAAGAATGCCTGTTGCAATTTCTGTTAGTCAATATTGCATTGTCCAGGTGTCACAGGAAAAAAGCGGCGCCTGGCCCAGTACATGTTGTTGGACGTGCTGAAGCACTGTGAGAGAATGTTCACGCACACGTGGTACCATTAGAAACTTCCATCGATTCTCAGGTCAGATGTAAATTAGGAAGAGACAAATAGGATGAGTTGCACGTCTACAAAGCCACTCATGCTTCACAGTAGGCCTGGGGTACAATGAGACTTTAATTTTCCTACATCCCAGTGTTAACATTTTGACTGATAGACCATGTCCTTGTTATTATAGTAAATCTAGCACAAGGCAAATAAAATATGCATGCCACAGTGCAGCATATTCTCAGAAGATATTCTGGCTGTATTTATGTTTCAAGAAGATTAAATAATACTCAAGATAAGCATCCAACCCTTTTTCAGTTTTGTTCCAAATAGCGCAGTTTTCTAATAATTTTTCTATTTCTATAAAAAAACCCCACAAAACTGTAGAGGCAACTATTCACTTGTTGTCTTTTAATCTCCCAAGAACAAAACTAATGTGAGGAGTAATAGATTTCAAATGTGATTTAAAATGCCACTATTTTTAACGTACAGATGCTCTGGAGTAACTTAAATGACCTACATAAAGGCGTAAAAAACCACATTCCTTCTCTTCAAACTATTCAAAATCAAGCAAATCTTCCTTGAAATATCCTTTTAAAACTAATTTCCTGAATTGGCTGGAGATGAGGAATGTAAAATATTTCTAGACTCCCAAGCCTGCTTATCTGAAGGATAGGGAATATTTATAGTGTTATCTTTTCATCACTAATGCAAATGCTTATTTTAACACTGCACATGGTTTTAGAAATTTAGATGTGCACATTTATTCCATCTCAAATATTTTAGAGGTATTTTGTAGAAGAATGTTTCAGATTAGGAGAATTAAAAATTTTTAGACTGTTTGGTTAACTGTCTCAGAACAAATTTTCCTTGGCTTTGTTTTAGTTGCGCTAACCCTGAATTCAGAACTGAAGATTTTTGAATGCCAGAATTAAATTACTATGACTTTATGGTATGATTTGTATCTTAATGCTGGGAGTTCACTGTCTTGCTAGGAATAGTAGGATTTAGGAAAAGGCCCCAAACAGCACATTTATTTGAATTGGTGTATCAGATCTATGTTCCAGGAATAAGAGTGGAAAATCTTCAAGACTCCTTCCATTGTTTATAAAAAGAGGGTGAATTCTTTCAGCTCTGCCAATTAGACAAAATTTCAAACAACTTCAGCACCTTTAGGATAATTTTAGAATAGTATTAGCAAGTGCACTTCCGTTGTTTGCTTCCATGGTTTGCTTCCATGGTTTGCTTCCATGGTTATGCCTGGCACAGGAATTTTAACAGTTTAGCAACAAAGTGTGCTCAGAAATGTTCCTCTTTTAACTACTTCATCTCCTATACACAGGAGTCCATGAAGGACTTTTTCTTTTCCATATGCTAATTACCATAAATATTTTGGAGATTGTTCTACAAACTCTGTTTTGTTTTCCAAATCATTAGCAATGTTAAAAACAAACCTTCTAAAACAAATGTTGGCAGAAACTCAAACACAAGTCCTAGTTCATCAGAAACCCTTCCTTATGCAAAGGGAACTGTGTGGGGTCCTTTACATGCAGTTCACTTGCCAAAGCACGTGAGGTTTAGCACATGAGATTCCAGCCGTGCTTAGGTTTTTTATGTACAAATCACTTAGACAAGACCAATTAAAACTTAAAAGCAGTTGAATCATCAGGGAAGAAGGATGAGGCAGTACTTTGTGAGGTAGAGAATTGCCACTCTGCTTTAACAGGAGGCTGTACAGACTAAGTAAAGGAATCATGGACATTGATGGCAACGATATTTGGTTTTTAATGACTTGTAAAAGGCCTAGACAGCTTCAGCATGAGTACACAACGCACGGGCAAAAGTAGTATCATGGAATGGCCTGGGCTGGAAAGGACCTTAAAGATCATCTAGTTTCCACCCTTTGCCATGGGCAGGGACACCTCCCACTAGACCAGATTGCTCAAAGCCCCATCCAACCTGGCCTTGAACTCTTCCAAAGATGACATCCACAGCTTCTCTGGGCAACCTGTTCCAGTGCCTCACCACCTTCATAGTGAGTAATTTCTTCCTAATATCTAATCTAAACCTGAAAGAGTTCAGTCTGAAGCCATTCCCCCTTGTCCTATCACTACATGCCCTTGTAAAAAGTGCCTCTCCATCTTCCTTGTAGGCCCCCTTTAGGTACTGGAAGGCTGTTATAAGGTCTTCCTGGAGACTCCTCTTCTCCAGGCTGAACAACTCCAACTCTCTCAGCCTGTCTTCATTGTGCAAAGTCCAGGATGTGGTTGCCTGTCTGGGCTGCAAGTGCACATTTACAGCTCATGTTGAGCTTCTTGTCAACCAAACCCCCAAGCCTTTCTTCCCAGGACTGCTCTCAATCCATTCTCCACGCAGCCTGTGTTAGTGCTTGGGATTGTCCTGGCCCAGGTGCAGGAGCTTGCACTTGGCCTTGTTGAATTTCATGAGGTTCGCACAGGCCTATCTCTCAAGATTGTCCAGGTCCCTCTGGATGACATCCCTTGCCACCAGCGTGTCAACCACACCACACAGCTTGGTGCCAGTGGCAAACCTGCTGAGGGTGCAGTCGATCTCACTGTTTATCATTTTACCAAGCTTAATACCTAAAAGAGAACACTTGAGTAAGGCCTCATGAGTTCAAACTTCACTAGAGCATAAAGAAGAGTGTTTCTCTCCAAATACTTTTAAGGTGATTCTCATGTGAACCTCATGGTTACTCAGGTAGTGATAATCAATGTCCCATGAATTTATTCACTGATAGATCTGTTAACCTTGTCATTCAAAGAGTCTTTCTATACAGCTCTATAGAGGCCCTCAAAGGTCTGGAGACTATAGCTTTAATACAGTGGTTCTGCATACCATAAATTCTTAATATGAAGCTAACAAGCATCTAATAAAGATTGCTACAGAGATAACAACAACGTCCTATACCAAAAACCCAAAAGGATGCCTTATTTCTAAGACAATATTTTGAAGATGAACTAACCTGGTCATTTTGAAGTTTGACAATATTTTCCAAGGAGCATTATGTCCTTTTATAAAGTTAGGGTTATTTCTTCTGAGCTTAATTTGTAAAAATGTCCAGTGTTATTTTCTGTTGTGCAAAATAAAGGAAATAACAGAGACTTTGTTTAAGCAGCAGATTTTCTGGTTTCAAGTAGTCATGCACAAGATAATTCACCATTACTGCGGCTTTGGAGTTACAGGGCAAGGATGACAGAGTTTCAGAAATAATGTGGCGTTGTTTCTTGTGCATAGCAATTAGTTGGTGGCCTAGTTCAGATGAGGGTTTCAGTGTCTTATAAAATGTCCAAAGAATAGCTGTCCTAGTTAATATAATTGACTACAAGGGACAGTTGAAGGGCACAGTTTATTTATTTCAGGAAACTTTATCCAAAAACTAAATAAATTTGGGCTATAAACAAGCTGTAGGGAAAAATATGAGTAAACGAGAAATTTTAGGTAGAGTAAATGAAGTAGACCAATAAAAACATTACTGCACAGCATTAGATATCTTACCTGGCAAATAATCAGGTGTCTTCTTGCTTAAGTTTGTGAGCTATTTTATTGATTCATACTTGTAAGAAGAGACTTCTTGAAGAAAAACATTACTCAAAATGTGTTTAAGTGTTTATGTACAATAAATAAATACATAAATAAATAGAACTACATACCACTACTTGTTACTTTATCCTACCATTACTGCTTGTAGAGTCCTCATAATTCTTCCAGCGAATGCTTACACAATGGGTTACCCTTATGGCCTTACCCAAAACCTCTAAATCTCCATTAAAAACAATGTTACTGGTTTTCAGCAAATCCCACCTCTATACAACCCATGCAGTCTGTGCTGTGGAATGCCCCAAAAGGAAGGCGCTGATAGGGGAGGGACAACAGCTACAATGACTCAGAGACCTCTTTCCTAACTGGTGCTAAGTAAATTAAGGTAATCCACTGTGTATGTGTAATATTTGGATTGAATATAATCTGCCATTTTGTTACTCATTCATTTGCTATTGAAAGGACTTCTGAAACTGCATCTCACTCTGCCTCCCTCCCTGCAGCTGTAAGCGTACAGTCAGACTTTCTTTTGCCAAGCTCTATTTGGCAAAGAAGAGAAGTGTCATGAGTCAGAAAAGACAAGACTTTCTCAAAATCCTGGTATAATCTATCTTTTCAATATGGAAAAGTTCTTCTATGAACTTTCCCTGACAGTGAACAAATGCTGCAGGCGACATGTGGTAACTGAGATAAGGGTACACGTATTACCCTTGTTCCCTACATAGTGTGTGCTCACCATTGTCTGAAAGCCAGAGGTTGTTCTGCTTCTGGTGCCTGTCATCTGTGGCCAAACCAAAGAACCTCCATTACCCCAACAGTTTTAATGGTTGGTTGGCCAACACTAACCAGGCCTGCCAGAGATGGATACAATGTGCACATAGCTGTGCTGTGGAGCACTATGGAAATTTACCTCTGCACTACTCAGCTGCTCAGATTTATCAACCAACTTGTCATTTAAAAGCATAGCAGTGATCCTACTGTACTGTGCTAATTCCATGTGTTAGGAGCACTGGTCTGCAGAGAGACAGTTATGAATTTATTGTGGCTGTCAATAAAGCGGTTGTCATGTTCAAGCCCTGTATGCTGCAGCTTCACTAGGTGCTTATTCCACCAAAATTTTCAGCAGGAATAGATCACAACAGTTGATGCTCTAGCAGAAACTGAAAAAGGCAAATAGAAAATCAAACATGAAGGGTTTTGACAAATACTTTCAAATACACCTGCATGAAGGATGAGGAGGGGCAACAGGCTTCTAGCAATGCAGGCCTCTCCCAAAAAGTCCAGTCATCGTGGCACAATGAATATGGGCTCTGTTCCCAGAAATCATCGTGTAGCACAGGTTCCACTGGCATAAGGTTTAGTATCCATTTATCCTTGTAATGCAGACTGCAGGTGGTGGATTTGGACAGGAGAAAAACCAAAAGGGATATATGCTGCACTATTAGCATATGTTAAAGAGAAATGTCAGTGTTCTTTATCACGTGAAATAGTGCTTCTCCATCATAAGGTGACAGATCTTGCCTCATTAAGCAGCCACCTAAAGGTGATGGGCTTTTTTCCCCTTTTGTTACAAGAATTTGAAAAAAAAAAAAATTAATTGCCTCCAGTGCAAGAGTCCCCAGTTGTTGTTTTTTTCACTGTGTGATGTAGATACAGCATTAACTAGTGAAATATAGGTGGACTGGAAAGGAGTTTTGCAGAAGGCAGGATTTAATGGTCCACACAATGCTTCCATAAAGTAGGTAGCTGAGTAGGCAGCATCTTTCTGTTATTCTTGTAACTGACTATAGACAGTTTACTTGTAATGAAATTGTACTACATACTTGCTTTTACTTCTCTGATCATCTGTGCCTCAAAACTGAGCTAATTTGATTTCTTTCCTGTTAGAAATAATTTATTCCAACTGAGTCAGAATCCAGTGTGCGTTTTAGACCCCAAAGGAATTGTTTGTTCTAAGAATCAGCTACGCGGGATGTGCAGTGAGTCCAGGCTCAGACCCTTGAACAGATTGTTCAGCTGAAAGGGGGAGGGTAACTTAGAAGGTATCAATTTCAACTTCTCTTTAAAAGATATCTCAATTCAAATGGTATAACGTGGTTGCTCTCAGGCCAGGTGTTGGTATGTTCAGTTTTAGCTATACTATGGTTGGGTCAGGAACAGAATCTGTGAGAAATGTAATCTCCCTCTCAGAAGAGCACCACTGTAATCACTGTATCCTAACAAGCATAACAGTGCCAAGATGCACTGAGGGTATGTTCAATTACACGTAGCATTTGCACAACATTTAATCGACAAACTATTCTGTACAGACCGAGTGAACAATCTTCGTGCCACCTACCTGGAAACATGTAGTTGCACTTTTTTACCTTCATTTTGCGAAACATTATGCTGGGTGTTGAGTATCCTGAATCTCCTTTGGTTTCCAGAATAACCCATGGCTTTCCTAGAACTGTGCCTTTAAATGATTTAGCAGCTTTCAAATACACTTAGCTAGTGTATATGTAAAGACATAGTCCCTTCCCCTCTGAGTTTTAAATCTGAGGTCCTTATCCAGCAAACATTTCTCTGCCTATTAGATTTTTATATATGTGAGAGGTTCACATTAAACTTCCACTGGGAAATATTTACAGAAAGACCACACCTGCTGAGCTTCAGCCTTTTGGCAAGTGCACTATAGAGGCCTAGTGGGAATTCATGGAAGAGAAAAGTTGCCTGCATTTAAAAATGGTGTGAAACCTCCATGCTCTGAAGCTATGTGCAAGTTTATGTTTAGATAACCTGAAAGCTCTGCATATAAATTGTCAGGGAGATTAATGAATGTGCATGTGCAATATATCAAACATTTGGTGTCTCAGCCACTGTTTTCACATGCACCAAAGTGCATGGGTGTTTGTTACTGAGAGCTGTATACAATGAGACATGTTTAAAGTTTAAAAAGACACATTATTTGAATGTACCTGAATGCGGAAACCAGTGACCCACTTTCTTTAATAACGAGGAAGAACTTTTTGTGTTCCAGCAAGTATTTCTAAAGGGGTTTGTGAATAAAGCAGTCCTGAGACAGATCTTACTAGAATATAATACTGATGCTTAAAAGAAATAAAATGCAAGTTCTAGCTCAGCCATGGCTTCGGTTTCTAATTTTTTATCCTTTGGCCACATTTTTTTCATGGAATCTACTACCATATATTTTTAAGAAGCTATGTTGTGTTTTACAAAAGAAAAACACTATGTATAAAATATATATCCTTTATCTTGCCTGTGGACTCCATGCTACAGCTGTAAATTTCTTCTTTCTTACTTACTTCTGATGCCAAACAGTATGAAGACATCAATGTATTTAGCATGGTATGTATTATTTATTTATGTCCTAAAGTTGTTAGCAGTTGTCTTGATGAGACTGAATGCTCTACAGCTCTTGCTAGCCTTGCAGTGGCTCTCAGTCCCCTTTCTCTTCTCACCCCAAACTCCTTAATAGGTCTATTATTTCGTTTGGGGTTAAGGTACAGCATGTCTCATAGTTTTAGCTTCTGAATCTTCTCCCTTACACCTAATAGATGGCATTCATATGAATCTTTAGCATGTTGAGCCTTCTCTGTAGTTTCTAAAAATATATTTGCTGTCAGAAAATGCTTTCTTCCAAATGGCAACTCAGATTCCTGAACACCATAGGTTTAATTCACAATATATTAAAAAGACTCTGCATGAAGTGAAGACTTTAGATCTGTCTTTATATTTAGCTTCCTTTTTTTCACTGGTAACTGAACCATGTATTGTAACAACCTGCTCATTTCTAAAGAGCAGTGATCCTGTCTCCTGCAGAGGCTGCTTCACTATGCAGTCTCTCCTGCAGGGTGCTGAGCACTCTGGCCCTCATTCATCGAAGTCTTTAGATACTGAGCTGCTGGACTAAGATCAGAGTCTAACACTTTTCAGGATATAGCTTTGCTCCAAAAAGGACTGCTCATCCTTTACTCCAGTCAGAGAATGGGTTCTAAATAAAGCAAATAATCTTGTCTTTCAGATTTGGTTGTTTGGCAGAAGAGACTATTAACCTAGACTGGAGGACTTTAAAATCAGCTCAACTTATAATATTCCATCTGCTTTGCTGCATAATGATGTTAAGGTTATGATAAGGTGTATATTTCTGTGTAAAAGTTAAATTAATAGCAAAAATAATACCAAAAAATAATCTAACACATTCTAGCTTTGTTATTCTTTCATCAAACAATAATGAACTGGGAATTTGGCCAGTATATTAAAAATATACTTATAAAATCCTACATTATCCTTGTGGCTCTCTTCCAAATCAGCATATTTTGTGATTCTGTGAATTAAGCACTTAGATGTAAGTGGACTGCACAGAAAAACAGTGAAACAATTGATTCATGTATGTGGTTACTCATGTGCCAATTAAAAACAAAACTTTTCTTGGAAGGCAGGAAGGCAGTGCAACTTTGAGTTAGGACTTAGTAATTTAGTCCGTGAACTGAGAGGAAAACAGAAAACTATCTCAAGCATACTGGGGTTATGTTCTTCAGGAAAGGAAAAATTTTGGATCATCTAACTGGCACTCATATATACACTTCATTTTAGTGTGAAAAAGAAGAATAAATTTCAAATGTGGCAGTGGTGCCATGCCACGTCACTCACTTTTGTAGCTATAGCTGCAGAGGCAACACAGTAAAGCAGATCAGCAACTCAATTTTATTAAAATTAACTTTTTCCAGTTTTTTGCTAACTGAAGTAGTTATCTGCACTCTGTATGATTCACACAGAGCTATATACCAGCATGTAGAAGTGATGCAAAAAGGCTGGAGGGGAATGCCAGCAATAACTTCACTTGGTAGTGGCACTACATGCTTGTCCCAGAGGTACCAGTGGAAACCTGAAAACTTGTTTTCAGTGTAAATCGAAAACAAGTATTAAAAAGACCCTTTCTAGGTAGATAGAAGAGCTTTGTAGTTGACTCTGAAAAGAATTTGACCTTCTGCCAGAGACACTGCCTGTGGACATGAGCAATCTTGCAATTACTGGCTGTTCCATTTGTCGGAAAATACATTGCTGTAGAGAATGTTCCAAAGATATGCTTCTTCAGTCTGTAAAGTTGCATGAGAAAAGCCAGACAGGCAAGAAGGGCTGGAATGAAAAGCAAAAACACTCAAAATCATTGAAGTTATTAAGGCATAACACACTATGTTATGTATATAATTTTGTTTCTTAGGAAGTGGCTTGCAGGTGTTCGCAAACACTGTTTCCTAACTGCTCTGCAGTGATTGCACTTGTTCCCTAAATAACTAATTTCACTCTTCAGTTTCCGTTTCAGTTTGCATGTGATCTCACATTTCCCAGGTGCTGGGGCAGAGATTCCCCTGCAGCCCATGGTGCAGATCATGGTGAGGCAGCTGTCCCTCAATGGAGGTCCACAGTGGAGCAAATATCCACTGTGGAGTAGATATCCCATGGAGGACCTCACTTTGGAGCAGGGGGATGCCTGAAGGAGGCTGTGACCCTGTGGGAAGCCTGTGCTGGAGCAGGCTTCTGGCAGGACCTGTGGCCTCGTGGAGTGAGGAACCCACACTGGAGCAGGTTTGCAGGTGCCATAGGGGACCCACTCTGGGGCAGTCTGTTCCGGAACGCCTGAACCCTGTGGAAGGGACCCACACTGAAACAGTTTGTGAAGAATTGCAGCGCATGGGGAAGACCCACACTGGAAAAGTTAGTGAAGGACTGTCTCCTATGGGAGGGACCCCATGCTGGAGCAGGGGAAGAGCATGAAGAGCCCTCCCCTGAGGAGGAAGGACTGGCAGAAGCATGTGATGAACTGACCGAAACCCCCATTCCCTGTCCCCCTGCACTGCTAGAAGTGAGCAGGTGGAGAATTCGGAAATTAAGATGAGCCTGGGAAGATGTAGGGGTGGAGGGAATGTGGGTTTTAGATTTGTTCTTATTTCTCATTATACTACTCTGATTTGATTGAAAATAAATTAATTTCCAGGTTGAGCCTGTTTTGCCCATGACAGTAATTCCTGAGTGATCTCCCTTGTCCTCATCTTTACCTAGGAGCCTTTAGTTGTATTTTCTTTCCCATGCCCAGGTGAGGAGGGTAGTGATAGAAAGACTTTTGTGGGCACATGGTGTCCAGCCAGGCTCAAGCCATCTCTGTCTGTAAAAAGACATTTTGTAAATGCAATCTTTGGACATGTGACAAGATGGCATTTGTAATGTTATCCAGATAATCTGTAGTGATTTAAAATCCTATTGTAGTTTCTGTATCACTAGTTTTATTATTTGATTAAAATCCAGCAGAGCATTAAGGATTAAATTTGTCTGAGGATGAATGATTTACAATTAGTTAGAAAAAATAAAGGTATTAAAGAATATGCCAGGTTAATTTATTTGACAAATTAATGTAAAGCTACTTACATGAACATTTCAGAACAGAGCAGCACCTGGTAGGTAATAAATTTTGTAGAAGCAATGAAAAAAATAATTAGTTGAGAACTGTAAAAACAATGCCAGGAGTTATAGCTAAGATCTATCTCACTAAGAATGCAGGGGTTGACTTCCACTGCACCCCACAGTTGGTCCCTTCAGTAGGTGACAGTCTATAGGCCAAGAAATCCACTGGTAGGGAAGATATAAGGGCATGCTATACTTGGTAGTTAGGGCATGGTATGGTGGTATCCAGCCTGGGATTTGTACAATTAATTTGTATTATAATATCTGCTAATGCCAAACTTTTAGTATTTTCCATTTTAATGTCAATAATACTACGGTTATGTTGGCATCTAGCTTTCTGAAACACTACATGTTCTTAATTTGTTTATGTTGGTGACATTTGTTATTTTACAGTAGTGTAGGAAACACATAGTGGTGACTCATTTAAGCCACTTACTGTCTGTTTGAATTTGATTGTGATTTTGCTGTATCAACAGGATCAACAGCATAATTTTGAGCACTGCAAATGTAAAGAAACAAACTGTTCCAAGAAGTCTATGTATATTTATATCTGTGGGTATTGTTAGCTTAGGTTGTTGCATTCAAGTGTTATGAAGTGTTCATATATTCCAGATCAATTACTTCAAGTAGATATTAATTGTGTTCCATATATTTTGACAGTCCTAAGCACTTTAGTTAAACTTCTAAACTTTGAATAAAAGGTATTGCTAGGCTTCTGGGCACACTGAAATGGGAAGACAAAGAGACAATAACCTGTACAACCAATAATATTCAATCATTTCTATCTTCCATTAAGGACAATGTACTTTTTTTTGTTGACTTCTTCAGCATAGGGGCTATTGCCCCTGTATCTGGGGTTTTTTATAAATATCCTCTTAGCAGGTGGGAAGGACATGCAGATTATAGGAAAAGCAGTACAAATGGAAAGTAGATCAATGGTTTTTAGCTGACATGGTTGTACTGCAGAAATCACACAGGGTATCTGTGCACTGCTGCTAGTCTGACTTAAGCTCTACAGACACAGTGTCTGGATCCCTGCTTCTCTCTGTGGGCCTTGGGGATGGTATTTGTTATGGCTCCCTAAAGAAGGCCGCACTTTCCTCTGCAGTTCTTGACTCTTCTGAGAACTGCATTTTCCACAAGGAGCAGAAACACCTCTTTGTTACAAGAGCAGTGCCCCACTAAGAATGTATCTAGGAACAGCCACATAACTTCCCCTGAGAAATGTATATTTTTCCCTAATCTTTGCTTTATAATTCTCATTACTAAAAAACGATAATGGTAGAGGACTTCAGCTAATCAAAGGTTCATCATCAAAAGCAGACATGAAGTGAGGAAGGCCAGTCTGACTCCACCCTACAACATTGAGCTTTTGCCTAAACTTGCAAAATCTCCCCATTGGACCAGAGAAGGTCACAGGGTGGTTTCTGGCCTCTCCCAGAACAACACCTCTCTGTCCCTGGGAGTCGTCAGGGGAAGTTTGGGAGCTAGCAATGAGCATTGTTCTGCTTGAGTCTTCTGAGTCCAGTCAGAGCTACAGATTTGGGTGTTCCTAAAATGCATAACATAATCTCCTAGTGTACACATAATCTCCTAGTGGTCACAGTAGCTACCAAGTAATTTGGAGCCTTTTGCTCACCTGACTTCTCATCCTAGAGTGGCTTGATTGCTTCATGATGTCTCACATCTTCCATATCTCACAAGAGAGGAGGTGCATTTACATTAAAAGCCTGGAACAGATTTTGCTTCCATGAGTTTGTCCTAACCACTTTTTATTTATGTAAACTTTTAGAATCCACAACATGTAGGGAGATTCACAGGTTAATTATGTATGCATGCAAAGGTACGTCCTTTGTTTATTTTGAATCTGTTACCTGCTTGTTTCATTTGAAGTTGCTTCTGTTGAAAAAGACAGTGGAAATTCATGCCCTATTTTCTATCTCCATGCCACACAGGATTTTATAAACCTTTATCTTTTTCTTCTAGATCAGCTGTTGTCCAGAATGAGTTTTCCATTTTCTCATACTGAACCTGTTTGATACTCTGCATCCTCTTTACTGCCATTCTCTTGATTTATTTTATAATTTCTGAGACAGATGAAAATAATTACATGTCGTATTCAAGGTGTGGGGACACTGTAAATTTATTTTATGGTAACATAGTACTGTTTTCCTTTTTTTCCCTCTATTCTTTCTTAATAATTCCTAACTTTCTGTCTGCTTTGACAGCTGTTTAACCATGAGGTGGTATATCAGCAGACATACCTACTTTGTCCTGGAAGGCCTTTCTTGGATTTAGCTTATGTTTTAAGAGTTTGAGAGAAGAGAGTGTACTGAGAGAGGAAATCTTCAAGAAACCTGTGCTCATGGGAGGAAAATGTTCCCCTTCCTTCTCCTTCCACGCTGGGCTCTAGCTCCTTTTAGAAACAGAAGATGTCATAAGGCTCAAAGGGGGATGTTCAGGTACTAGTGGTGTACCTTTCTCATTTCTTCCCTATGTAATTGAATGTCTTCTGCAGTTAGAGAGACCTAATAAATCAGGTTTTTTTATGTCATCTCCATGAGCTCAATTGCAAGGGAAGTTTATTATCTAACTTCAGAAAATTCCCTAAGAAATCAAACCATTTTCCCAGATGCCTAGACTTGAGGGCACAGAATGCCATATTGAGAGTAGGTAGCAAAAAGCTAAGGGCTAAGGTTATGTATTAAAACTTGCCTTCAGTAAATTAAAAGGAGATTTGGCTGTTTGCTTTAATAAATGACAAAATGCAGTGGTTAGGCTTGGGAATGATGCTCTCTCCCAAGCAGGCACAAGGATGATGGAGTGCTCTCTTTATCATTCAGCATCCAGGTTCCCTATCCCCACTGCAACACCCTGATTCCCTACTTACTCTGCACTAGGCTTCTCAGTCCCCTTCCCTTCTCACACAGAATTAATACTGGCCTTATACAGAAAATCTGATTCCTCATATATCTTGTTCTCTTATCCATCAACAACTAACCCTAAACACTATGCCAAAGATTTCTAGTACTAGAAGTCCTCTTTCCTCTAGGGACAGGAGCTCATGGGGAATTTCCTGCCTCTTCATCTCAAGCAGGCATGGGTTCTCATTTACTAACCCTGTCCATGTCCTCAGGCATATATTCCCAGACTCAAGAGTTTTCTCTGACTCCCTTCTGCCAAGCCCACTGCATTCAGTGATTGATCTTGTATCTAATTTCACTAGTCACCATTTTCCTTGGCAAAACTCTAAAGGGTCTTAATTTGCTGATGTCATTTGTCTAGTTAATTATTGGGTTTGGGGTATTTTTCATATGATTGATATCTCTGCCAGGATTGCAATAGCTATTAGCAGAATTGGGGTTAGTTCATTAAAATACAAAATGTTGCAATACAGTATGATATTCTGCTTTTGCCCTTAATTACTAAAGTATTTTATATACTTTCATATCATTTATTATTATGAGAAGGAGTTTGACAGCCAGATACAGTAAAAATATGAAGGTGTTCCAAAATCAGATCAAAAACCAATGCTGTTTTCATTTGAAACCTGAAATTACAAGTCTGACAGGAAATACTTACTCACACAGACAGCTAAAGGAACAGTGACTGTAAAACACTTATGTGATTATACCAGCTCATGAAATTGCCTGTACTTATTAATTTTGTGTCTTGTTTTCAGCTATATGTGTTACAGCACAAAGATCTGACAAGATATGAGCAAGTCTTACTATTGGTGATGGCTGAAAGAAGAGCCCTTTTGCATGGGTAGAATCTGAATTAGGATATCTTGAAGATTTCTTTATTATGCCATTCATTTATGTAAAAGCAGGTCAAACATGAATGACATTTATGTGGATTTTTTGCATTCTCCAAAATCATGAAGTGACAGCATAGGCCTATAAAATGAAGATTGCTGCTTAACTGTCCTGCTAGCAGCTGGAGGTTATTACAATTCTGAAGTTTACATAGACTTTTCACAATTTTTGTGCATAGGATTTTCTTGTACTGGAATTCCAGAACAGTGGAAAACAAGGAAGCAAGAGAAATACAAAACTATCATGAGAACTACTGGATAAAAAGAGGGGAAAAAAGAGAGAAAGAGAGAAAGAAAGAGAGAAAGAAAGAGAGAGAGAAAGAGAGAAAGAGAGAAAGAAAGAAAGAAAGAAAGAAAGAAAGAAAGAAAGAAAGAAAGAAAGAAAGAAAGAAAGAAAGAAAGAAAGAAAGAAAGAAAAGAAAAGAAAAAGAAAAAAGAAAAAGAAAAAAGAAAAAGAAAAAGAAAAAGAAAAAGAAAAAGAAAAAGAAAAAGAAAAAGAAAAAGAAAAAGAAAAAGAAAAAGAAAAAGAAAAAAAAAAAGAAGAAAAAGAAAAAAGGAAAATCTTTCATTTCTGCTAAGCTAGCAAATATAATATAACAGCTCAAAAGTCAAAGTTGTTGTAATTCATTTGGATTCATTGTTTGATAAGGAGTATGACAGTACACAACACCAACATCTCTTCTTTGTAATTGATATAGTGAAGAAAGGAATTTGTGTAAACAGACACCCCTCAAGTACTGGAAATTTTCTCTTCTTAATCTGTTCTTTCTTGCAGAGAAGTGTAGAGCAGTGGCATAACAGAATGATAAAATTTTAAGCATATGGTGAGATTTTTAGTCTCAAGACACAATCTCCGATACATATTTTGAATGTGGTAGAACAGTGTAGATCCAATCTTCCCATAAAAGACAAAACTCTGGAAATCTTAGAGAGACAGATTCCACTTCAAATAAAGATCTGGATTACCATTCTTATTTACAGAAATATTTCATTATTAAAGTATCCTAAAAAACTTACAAAGGAATCTTTAGGACCACAAATCCCAAGCTTTCAGACTTTATTCCAAAAATCTTTGGACTTTAATCCTTTAATTAAGGATTCAGAGTTATTTCCCCACAAGAACACAAGTATTATTTGAAGGATATATAATCTAAAAAGTTATTATTACCTTGCTGTTTGGGTTTATTTTTTTTCTTTAAATCTATCAAAATAATTTATTCTTCAATGAATGTTCTAATTCTAAAATGTTGACAATTTTTTTAAGAAATTACATTTCAAAATTATCTTTAATTATACTTACAACCCAAATCCAGAAAAAAAAATTGTATTCTTCTTTAATTTTCATCAGTAGGAGACAGTTGCAATAAAATAGCTCATGATTAAGTGCACCACAGTGAGAATGGGATTTACCTCATCTAAATTTAACCACCTAAGATTTTGGCAACTGTGAAGTATTCCAAAAAGGTAACTTTAGCCATTCAAGCTAATCTTTCTAGGCTGCCTCTATAGTTTTCAGCAGATTCAGAGCCAAAAAGCCTAACTGCTCTACAATGAGCCTTGAAAGCTTAAGTAAAATGTTTCTCCTTTGTCCCACGTGCCTTACTAGCCCTCCTTGTCTTCACTCTAGTCATAAAGTTTCCTCTGATAGATGCTAGAAACAAAAAGCATCTCAAAACAGATGGAGTGGACAAAGCTACAGAATACTGTGACCTTGTAAATTGAGTTGCTTTTTTTCCCTCCATTGCTAAATACAATTTCTGGAGAAAATCCAGAGGAAGACAACTTTGTGAAAGATACAGACATTTTGAGTCAGAGGTACTGACAGCTTTGAAGTAGCTTACATCTGTGTTTCTCAGAAAGAAATCCAAATTGGATACCTGAAATACACAGAAGAAAATAATTTGCAATTACTTTACTGTGGTCCTGTCTTAGCTGAAATCAATAAACAAATGGACACGTATCAGTTTTAAGGTTGGTCTGAAGGTTTAGTTTGAAATGAAATAGTTGATTTAGAACAATGACTGGAATGAACAATAGTAACAGTGAGGCATCTCATTCTGGTAGCACTTATTGCATTACACTGATATTGATACAGTGAACGCCTTAAAATGTTATGAAAACAGTCAGCAAAATGAGGCGATATAGGTCATTCATTTCAAATGGAGGTTACTTCACACAATTTATTATATTCTTTGTTAAGAAACTCATTATGGTAGTATTAGTTCAGTTATTTTAATATTTTTATGCAAGCTGCAATTTATTACTTTCTAGCTATATAAATTCTATGGGCTCATAGTCTGTGTTGCTAAAACTACCGTGATGTCAATCTGTGTGCAATTTAATTTTTAAAGAATGCACTGGAAAAAAATGATGGCTATGACAACAATGGACTGTGAGAGAAATAACTCAAATGGTAATTTTTCTGTGGCATATACTTTAATGGGTTTTTATTATGTGGAGCTTAGGTCAATTAAATGTGAAAGCAGATCTTTGCTATTAGTTCTCTCTTACTGAATGGGTATAAACCATAGAGGGTAAAAATTAACAAAACTTCGTATATTCTGCCTCTAGCTACTCTGCCTGGTGCTGCGATAGGGCTACTGATTGTGGGTTTGTTCAGCTGATTTCCAGCATGTTCAGGGAGCACAAGATGCTTTGAGGTGAATGAAAGTCTTAACAATGAGGCCTGCAGCTGTTTCTGTGAGTTTGTGAATGCCCAAACCAGGCAAAAATACCCAGAGCAGATCATATGGCTATCGTCTATTTATTTAAAATAAGTGGCCTTTTTTTCAGTAAAGGTGGTCCTAGGCTCTGTTTTTCACCTTTTCTACCATGTGACTGCAGTAGTGACTATCCCACAGAAGTTGTCCTCTATCGGACTTTCTCTAACTGCTTTCCTATCTCCAGGAGAAATGACAACCTCTGTCTGATCTTTATGAAATTATTCTGCCCATACATAAGGACCTCATCACTCTGTCAGTCAGCAATGCCCAAAACCTGCTGACATTTCATCAAACACACTACAAGATTCATCAAGTAAAATACCTGAGAAACACACAGATGGGCCAGTGGTAAGGGAGGCTGAAAGCCCAGTGGGCTCCATTGTGGGTTCTCCATCCTGTGAGATGTATTGGATTGACTGCACAACCACAAAACACAAAGCTTAATTTTGCAATTGTGTAACAGCATTGCATATGAAATCTAGGAAGCTATGTAAGACAAGCTAAATTGATTTTAGGGCTCTAGCTAATAACTGTAACTAGGGAGTAAAATCAACATGGGTAGAAAGGTCTCTGCCAACTATTTCAATTTCACTGTTGTGTGCTGGGAATGAAAGAAGAATAAGAAGGTTTTGACTAAACCAATTTAATTTTCTATTAGCATCTAAATCTTTTTCTTTTAACTGCTGTGATTTGATTACTACCTTTTTGAATTGGGTGATCTGGACAAATGATGACTTTACCATGTAGTATTTTTAACCCACTGATGTTTTGATTAAATATTAGTTAAAACCTTGATTTTAAAAATTATCTTAATTTCTGCATAGACTACGGACATTTTTTTGTAACCTTTGCTTGTTGCAAAGCAATGGAATTTGGCTTCTGCAAACATTAGCAGAACTGGTTTGTTCTTTGGATAGCAAAATTGAAAAAGAAAAACTATGTAAATTAACAGAGGTACATAAGCTTGCCCACTCTACAAATTAAAACCTTTTTCCAGTAGTATTTCACACTTTTAGTAATTCACAATAGTAATTAATAATCATCTTTTTTTAGAATCATGTCTTAGAAGTAAAAAAATATTTTATTGAAGGAAAATATGAATATTTGGTATAAGGATAAATTTCTCTGTAGTCATCTCGAAAAAGACTCATTCTAGAATTAATAAATGAGAGTAACCAGTCATGATTCTCTATGTTTTACAAGAAAGAGCTGATTCAGTGGAACTGAGCACAGTGTTTCCAATTCTTTCTGGCAAGTGAAAGAATAAAGAAGTAAAGAATGAAGTCAGGATCACACCATGGGAATACCATAATATTTTTCTAATTAATTCCATTCAAATAACATTAATTGAATATTTTAGAGTTAAGATAATAATGCTGCTAAGCAGCAATACAATTTGCTGAAGTCAACAAAGCATGACTGTGATAATGTAAAGAAAAATTCAAAGACAGTGAATTTTCCCATTAGTCATATCTTATTCCCTTAGGCTTTTCTTTTCTGTGCTTTAGTTTTCAAACTCAGAGTCATATTCATGTATTATTAAATCACTAACAACTGTTGTTTAAGAATCTTGGCTTCCTGAGCCCAGTTAATAATCCAGATGAGCAGTCTACCTCCCTGGGGGAATTTTCCTATGCAGAAGCTGGTATGACCTCCACTCAAACAGTTTGCACACGTAATTATATTTTTGATAGGTTCTACCTGTACACATAATTTGAAAATAATCTGTAGTGAATTTTGTCTGGAAATTTGACCAATTACTTTTGCTTCTTTGGTTTTACATCACCCATTTTAGTAAGTAAATAATATATTTTTTTGCCATGGGATACTCAAATTAATCAAATAGCTATTAAGTTATGCACTTGATATCCTTACAGATAGCATATGCCTGCATTATTTGGCAGAAGGCAAAAGTACACGTATGTATTGTGAGCAACACTTCATATCTATGCATAGTTAAGCTAAGAGGACAGTGGTTGTGCTGTTCTAGGCTTGTGTAACCACACATTTTAGAATGCTTGAATAAATTGCTGAATAAACTTCAGTGGAAATTAAGTTTATGATGTTTACAGAGGGCAAATGCCCCTTTTCTAAATATTGATCCCCATTCAGACCTTTAGCAGGTTCCAGGAAGCAATGCAAACTAGTCCTAAGTAAGGGTATCCATTACTCGAAAATTTTGGCATCTAGAAATCTCTGATCATGTGCAAAATCCCAAGCCAGCCAGACTGGGTCCTTCCTTTTTAATTCCTCTCCTGTGGTTTGACATATCTTGTAGGAAAAGTGCAGAAGAGTTGGTGGAGTCACTGACAACTCTGTAACTTTGGTCAGCCACTCTGAGGTTCAAACAGTCCACCGTGGGCTGGAATAAATGTCTACACATTGTAAAATCTTCCTGGGTTTGAGAAAAAGGTAAATAACTGGAACAAGGAATTACAAATAAGCTTGGAGAGGATCAAAGTGACTTTGGACCTTCTTCCTCTGGAAGAGTTTTACAGTGTCCTAGAGAACTCCCTTTTATTGTGCTGTTAGCAACTGGAAAGCCTTTCTCCTGGCTGGATGGTTGTTTAACTTGGAAGGCCAAAGCCATTTTGTTCTCTAGTAAGTGCTTCAGTTAGGCATAGAGTCTTCAACATCTATTTCCAAAGGAAATCAAGGGGCCAGTTATTTCCATATATTTCTGGCATTTTAAAGTTGTTTTTCTAATCCATGTGACTACAGATGGTGGCTTCCTACTTAGCACTGACTGTCAAAGGGTAAGGAAGTACAAAGCTGGTACATGGTAAGTGAACTATCTTTTTTCTAAGGCTCATATTAGAGATAATGAAATACAGAAGAATATCTTCACAGTCACTTCTAAACACAGAAAAATGAAATAAAGCTTTCTGGAACAACAAAGGTATCCTTTGTGCTCTGAGATAAAGCTACTCAACTAAATAAGTATGCTTAAACAGGAACTGCTAGTAGACTGTAGCTTGAATGCCAATTTTCAAATGAGGATATATTTTTAGATGCAGTTCATGAATTGCTAAACCCAAGATATTCGAGTGGAAGTGCAGAGCTGTTGCTGCAACAGTGTGCCAACAGCAATTGTGATTAAAACAGAATAGGTAATGGCACAAGCAGAGCAACTACATATATTTAGATTTCTTCCAAAAACAGTATTGTGACAACTGAAGTAATGCATGCGTACATGTGTTTCATCACATGCTTCAAAAATTAATTTATTTTTTGTATTATGATTGCTTATATAATCTCCAACTCAAACCAGGACTCTACAGTCATCTGCTGATACATATTATAAATGGAATACAGACAGAAAGGAGACTACAAAGAGATAATAAAATAATAATGGTCTGCATGCTTGGTTTTGCTTGGTTTCTGCTCGTCAATAGCCTAAATGTGATAAGTATTCCTTGTGTGTCACAGAAAGGGAGAGCTTTAAGGAAGCATTTGAAAGGGCCTTATGAAGTAAAAGAGAAGATCCTTTTAAAGTGAAATGGAGACAGACAACAGCAGCAGCAGGTGAAGCATGATGGTGTTTGCTCCAACACAAAGTGTGGAAAACACTGGATGATGTTACAGGCAGTGCGAGGAGCTGGCATCATAACAAGCAGCACCTTCATGAATATAAAATGGAGAACCATAAGCCACGGGTGAAGACATTTAGCTTATGCTTGCTGTGGTGGGGAAGGATTATACATTGAGCAGTCCCATGACTTCTGGTAATAATCTGTGTATAAACATTTGCCTCTGCTGCAAGCAAGGTGAGGTTTATAGAAATACAAGAAGCAGGAAAACCCCTTCTTAGGGAGTTTTGACAAAACATACAGCTAAGGAGGATTTGGTAACTGAATTGCATGCAGCTTTTAATTTAAAAATCTTGGCTGAGCAGAAGTATGTGGATGGGTGATAATTCTGATGAGTATCAGTTTTCCATTACAAGTTGGGGCTATAACTTTCCATTTATTTTAACTTGCATGAAATTCATTCTAAAGTCAATCTTCTCACATCTGTTTTGTTTTAATGTTGTCACACGCTGCAAGGAGATTGTGGTTTAGAGAGTTAATCAGAAGCAAAAATTGTAATGGGTAGAGGAGGAAAATCGATGCGGTTATTGAATCCCCACCATTGTTTTTCTCTCTTGAGACCTGCTACAAAGTGAAGTGAAAAAAAATCCTTTCACTATCTTACTTTGAGCTTTGGGTTTGTCTCCCTTACCTTACTGTATCAGCAAGCAGACCAAATAAATTAATAGGGATGAATATGACATTGGTATCAAACAATCCATAGAACTGTTGAAGATGCCACTGAAGATGCGCTCTCTAGTATGTTTAAGTCAAAAGCCAGTCAAAATGAGAAGTGCAGTTATTCTGGGATAATAAATAAGCCAATATGCTACTTTTGATTTGTATTGGTCTGAAAGTGTTGGTCTGATTTAAACTACTTCCAGGTGCTACTGGTGTCCTGCTCTGCACTGCTTGCATTTCATGTTTTATTGTGTTATAGCTGAGACAATATGCTAGAGAGTTGTGAGACAGGAATGAACAGAACTTTTTCCCAAAAATTTCAGCTTATATCATGGTTAATTCAGTTCTTGTTTTTCCAATTACCTTCCAGACTTATGCCCAAATTTACAGTTTTCCCAAGCAACATCAGAAAAAGAAAACGATAACATGTTTTCTAATTTCTGTCATCTTTCTTTTATTTCTCGTTTGTCAGAGAAGTTAACATATTTTGTTAATTTGCCTGCCACAGGGGGAAAAATGCATGCTGTATCTTCCTTCTTCTGTCTTTCCTTTGTCAAAATACTGCTCCTCTGCAAGAGACCCCAATGAGTCTTTTTGGGACTGCATGAGGATGCACCTTTCCTGAACCTGGGCATGTCATGAATGGGAGTGAAAGGCTGCTAGACAGTCTTAAGACATGTCTTTATTAAGATGGAAGTGAAATTTAGGTCAGACTTTAAAAGAAAAAAGGCGAAATCATCCCTCAATAAATATTCCTGTTTATCTATGGATTGCCTTTGAGGGCACTTCTGCCTGTAGCCTCTTGAGAAGGATGCTACATCTACAGAAATCCTTAGGGCACTAGTGCAGTTGAAATAACAGTCAGGACATGTGATTCTTTTCAAATACTACTGCAGAAATCCATACTGAGAAAGTGCAAAGGGGTGTCTGATAAGGGCAAGGCACTTCTGCCTTCCCTCTCCTTGTTGAGCTATATACTGGGTTGTTAGCATGTGGAAATGATTCTAGCAGCAAACTGAAAACCTACAGGCAGCTGTAAAACTATCTGAAATATGCAGAGGCTTCATTATCCAAGAGGGATGGTTATGAGTGATGACTTCAATCTCCTGTATCACCCACAAAAAAGATCCCCCACTTCTTTAGCTGCAGCTGTACTTTCCTACAGCTACCAACGTGACCAGTTCTGCCTGACACAGGGGTGCTCACAGGTGAGAGTACATGAACAGGAAGACACAGGAGACAGCTCTGTGGGGTGCAAAACAGAAGATGGAAGACTGCTTTAAAAACATGTCCTGGGTGTTGTTTGGTCCTAGTTTTCCATGCCAGCTTCAGAGCCACAAAGGTAATGTGTGTATCTGGGTGGCAACAAGGCATGCTTAGCAACCCTGATGCTGTATTCACCATGGATTTTGTCAATCAATATAATGTTGTTTTCCTAATAGTAATTATGGCTCTGAGAGGTATAAAATGCCCATATTCATTCCAGTGGAATATCAAGTTTGAAGCCTAAAGTGAAACCTTAAAATTTCCACCATTGTTAGTTATTCCACTGTTAATAATTTTAGCAGAACTGTCCAGTTATTTCAAGCTTGTGAATGGAATTTTAAAATAGTGTCATCAGGTTTTCTTCTGATCTGACTTCATACCTACAGTTTAATAAGAATTTTAAAAAAGTTTGTCTTGTGATGGAATAACATTCTGGAATGTGGTTTGGTAAGTGGTCTTTTTAAAGTGTGCTTTTTTTCCTCTCAGGTTTGTATTAATTTTAAATTAATGCCACTATAGTTGAAAAATGAGTCTTGTGCTCTCCTGGGCATGTTTACAATGGCAGTAAATGGTTTATGGTCACCTTCAGTTAACATTGATAATAAAGACTATATTACATAATACCCATGAATTAAGGCCAACATCCTCTCTTTTAATTTCTTTTTTTTTGTAAATGCAATTTCTGTTACTCCACATTTCCCTACTTTGTCCATACTTCTAGAGGAAACTGCTTCAATATTCTGTTTGGAAGTTCCACAGGAACTCAGTTTTATGCTGAATGTCACGTTTTTTCCAGTAACATATTGCTATTAATTCCTCTGATTTCTCAGACTTTTTAAGATAGGCACTTCCACTCACCCTCTGCTGGTTTGAATGGTGAGATTAGGTAGCATGCCCCTTGCCAGTTCATCTTTCCCTGGATTTTCTTTCCCCTCTCTTGGCTCAATCATGCTGAAGGTAGCTAAAATCTAATTTTATCTAGCATGTCAATGTCACTCTATTAACTTTCCTCTGTGGTATGCTGTTTCAATTATAGGAGTTTAGAGGCTTGGGGAGAGGATGAATACCCAGCTTTAGCCAGGCAAGTTTGGGGTTTCTTCCAAAGCTTCTCAGAGTCATTGTTCATGCACTTCTTTTCTCCTCACATCAATATGTCATTTATTCATATCATGGTATGCTGCATTAGCATCTCTAATTCACTGATTTTCCAGTAAAGCTGCTGATGGCCTGCGCAATGGGAATGGCAGTTGGAGGAAACTATTTCCTTCAAAGGAGTGTGCTTACAAAAATGATGCGGATTGGATCTTTTTTCCTTAACAGTACCTGCTTGCAACCTGCCAACACATTGCATGTATAAGAATATTTGCCATCTGACACATCTCCAGAAGTACCTCTTCTTGTGGAAATTTTCCTTGAGAAAAATGTTCACTTTACATATATACATATGTATATAATTTCCATGATGATTCATATCAGGCAAGAACTGTAGGTTTTGTTTGTTTAGAGATGATGAGTGAACAATTGACTCTGCTTTTCTACTAAAAGCACAAATGCTAGAACAGTGAGCCTGTCCAGCTTCATTTTCAACTGCTGCTCTAGAGGGAGAGAAAAATGTGCTAAAAGGCAGAAGCTGGGTGGTGACTGGGCTGTCAACTAATTTCCTTTCTGCACAGTTAGAAGAGCTTCTCTCCTGTGGGTCATACACTTAGGCAGAACCACATTTATTTTTGCCTGCTGCTTCACTGAATAAAGAATCATAGAATCATAGAACAGCCTTGGAACAACAAGAGTTGGAAGGGACCTTAAAAATGATCTTGTTCCAACCACACTGCCTTGGGCAGGGACAACTTTCACTAGACCAGGTTGCTCAGAGCTCCATGTGTCCACTTGATCACAAACTTGAGAGTTTTAACTTAGAAATGGGACTTTGTCTGTTTGCGCTACTACAAATTGAGGTTTTATTCATGTCTATTACTTACCCATATATCTAGTTCCTAAACTCATATTGTGAAAATCAGGTCACAATTAGAGGCCTCAACTTTCCCATCCCTCCTTCTTTTTGTCATCTGTAAGTTCCTGTGTTGATGACAGCGCACTCATTGCTAATATCCATGTGTCTGGCACCACAGTACTTTGTACACTCGATCCTAAGTGGATACCTCGCCAGCCTGTACTGCTATAATCCATTGGTCTGTGCAGAATTCTCCTGAATTCTAGCATTTGAGGAGAGCTAGCAATGCTGTTTGTCGTCCTCTCTGTCCCCATTGTGTGCGCTGTTAAACAATTACGCGATGTATTGCAGTTTTTGCGTCTTTTTCAAGTTCTCAAAGGCAGGGTCTCTAACAGAGGTCTGTTTCATTCAGGGTTTTAGTCTAACTGATCAGCACTGTGTCACAGGCACCTCTGAACAGCACAATAACCAACCCCACTGGTCCACAAAACAAAAGGGCCTCTGTGGCAACAAGCTGCCACAGAAGAGATACTACCATGGAGACTATTCGTGATCCTGCAAGAAAGATCCATTGTATTTCACATCCCTTTGTTCTGAAAGCAGTAGGAAATATCTCACGTCCATTCATCACGAGCCAATGAGTTATCCCAAGTTTAGAGTTTGGCAACGGGAAAAGTGTTAAAACTCACCAAAAATAGTCTGCCTGGGATAAGAAGAGTAGAAAGGAAGTGAAACGTATCAGCTGAACTGGAAGAGCACCCACAAGTACTCGAGATTCAGCTTGGGAATTAAAGTGTGAAGAAAAGGGAGTTACCTGCACTATTCAAGTAATCGTTAGTTTTGGAATAAAGTACATGGGTGTATGGATACATAAGTAAAAGAAGGACTGAATAGAAAAAAGGAAGAGATTAAAGGTGACTTTTTGTGGGTTTTGGCTAAGGACAATGCATTTAACTTTTAATTTGGTTATAGGCGTTTGCATCCTTTTTTACATCCATGAACATTGTTTCAGTTTTCCTGAGTTGCACCTGCTTGTTTTCCCTTAAGTAATATGTGGAAGAATATTTTGTGGGTGGGTGCACTACAAGGAATACAATCCAGAGGTTGCAGACGAGGCATGTTGTTGCTGTGATCAAACATTCTTTGCATGTGTGCAAGACCCACGTGTTCATCCAGCACCGGAGGGCCAAATGACATTCCAGGAGCAGCTGCTCAGTCACTGCATCCACGCTTAGTGTATGTTCCCCACAGGGAAAGTTGACGTTCCTATCTCAAATTTCTACCTGAAAAAAAAATCTAGGAGAATCTTACTTGGAAACATTTTGTAACCCATTTTATGGATTATTTACCCCAAGATAAGAATACAACAGTTCTGTGAATTCACTCAAACCTAGGCTACAAATCTGATGGAACTTGGGATTTTTTCTTTATGTTCTTTGTAGATATGCAGGAAGAATTTTGATAAAAGTTAGCGCATTCTTGATGTTAATGCAGATTTTGTTTTATTTTTTTCTCTGACTTCTGTTTTTTTTTTTACTTTCAGGTGCCACTCTTTTCAAAGTTGGGTTCCAAGTGAACATCTCTCAGTTAGTATATGATCTCAAACTTATTTTTGGAACATGAAAAATACCAAAAGGGTTCATTAATCTTCTAATGAGATAAAATTACTTCTGAAGGATAAAATTAGCATGCTGGAAATTTTCCAACAATTATATTTTTACAGCCCTACCATGTATATTATACAGTGTATTTTTAAAGAATCAGTATTCTGAAATATACATGTCTTATGTCTTCTGCAAAGTATATTCTGAAGAAAAATTTTATGTGATAATTATTTCTTAAAATATCTCATTATTTATGAAGAATTATCCATATTGTATAATCTTATTATTACAAGAAATAAAATATTAGTAATGAGAGGGGCATCCTGATTTTAGCTGGGATGGAGTTAATTTTCTTCCTAGTAGCTGGTCCAGTGCTGTGTTTTGGATTTAGTATGAGAATCATGTTGGTAACACACAGATGTTTTGGTTGTGGCTCAGCAATGCTTGTTTTCAGTCCAGGGCTTTTCAGTGTCTTGTGCTCTGCCAGTGAGGAGGGGCACAAGAAGCTGTGAGGGAGCATGGCCAGGAGAGCTGACCTGAGCTGGCCGAAGGGATATTCCCCACTATAGAATGTCATGCCCAGTGTACAAACTGGGGGGAGTTGGCCTGGAGGCACAGATCACTGCTCAGGGATGTGCTGGGCTTCAGCCAGTGGGTGGTGAGCAATTGTCTTGTGCATCACTTGTCTTTCTGGAGGTTTATTCCTCTGGGTTTTTGGTGTTTTCTTTTTTTTTTTTTTTTGGTTACCTCAATTTTTCTCACTATGAATATTATTATGGTTATTTTTACTATAGTGTCTTTATTTCAATTATTAAACTGTTCTTATTTCAGTCCATGGATTTTAACTTTTCCAATTCTCTTCCCTATCCCACTGGGGTGGGGAGAGTGAGTGAGCAGCTGTGAGGGGCTTTCTTTCTGGCTGGGGTTAAACCATGGCATAGAATTGAAGAAAAAATGGTTTAAAATAATTTAAATTTGAAATTTAGATTCCAAAATCAGGAGTGAGGGGACTGATGGGTTGAAAGCACACTGATCCCATCACCCAGAGTTCAAGAAAAAAACCTGCACCATTTGTATTTTATGAAAAACGGGAAAGGAAGTATGGGACAAGGGGATCAGTTTTTCTAGGGGTGACAGGTTACCAATAACAAACTGCTTTGTGCTGCACTATTCAGTGTATTCATAAAGGGTCTGGAAAAGAGATGAGTAGTCAGGTCACAAAGCCTGATGAGGCTATCAAATTATTTAGGTTAATAAAGATGAGATAACCTTGATTATCTGCAGAAAAGTTTATGGGAGTGACTGAGCAATAAAATGGCAGTGGAGTTCATAGTAGATAAATGCAAAGTGCTGCACAAGAAGAAAAGGGCCCTTACTTCAGGTATGAAACATCAGGATCTGATCTGGTCATTATTTTTCACGAAAGAGCATTCTGGAGTATGAAAATGGCCCCATGGGAACATCAGCCTGGTGATCACCAGCTGAAAACAAACAAACAAACAAACAAAAAAACCAACTAGTAAGTGTTAAGAAACCAGCTGAGAACAAAACAAATAATATCTTTTTGCTGCTACAAAAATCCATATTTTGCTTGCAGCTTCTGTATAGGTAAAGAATCATAGAAATATTGGTTGAGAGGGACCTCTGCAGGTCACCCAGCCCCAACCTTTCCCTTGAAGCAGGACTACTGCCAACAGTAGATCAGATCAGCTGTGGCTTTGTTTATGTGAGTGTTGGAAACCACCGAGGATGGTGATTCCACAACCTGTCTGGGTAATTTGTTCCAGTGTTGCATGTTCCCTTCGGTGAAGAAATTTTTCCCCATGTCCAGTTTGAACCTCCCTAGCTGCAGTTGCTGTTGCTCAACACAGCTGCCCAATGCAAGTAGTTGTTGCTCCTTGTTCTACTTGCCACTGCCAAGAAGTGTTTGGCTGCACCTTCCTTCAGATGCTTTTCTGGTCCCTGAACTCCAGCAATAGGATGGAAAACAGGAACGTTTTTGATGTAAAGCACAGCTAACTTAAATAGAATTCTTCAGGGTGGGAGAGGAGTTACAGAGCATATGATAAAGGACTAGTGAGCATCAAATGAAGCTAGCCAGGTTGAAAAGACACTAAAAGAGGCAAGATTTTGCACAACATATGTTTGACCTGGGGAACTTTTTACCAGAGCAAGTTGTAGATGCTACAGATCCATGTAGGTTAAAGAGAAGAAGTACCTGACAGAGAAATCCAGTGAGGGTTACTAAGGTCATAGAAATTACATCTGCCTCAGAAATCTCTGAGTTTGAAATAGTGGTGGCAGTGAAAGTGCTGGGGGGGACTATTGCCTTCAGTAATGCAGCCTGATATTGTCTAGCAAAGCCCATGGTCTCACACAGTGTGGAAGTTATGTTCAATAAATTGCTTGTAAAACTTAACTGACTTACCCTCATTCCTGTCTTGCCTTGTTAATTACATTGGGAATTCTTCAGCTCATTTTCTTAGCACATGAATTTTATTATTATTGTTATTGTTATTATTTCACTTTGTTATTAGGTTGTGGACACAAACAACAACAAAACCAGAGCTGCAAACGAAATTTACATTTTGAAGAAATAAGCCTCAGTCTTCAAAATGAAACTGCAGGCTGCAGTTTGCTGGCCAAAGCCTTCTTTCCAACCTGTTTACATAATTGGTTCCACTAAATTTTGGAAGTTAAGACTTTTAAAGGAAGGATATGCCTATGATTAAAACAACGAAGCAGCACTCTGGAGATCTCACTCTGATCTCCAGCAATGCCACAAATTTCCTGCTGGTTCTGGCAGATCAATGGTCCTTCATTTAGCGTGAAATGAGTTTTTAGCAGATGAGCTCAATGGAAGTACTCGCGTTAAGCACTTGCAGAAGTGCTTAGTGAGGGTGCTTTTCACTTTGTTAATCTGTGTGGCAGTACGGCTTTGGGGAGGACCTTGTTGAAATGCCAGGGGGTGATCCAAGGAGAAGAGACCACCACACAAAGCTTTCTGCCTTGGGAGACCACAGGGACACCGAGGGAAAGGAGGAAGGCAAAGAGGAACAAAGAGTGATGAGGAAAGGAGGAAGGTGCTTCTCACCTGGCCTCTGAGGCCCTGAAGAGCCAGGGATGGTCCAGAGGAGGAGGGCAGGGAGGGTCCCTTAGGAGCGAGGCGCTCCGGAGGAGCGAGGCTGGGAGACAGGGGCGAGGGCAGGGAGGAGCGGGCAGCCACGGTCCGTGGGAACGCCACTCCCCGCTCCTCGCCTTCCCCAGGAGCGCTCCGGCGGGTCGGGGGAGCAGCCCTCCCCGCTGCCGCCCGGTCCCGCCACCCACACAGGTGGAGCGGTGCGAACCCCGCCGCCCTTCCCTTGGAGCGGGGTCCCTCCGCCTCGCCACCCCGGCCCGGCAGCCTCCCCCGCCCCGTTCCTGTGCGGGTCACCCCGGCCCTGCGCTCGGCGCAGAGAAGAAGCCGCTGCCGGGGCGATGTGCCTCCCCGCCCCGCAGGCAGAGCCCGTTCTTCCCTTCCCATCCGAGGAGACACCGGGATCTGCCTCCGCTCCCCTCGGCCCTCCCCCTCGCGCCCTCCCGGCTTCCTCCCTCTCGCCTTCTTTTTCTTTCTTTTTTTTTTCTTTTTTTTTTTTTTTTTTTTTTTTTTTTTCCTTTTTCCATCCCCTCCCCCGCCTGGGAAGACCTGGCCGCTCCCCCCGCCCCGTCCTCAGTAGCCGCGGGCGCTGGGCGGCGGACGAGCGGCGCGGAGCGGGGAGCCGGGAGCCTGAGCCCCGAGGCTGCGGCCGCCCTCCCTTCCGTCCGTCCTGCGGGGTGCCAGGTATGACCAAGACCCTTCTCGGCGTCGGCCTCGGGGGAAGAGGCAGAGACCTGGAGGGGGCAGGAGTGGAGCTGGGGATGGGGGCTGAGGGGGACTGCCCGGTGCCGGGGACCGGGCAGTCCGAGGTAACCAGCGTCTCTAAAGTGATAGTTTCTTGCGGTGTCATTCTTCCTACGCGGGTCGTTTCTAAAATATGAAGGGGCTGAGCGATGTCAATACCTTGAGTTTGGCAGCTGAGATGTGTTGTTTAAAAGTTCCTGCCTCTTTAACCTGATGCATATATTTTTGATAGGACTAAAACGCCACGCGTTTCTCTGGTCCTTGTTTTTCAATATTTGGAGCCGGTTTCACAAGACGGCTTAACGGGACTGAGGCAAGGGACATATTTGTTGAGTTTTCGGGGGATTGCCTCTGTGCTGTGCCTTCTGCGGAGAGCAGGCAAGGAGCCTCTTCACCCTTCAAAACAAACTCTCCTTTAATTCTGATTCATCCCCTCAGTATTAGCGCTACCATCTCTGCGCTCCTCTGGAATTGACACTAATTTCATCCAGACTCGTCACTGCTGGAAGCAGATTTATCTTGGAATAGCAAAAATGAAAGAGCCGTGCCAAGGTATTTAACTTGCAGGCTTTGTAGAGGGAAACTCCTTTGGATCAGGCGCGGAAAAGCAGAGCCTCCTACGGAGAGCAGGACACGGGGATGGCTGAGAGATAAAGACTTACTCCCCAAATCCTCGTCTTCTTCCAGGGTAGCCCTGGGCTTTAACACGCGAACACATAGGAGGGGCCGGCAACAGCGGAGAGGGCAGTGGGAAGGCGGCCATCCCGGCAAAGCCCTCCCGTCCCCGCCGTTCCTCTGACCGGTTCCCGGTCTGTGCCCGTCCGCTGCCGTCCCGGGCCGCTGCCCGCCTGGCAGGGCTGGACCCCCGGAGACGTTCAGCAGCAGAGCAGTGGCCTGGGCGCGATCTCCTCCCCCTCCGCCTCCTGCCGGCCCGGAGGAGCGGGAGCGGATCCCGGCTGCGGGAGGGTCGGGAGGAGCGGCCGGGGCGCGGGGCTGCGGCCGGACCCGGAGCCGCTGCGGGAGCGCCGCCCCGCGGCCGCGGCGGGCACTGCGCCAGAGGGGAGCCCCGCGCCAGCGCCACTCAGCCACGGGCCTTTATTTCCCCCGCGTGTGGGGTTTCAGAAACGAGCTGTGACGCCTGCCGCGTACAGTTAGTTCTTCCTATGAGTACTGAAGCTGCCTAAGTTTTGTAAGAGCCAGGAGCCGCAGTGGGTTTTTTTTCCCGCAAGTCAGAGAGGAGGACAACATTCATGCACTGCTGTAGTGAGTGAGCACACCTGGAGGAGGGAAGGGGAGAGAAGTGGCAGATAAGATTAGGGCAATGGTTTCTCCCAGGGAGTGCGAGATTTCAAAAATTTGTTGTCCATTTTGCTTTGTCAGAGTAGAATTTTGAATTCCAACTTTCAGGTCATTTCAAGAGTAAGACCAAAAGCAGTTAAAGAAGGTGGTTACTATAGCAGCCTCTGTTATTTTATGGCCTGAAAATTGCATTTAAAATTGTGTAAGCTTAGTTTGAAATGTGTTAACTTTCCTCCAAGAAGAAGGAAACCCCAGAGTAGAGGCTGCACTGAACAGACCAAGATAAAACACTGCCAGGAAACTGGACTGAACTTTTCTTCTCTCTGAGCTACACTGATACATAAATTCCCTCTGCGGTAGCCTGAAGAGAAACCTCTTCTAGTTCTGCTTGATTCTAAGCCTTTTCCTGAGCATCTGAGATGCATTCAGCTGGAGTAAGGTAGGTTATAATGACAAAATATTTGAAGGATATCTTGAAAAATTAGGTAGTTCTTGTCCTATGGATGCAAGAAAGGTTTAATGTTGGAAGCAAGAAGTGAAAGAACTGAAAATAGTTTTACTTGTATGGATACACCTGGCAGCTGGAATGCCACCAAACAGGGAGTCCTGTTATCAGCTGGGTTTGGAAACTGGAGGAAGAACTTCAGCATTTTCATTTAGCTGGGAATCTCTCTCACTTTCTGGTTTCCATCTTGTCTTCTCTGAAGCAATTCATCCTACCTTAAAGAGCTGACTCAAGAATTCCAATTACTTTAAGCCAACCCAAAATCTGTATGGGAAAGGAGTGAAGGAGAGGAGAGGGCAGAGGGGTTTGGAGGAAGAGTGGAGAACAGCATGGCAGAATGGCTAACATATTGAGATTGAGCGTTTTTTCTTGAAATCAGCTTGAAGCCTTCTCAGAACATTTCCTCCCTCCTCTGGAGGCTGTATTTTCTCCCGTTCTCCCACCCTGCAATGCTGTCTTTGCACCCATCTACACATTTACATCCTCATCATCTGGCAAGAGGAGCCCTGTGTTTCCCGTTTGCCAGCAGTCTGTACTGGACCATGGCAGCTGCTGACATTGCCCATGCCTGGAGTCGGCCTCCCTTAAACAGTAGCGATGGGGTTAGTAAACAGATCTTAAATGCATGGCTGGAAATGACAAAGCTGCCTAGCAGGACCACTGCTCTGGTCTGTAATGAGAATTACCATGTTTATTAAGTTCCTTGAACTTCTTCCAGTTATCCTGAAGTGTAGTTAGTTCATTTCCAGTGACAAGTGGTTCATTATAAATGAGGAAAAATCTTGGCTTCCAAGACTGCCTTTGTAAGCAGTGAGCACTTGAGTATCGTGTTTCAAATGGAAGGCTCCAAGGCATCTATTGAAGGTTCTGTGCTTTGACTGTTTTTTTTCTTTCTAAAGAGTGGCAGAAGGGAGCCATAGTACTCCACTCATTTCCTTGTAGAAAGTCTCTCTATAAAGCAGAGAGAAAAACATGGACTTCCCTATAAACTTAGTTATGAGTGCATCTGGGAAGACTTCAGCCATCACAGTGGAACGACATCAACCCAGACTTTCTGTATGAACAAGCAGTTAGTGACTGAACTTTCCTTAGCGCTCACAAAGTTCAGCTGCAGAGGAAATCAAATATCCAGACCCTGAGGAACAGCTGAGAAAGGGAGGAGTATTCCAGGGAAAAATAGAAAAATCATTCTCAAGCCTAACATTAGAACTGTCTTGTTCAGCAGGTATATTAGGGCAAAGCAAATTTAAACCAGCTTTTCTACATTAATATAACATTAGTTATCCTCAAACCATGCTAGTTTGTGACAGGCTGGAAATAAAGGAGATGCTTCCTCATGCAACGTGTAGTTAAGCTGTGGAACTCCTGGATGCAGAACATTACGGCTACAAAATTTTATATGTATTCAAGGGAGGACTGTCAAACTATGGAAGAGAAATTAACTAAGGTTTCCTTACACTACAGAAACTACCTCTGCTTTAAAGTCCACCAGGTACAACTGCTTGTAAGTTAAGAAACCATGAGGGAGGAGGGGCACACATGGTTGCACTCTTCCTGTCCTCTACCCTAGGCAACCACATTTAGCCAGTGTCAGAAACAGGATTTTAGGACAGGCAAGCCTTTGGTCAGACCAGGAAGGTATTTTTAATGTTCTCGTTATAGTATTTTTTTATTTTGGCACCTTCTAACTTACCCATAGATACGTAAAATAGTAATTTCTCCTCAGATTTAGTGCTAATTGAGCGATAACCAAACCAACACTTTGAAGGTAACTTTGTATATCAAAGTTAATGTTTAAATGTGCACATTTCTGCTATACCAATAAGCTAGACTGGTGTGAGCAGCTGGCATCCGTCTACAAAATCTTGTGCCTGGGGTGATTCTGCTCTGCTTTCAAAACTTCCTGATATCTTTTCATATGACCACTTACACCCCAGAACTCAGACCTGTGATCACTGTAATCTCCAGATGTTCTAGGAAAGTCCACACATCTTCTCCAAAACCTGAGTTAGCTACTTTAAAGCCAGGGAGGGTTTCTTTGTGTTGTAAAATGTGGTTTATATGTGTGTATATATATATATAATGTATCTCCTAGTAAGTGGACTCCAGCTCAAAGTTGGTGTTCCATTCTGGCAAAGGTGAAAAGTGTCAAAACTATGCTAAAACAAATCCACTCTCTGATTTTGGCATCAGAAGCAAGAAGCTGTGGTTGAACTGTAGTGCTTATTTTAAGTTTTAAAAATTAAAATTATTACTTACTATAGACAACAAATCTGTCTATAGAGTAAAGATGCCTCAAAAATCCTGAGTCACTGGTCCATTATACAACTTTGAAAGTGATATTCCCTCTTCTTTTTATATGTTGCACATATACCCCTATTTCTCATGCTAGATCTTCAGCCAGCCTGTAGACAGGCTGTTTCACTGGAGAGCACCACTTTTATTATTCTAAACTAAAATTAAGGAAAGTGGTTATATTTGGCCTGGCCTACACTGCCATTGCAATGTTAACCAGAGAGCTTAACCGCATACAAATCCTTGAATTGCTTGGCTTTTAAAGTTTAATCATAGACCCTTTCTTTCTTCACTGCTGAGGTTTCCATGTAATTGGAATGAAGGATGTTGGAACTGAGCACAGGTTTCCCAGTGGCAGCCGCCAGTAGTTGGATAGTGCCACTGACATCAGTGCTGCCAAAGGAGAAAAATGGTCTTTTAATGTTTTGAGCTCAGAATCAAGAGTTCTGGGTTCAGTTTCTGGCTCTGCCGCAGACTTCTAACAATTTTACATTTTTCCTGCATGTTTCTCAACTACAGATGGAAATAATAGTGTTTTTTGTCTTTCCCATTTAAAATATTAGCTCTTGGTGTGGTGTATCACCCCATGTAGGTGGGGCATTCCACATGTGACCATAAGACACAGACAGCACAGTTCCTACAGCCTTTGTGGGATCCTGAAAAAGGCATGTGATGAGTAACCAGGCTTGTCCCTCCTACTTGGCTGAGCTTTGCTGCATGTATATATAACCAGGAGACTCCTCTACACCAGCAACATTCTGCTTTCCTCACTTGTCTGTCTGTCCTAGAAGACCTTGTTTCCTTGGGATAGCAGCTAGCAAAGTGCCATTTTTCATACAGACAGATTCATAATTCTCAGCTGGGTGGGTAATGGAGAAGCACTGGTGACTTTTAAGTCAGTTAAAGCCACTTTTTGACCACTTCCTGAAAGAGCACAATTGGTCTGGTTTCCCAAGAGTTCCTCAGTCTCACAAGTGTAGTCTGTCTATCCATCTCTGCTCGGCTCCCAGCTTTTGAATACACTGAGGGTTTTCGATTATGTTCTACCTTCAACTATATAGCTATAGAAAAGAGAAGCAGAAACATAATGTATAACTGCATTCCTTTGGAATAATTAAAACCAGGATGCTCCATCAAGTGGAATGACTCAGACTGCTGTCCACTGAGGGAAAAACAGGAGGTTTCATCTTCCAGTAGGTAGCTCAGCATGGATGCTGGCTGAATTATATGCACCCATCTTGCTAGGAACCATTGGAAGAGTCAGAGGCAATACAGGGAATATATGAGGCATTTCTATTTTGAGCAGAGTGTAGAATTCTGTTCCATTAATGTCAGTTCTAAAACTGCATGATTATACTTAAAGATGTTAAGACAACTGTGTACATTTCCAAAATGTATTTTCAAATCTCTCTTTCTTGTTTTAGAAAAAAATAAAATAAAATGGAGCACATGTTACTGCTATTCATATTTTTCATACCTATATTGGGTCTCAGTAATGGAACAGAAACTGAACAAGATTTTACTTGGCACTTAAAGAAGATTCCCCAGATTGTGAGAGAAAGAACTTTCTCCCTTGACAGCCCTAAATTTGAAGCAAAAACCAAATTAGAGCTGAACAGTGTATGTGGAATTGAATGTCAAAGAAAACTGCCAGTGCCAAGCTTGTCTGACTTGAAGAACCTCTTATCCTATGAGACTGTTTTTGAAAACGGCACACGAACCCTGACTGAAGTGAATGTCCTTGGAGCAGTGCTTGACCCAGCTGGGAACACAACCACACGAAGGCCTTTGAGAAAGAAGAGGCAGATATATGGAACAGACAGCAGGTTCAGCATCTATGACAAGAGGTTTATGACCAACTTTCCGTTCAACACAGCTGTGAAGATCTCCACCGGCTGCAGTGGCATTCTCGTTTCCCCCAAGCACGTGCTGACAGCAGCCCACTGTCTGCACAATGGCAAGGATTATGTCAAGGGCAGCAAAAGACTGAGGGTGGGCCTGATGAAGACGAAATCCAGAGGCAACGGCAGGAAACACAAAGGTGCTAAAAGAAGTAGGAGAGAAATTTCTGCGGCCAAAGAGGATCCCAAAGCTGCCACAGAATTAAGACAATCCAAAGGTAATGGGAGAAAGCAGAGGAGATCTAGGAGGAAGCAAGGGACATCAGATAGCATGCCCTCCTTCCAGTGGACCCGGGTGAAGAGTACGCACATCCCGAAAGGCTGGTTTAAGGGTGTCTCTGGGGATATTGCCCTGGATTATGATTATGCTGTTCTTGAGCTCAAGCGTCCTCACAAAAGGAAATACATGGATCTGGGAATCAGCCCAACAATCAAAATGATGCCTGGGAGCATGATCCACTTCTCAGGTTTTGACAATGATCGGTCTGGGCAGCTGGTCTACAGATTTTGTAGCATTTCTGATGAGTCCAATGATCTGTTTTATCAGTACTGTGATGCTGAGCCTGGCTCCACAGGATCTGGGATCTATCTCCGTCTTAAGGAGCCGAACAAAAAGAAGTGGAAACGCAAGATCATCGCTGTTTACTCAGGCCACCAGTGGGTGGACATCAATGGCGAACAGCAGGATTACAATGTAGCAGTCCGAATTACTCCTCTCAAATATGCCCAGATTTGCTTCTGGATACATGGGAACGATGAGAATTGCACACAAGGCTGAAGAGAGCTGAACCTCCCTTGCTTAGCACCCGCACTGCCATAGAGGGAAAGTCGGCCGCAACAGTTACTGGAGGAACATCGCTCCGTGTCAGAACATTTTTGAACTCAAAGCTCACAAGTAGTGCTATGGTGACTTGAGGAATGCTGAAGTGCTGGGGGAGGGGTAGAATTGTGAGACAAAATATTTCTAATTGTAATCAACCTAGTACGCACTTAAAATCCCAAACTATATTTATGGTTGCAATTGTGATAAATTCAAGTCATTCATGAGGAGAAAAAAAAATGGCTGCATTTGTTTGTCATTTTTTTTTCCCAGGGGAAGGGTTGAAACATCTCAAACTGATGTTATTAAACAATATCTATTTTTTTTCCAATGGATTTACTTTTCTCAGGGTTCTGTTCCAATTCTTCAAATGCAAGTTGTGCATATAGCATGTTACTGTATGTGCAGAATGATCCAGAGAACTGCATGAGAACAAGACATTATTCTGGCATTCTCTAAAGACCACAGGTCCATGCTGAGAAGCAGCACTATAGTTAATGATGGTTAGTTTGGAAAACTTGCTCTTCTGGTTGCTGCAGGAACACTCCCATGGAAAATCCAAATTTATGTAGCTGAGGGTTACACCTTAAAGACAAATTCACTTCATTGCTCAGTAAAAACAGCAAAAAAGAAATCAACAAACAGACGTTTCTATGCTTGGAAGAAGAAGACATATCTGGACATAGTTTAATGCCTTTAAATATTCTTTGAGAAGCTATAGAAATCTTAAACACATGCATTTGCCTTCCAATTAGTGTTTGGAGAGTTGTAGGTTTAGTTTCTAGTCAAATGTTTAGCTTTACCATTGGGAGAAGTCACTGACTCCTGAAGTGGCTACTTGACAATCATTTGGAGATTCACAGATGATATATTTTTTGGGTGCTAAACATTGCTTCAGTTTTTATAAATTACTTTTATACCAGTTCAGCTTCATAGATAGGATAGTATGTATTAGACTGGGAGTTGGAAATCAGTATTTTAGTTTGGCTTTATACACTTTTGCAAAGTGGGTGGTTTTAATCACATTATATTCAGACTCCACCTCAACATGATTTACAAGGTGAACTAAAAATTTCTCCCAACAAAATTATAGCACGTTCTGAATGGTGGAACTATCCTATGCATTATAAAAGGTATCTTAGATAGGAGCAGTAGTTAGCAAATAATTTGGTTCAATGTGTTTGCAGAACCATGTATTTAATGAAGACACAATCTGAGCTTGACTTTTACACATCTTTAAACACAAACCACCTTCTTAAAAATTGTTGTTGATTGCTATACAAGTCTATATCTTTTATTTTATGTCAAGATTTTGAAGTACACAGAATTGTTATGGTGCTATGTTACTCTAATAACATAAAAAGATACTGTGCCTTTCTGATCATATCCTTTGGGTTTCTATACTTTTAGAATATTCACCACCATAATATTCACATTTTTTTACCATAAATTTATGCTGACCAAAATACATTTTCTTCCTGTGCAGGAGAAAAAAATACAACAAAATTTAAAAATATTATTTGTTTGTTGGTATCTTTAAAATGTGCTTATAATATCTTCTGATGGAATAAGATGATTTTAAATAACCCACTCTTTTTGTAGATGATTGAAAGTATATAACCTGACACACTGAATGTGCAGGCAACTTTGTCCTATTATTGCCAAAGCATAAAAATTTAAGACTTGCTTCCATATCATAACCCTAACAATATTTCATTAATTGGAAGAGATCTCACTTTAAAGGAAACTATTTCTTTTAATGTCAACCTTTCCAGGGAACACTCAACTTTTCTTCTTTTATTATTTTTAAATTTTATTTTGTGTGATTGTTTGCAGAAAACTAATAATAATTTTTAAAGTTTAGAAATAAATCTCTAAGATTTTAGGGTTAATTATTTTTTATTGTTGTTAACATCTCTATTAACACATGTGGCTTTGCTGACAGTAATTTTAAATCACCTCAGTCCAGTATTTAATACTCTTACTCTATGCAACAGACCTATAATATTCTTTAGTCAGCTCTGTAATGTTTTTCTTAAGTGCCTTTTTCCTAGTTACTGTGACAAATAAGGTACCACATTATTAATCTAATACAAGACAACCCAAGTCCATGGATTTCTTTACAATTATCATCATTGTTGATTTGGGTCCAAAACTGATCAAGATAAGGGGACTTAGTAAATTCCTTGTTTTGTTGAGTCTTATTTAAGCGTGCTCCTTAGAAGAAGAAATAAAACCTATTTCTCTATCAGTTTGGGAATCAGGAGCAAGGTAAGAATGAAAAATGTTGATGTCAGCTTTCAAATGGTCTTGTTATAATAATCATCAGTTGTAAATATCTCAGCCACAACCTGAGGTTCTCATACCAGGTTGACAAAAAACCTTTGTTTTCAGAGAATAAATACTAGATGCTCAGTGCTTCATTTTGTGGTGCTAAGAGATTAAAGAGGTTGGCCCGAGCAACATGAAAATTAATTTCAAACAAACAAACAAACCAACCTCTGTGTCTGAGTGCACATGCACAAACACGTGCAAACATACAGGCTTGGAGAACACATGTAGTTTTGATTGAGTCAGCACCTTCAGGCCAGGGAATGCAGGTACAAGAAGCCACAGACAAAATGTTTTTCCTGTTGTCTCTGCATGCTAGGCAACATTTCAGTCTTCCAGTTGGTCTATTAGAGAAGGAAATGCTCTGTGTAGGCATTGTGACTATCTATTACAAGGACTTCTGGAATAGTTCATAAATCAAGTACTTACATGAAATCCCAGGAATTCAGTGTGCTGCAGAGAGCTCTTGGTACCCACCACTGCAAATGGGACAAGAATTTCTGAGCCATGACCATCTCAGATTTTCTTAAAGACCTGCAGTTACTATCTAGTTATAAATGAGAAAATATGAGGAGGAAAATACGATCTCAGGAGATCAGATCTTGCTGTTGTCTAGGACACTAGCAGCAAGGCTGGGTTTCCAGCCCTTGTGATGTTTCCCTAAAGGATTTTTCCTCTCTCAGGTACCAGGCTGTACATAATTTGTTTTCATCAGTACTAATGCTTTTCTATAAGAGTTGGTATAGTAGACCTTTTTATTTAACTGTATTCCTGGCTTTAGGAAAAAACAAACTCAGTCAAATCTCTTTTCTCCTAGAGGGCTACTGGAATTTATAGAGTGAACAAGTAAGTTTTTTCGGGGCCAAAGATAAACCTCGTATGCAAGCTATTAACACACCCAGACCAGGTTCTGCAAGGTATTTGTGGATGTGTTTAATCTGAGCCTCTGAGACACACAGTGGAAGTCAAGGGGGTTATTTGCAGTGTGAAAAATTTAGTCTAAGTTTTTACTAACTTAGCAAAAGAAAACTACAATATTACATAGGAAAATTATTTGTTATATGAGGTATAGAGTACCCAATACTGTAATAATTGCTTAAAGAAACTCCTTGACTCAGTTTATAACTTACCATCTTAATTTTGCAGATTGATGTGTCTGTATGGAGTATGAATCAGCATGAATATGGCTTAAGTAAAAAAAATAACTCATCCACATGTGGAGGAAAAAAGCAGCTGGGGAGTTCTTTGTATTCTGCTGATAAGGGATGACCTGGCAGCAAACAGCAAATAAAACAGAAAGAAAGAACAAGTAGATGGTATGGAAGACCAGGAAGATGGAGATGGTATGCAAGGGATAAAGAAAGTGTGCAAAGTAACAGATGAAATGACTGCAAGATAGCAGAGGGACCCATTGTGAGAAAGAGTAGGCAGCTGGTCAAGACTTAATAGTATGAATTAAGATGTGAAATTCACAAGTTTCATGAACAATTTTTCACTGTTAAAGATAGGGCTTTTCTTCCCAGCCAATAGCAGCAAGGAAGGGGCTGTGAGAGGACTCAGGTTGTGGCAGGGAACACTAGCAGGCAGGGGGTTTTGACCCTGATCTACAATCCATGCCTGAATTCGCAGGGATTATGCTTCTGTTCATTTAGGGTCCTTGGAAAGCAGCAGATCTGTGTCCTGACCAAAAGTCTTGGCAGTATGAACCTCCCAGTACACTGGATCACCAAGAGTGGAGTGAGTAAAGGGAGTTTCTCAAACCTGACCTTTTGTTGGGATTCCTGTAACGGCTGTTCTCCACTGGGAAAAAAATCCAACAAAAAATCTCAGTCTTGAGGCATTTAAATGTTGGCTCCATTTTTTGCATGCATCTAGAAATTCTAGGTAATAAATTTTTTTCAAATGTCTTCTGTTTGTGTTTGGCATTTGTAGAAATTTAATCAACTGCTTCTAATTTTAAAGCACAGATTATTGAAGATACTTCCATCTACAAATTCCTGGATTAAAGAACGACTGGCGGGGGGGGGAAGAATGTTATTAAACTGAAAGCTTAAAATTTCACTCTAATCTCAAAGGATTTGGAAGTATATTTGGGTTCTCTTTGCACCAGCCTTTTGCTCCAAGTGTCAGAGCATTTAGGTTAAAAACCTCCAGAAGCAGCTGTGAGGATTCTTTCCTGTTTTTTTGCTTTTTTAAGACTGACAGAAAACTTTATATTTTAACTGTGCAAAATGACAAGCCATTTGAGAAAATAAATGCAAACCTTTGCTCTGTTAAGATATTATATGATGCACTTCTTATGTCAATAAATATTTTCTGTTGTTTTTCTTTTCCTCTGTCATGATGCAGTTTGTTAGCTATGGCTGTGTTACACAAACTTCATTCTCTAAGTGCCTGTAATGATTTATCAGTGAATCATCTGGGACTTGGTCTTATAAGATATTAATGTCTCTATAAATTTGTTCTGGGAAAAAAACCTCCCTGTCTTCAAGATTATTACTCCATGAGCAAATTTGATGAGTAAAAAAATTTAGTTCAGCAAGGAAATGACTCATAGTCTATTCTGCAAGTTATTACTTCTAAAATAAGTAATTAGTTCTGTTTCTGCTATTTGCTATAGTTACACTTTCTGCCTCAGAGATCTGTTGAGCCAGGCCAAATTAGAAGTATGCAAAATATTATAATATTGGTTCTTAGAATTATCTTAAATCTGTGCCCTTGAAACTGGTGCTGATTTTATCTCTGACAGTAAAAGGGGAGATTTTTGGCAAGGCCAAGAGCTGCTGGAAATATTTAATGGAAAGTTAAGGAATTATTACAGCTGCGATTAACAATGTGTCTAATACAAGCAATATTTACCAGGGGTCTGGTAAGGGTTTACCCACCAGCTCTTATATGGGTCCTCACATGGGGGAGAAGCTAGTGCCACAGGGAAATAAATTGGATTGAAAGATTTGTGACCTGGAAAAAAGTCCGTTTGGGGCTGGTAACAGGATCTAAATATTTTCATTGCTGAAATCTACTTTGTGCCACCATCTGGGAGAATGTCTTGGTGCCTGAGAAATGTTTCTCAGCCTCTGTTCAGGGAACACAAACAGAGACCCAGGGGTGACAGCTGTGTCCTCTGCAGGCCATTCCCAAGCCACTGGCACGGATGTGGTTTCTTTGGTGGAAGATATGTTCCAACAAATGTTATGGATCGCACACTCCCAGGGGCCCTGGGGGGCTTGAACTGGAATCTTACCCAAATGTCTATTCAGTCCTAAAATGTTCCCATACAACCCAGGTTCTTGTGCAGGTATTTGCCAGTCATACTCCCATTTCTCATAGTCTAACAAATGCTCAAAAGGCCTTCCCCAAATAATAGACACTCAAATCCTCCAAAGAAGTGGCACTTTACGCTGTTTATTATGCAGATATTCCTGATGAGTCCTTCATTCCTTCTGCTTCAAATATATCTTTAGACCTGGATAATGGCTAATCCTTCAGTTGTTATTGCTTAGAAAATAGATCAGATATACTGGAAAAGCCACACAAATATTTACTTGTTCTTCTTGGTAATTATGAACACACCATACTTATTGCAGTTGCTATGGCTCTACTTCTTTTCCATGTGAAAGATTTTGAAAACTTTGGATGAAACCAAATTGGGCTGGTTTTCAGACAAATTACTCAGCTGCCCTTTGGCTGCAGTTGCAGCACTCTCCCACTCCTCCCCTCCAGTTTAATTTCCAAATTTATGGATTAAATGCTGTTTAAAGCTTTGCTTAATCAAGGATGAAAGCAGCCAGGAGACAGCACACAGCAATGGACCCTTTCTGGCTGTATCTCTCTGTGGACATTTTGAAACAGGCAGAAGAAGAGGACGAGAGAAGGCAAAGGTGAACCCCATGAACAACAGAAAAAAAGCACAGTGCCTTACTGAACGGAAGAAAATGTGATTTCTGTTTTTTCCTATTGTCAAAGGCAACACTAGTTTTTGTATTTACAATTCCTTTGTGTTTTCTTGAATGATTCATCAGCTAAATGTTTTTGGCCATGTACAGGAATGAACCAACGGTGGTGGGGATACAACGGCCTTGAGCGCCAGCAGGGGCTTCCCCTCCCCAAAACACACATAATAAAAGAGAATGCTAAATTACCCCAAAGGGAATTACTAGCAATGAAAAGAGGGGGCAAAAGTCACCTCTAAGAAAAGCACCAATGGGATATTTGGGAAAAAAGTTGATGCATGAAGGCAATGGAGACTTTATAGCTACACGTGGCATATGGGTTTTTCTGCCATGTTTGTCTGTGCAGGGCATTGATGCATTCCAGAGTTGTGGTGAGTTACATGGTGCAAGAAAATCCACCTGCTAGTTGTCCATCTCACCACCCCACAGCAAAAGGGACCTACTGTGCTACCAAACTCTTGCTGCTTGTCGGGATTTTGGGCTCAGACCTGGCCTTCATAAACAGTGGACAGATGCTTCCAAGGATGTGGCCACTGACAATTCAAGTTTTATACATTTTGCTCTGCATCTACATGGAGGATGTATGATGCCATTTTTAATAACAGTGAGCTGAAACAGTAAACTCTTATAACCAAACGCTGCATCACATTCTCCTCTCATTCACAATGCTCAGTGTTGAAGGGAAATTTGACCCATCGCATAGTATACGTATTTACTTGTTATAGAACATTATACACTAGACATTTTTGACCCGTAAATTTCTCTCACAAAGAAATAAAAAGGAAGCCAATACTCAAAAGGGAAAGTAGCTTTGTCAGTGTTCAATTTACTGCTCAATTTACTTCCTTGCTTGCCAATTAACCTGGTACAACAGTGATCAGTGATCCAATAATGCTGCTCATTCAACTGATGTGCTTGAGTCCTTCACTTCTTGAAACTGCTTTTTCCTTACCAGTTCAAATTAGATAAAATCAGGCATCTGTGTGAAAACAGTGTTCACAAGCTTAAAAAACCCCACAAAAACAGCTGCCACTAATTGCATTTCACTATTTCAAATCAGTTTCCAACTTCATTTCATTCTTTCCTGCCTATCTTGGATTATCTCTAAGTGAGAGAGAATTCCACTTTTTAATTTTTTAAATTGTGCTCATTTTGGATTTCCACCTCATTTTCTACTCTAATACCAAACACCTACAATTATATTAAATTAAATTAAATAATGCCCAACCATTGCTATATAATGAGGAACTTTTGTTGCTGCTTAAGAGAAGCCACTTCAAAGTGCTAATAAGGTACCAGCTGCAAACAGAGAATGAAAGGCAAAATTACTGAAAGCAAACCAGTGTTTATAGGTCTAAGACAACACATCAAATCTGGAGCTAGCCTTGGGAAATGCTTTCGTAAGCTTTGAGTCAATGCAAACACTGAAAGAATGCCAGCCAAAAGAACAATTTTGTGACGTCCTTACAGAACAGCTCTGGGCTGCCCTGACAGCTCCTCCTGCCACGGATGCTGACTGAGGCAGAGGCCACAGGCTCTGCACCCCAGCAGCAAGCACAGGGTTTAATCTCCTAGGCACATCCTGCTCTCCAGAGGAAATTGATTTAATTTCACTGGTTTAAATGACTGCAAAAATAGCAATGATTTGATGCTATTAATCAAATTATACTAACTGGGCTGTAAATGGCTCCTATCACAAGATTCACTGTAATGACAGTATCAAATAAAAAGCAAATGATCCCTGAGAGGGATATCTGCCTGTGTGGGATCCACATCTGCTCAACACCTGGAGAAATCTGGCAGAAACTTTCTCGGTAGCTGGCTGTGGGTGACGTTTATTAGACCAGTTATTTAAGCCTACTGCTAAGCTAATGTCTTGTTGCAGCAGCACAGTCTTCTAGGGCTAATCCAAGGACAAAGCCTGGAAAAGGACAGCTATAGATGTTTCAGATAGGTCTTACCTGCAGCATTTCTTCACATACCATTTGCCAAAGAGAACATCACCACTCTACAGAAAGGGCAGAGTCTTCATACTCCAGTATGTGCAACGCACTTCCCTTCCCTTCCCTTCCCTTCCCTTCCCTTCCCTTCCCTTCCCTTCCCTTCCCTTCCCTTCCCTTCCCTTCCCTTCCCTTCCCTTCCCTTCCCTTCCCTTCCCCCCGACACGATTAAACAGCACGAATTTGAAACACTGTAAGTATTGGAAAGAACTTAGGAAATGCCATGCTTCATTATGTCCCTATTCCAGCCTTTTTTAAACACTCAAGGTGGAGCCAGGGCTGTAAGCACAGCCTGTTTGCCAAACCTGTGCTGGCCCTCATGCTCATCTCTTGCCACAGCTGTCAGAGCCCACATACAGAGCCAGAATTACACAGTCTTGGGACAGAGGGGTGCAGCCACCTACTTTTCAAGGCCACAACGTAGCTTTCTTTGTTTAATTTTTGTTTAATTTGTTTAATTAAGACTAGGCTTCCAAGTAAGTATTTTTAGACACATAAGTCACATTTCTAGATCCAGAAGCCAGCTCCCTCTTCCTAATTTGAAAGCAAAATCTTTAAATTTTTAGGCTTGTCTGGCAACATCACTGTGGAACCTCATAGAAACATGATAAAGATACAGCTCAGAGATACAAGACTGGTGAGAAACAAGGTTGCCTATGAAGCAGATAATTGCTTAAATAAGGAAGACTCACAGCCTTTCTTAAAAAGATTTGACTGTGTTTTTTTCTACTACCTATTGCCTGTGTGCATGGAAAAAATTGGTTTGGTTTGGTTTTTATTTTAGTGAGATTCCAATGTGATCTCTTAGCAGAGGGATTTTTAGGCAGCTCCACCAATTACAGTATTAGGATTTCAGCAGATAATACTACATGCCCTGGGGCAATACAAAGGCAGTAGTGATGGTGATGATGATCAACCTTCTACTGATGGGACTGGTTTTTGAAAAAAAAACCCAACAAAAAACAATCCAGGTATTCTGGCCATTAATACCCACAAAACTTTACATGATAGCAGAGCAGTTCAGGGCTGTGTCCTGCCTCTCGTTATTGCCCCTTTCATATTCACAGCATGGTTCTTTTCCTTGCACAGGTTTCTTTCCCTTGCTACCTGTGTCACATACACATGCCATGAATGAGTGCAACTAGCAAGGAAAAGAGACCTGTGCTCTCAATCTGTTAATGCAACCACCATCCTTATCAGAGAGGCATCAAAAACTCTTCCTTCTGCCATTTCCAGCTACTTGCATCATTACATTTATTGGGAGACACCCCCAGATGGGCACATTCATCACCCTGCAAGCAACTTGCTGCTGACCCCCAAGTGCACAGCTGGGCTTCTCACACCAAATGCACAGCTCCAGATGCTTCTGTAGTGGGGGCCACCTCAAGCCTGCAATCCAGAGAAACAAGACATACACAGCAGTGGAGTTGTAAGTGTGATACTCAAACACAAGAGGAGCTGATGATGCTGTCACAGCCTGTGAGACCCTGATCTTGTGCCCATGCACTGCTGTGTCCTGTCTCCTCCCTCACCTCTCCCATCACTCTCCAGAGACCTGTAGCTGCTTCTTGTTTCTGTCTCTCCTGCCAGGTGCATGAGCAAGCCACACACAGGAGAAACAGAGTTTGAGGATCCTGCATTTGAAGCTCTGAGGAGGATGAGTAGTCCCATCTCCTCCAGAGCCACTCTGCCCTGCTATCTCTGTAGTGTGCTGAATTCTCCTGGGACAATTCTTGATGCAGAAAGAAATACAACCAGATGAAAAGCAGGATGTGGAGAGACAGTCAGCCCACAGCTTCCCTCTTCCTTCCCAAATTTCTTCCATTTCTATAAAGATTTAGCAGTGCACTGAGTCTTATTGTCACAAAGAGCCCAACAGTAATGCTCTATACTGATACTATTTAAACAATCAAATTTCTCCCTTTTAAAAATTTTTAGAATTACTTCATTTTAGAATTTTTATTTCTGTTCTTCTTTTACTTTTTTCCAAAATGGCTATACACTATGAACCAATGTATGTTGAAACTACAGCCCTTCAGGAAGGTCTCTGAGAGCACAGAGGGGCACAGGATGACCATGGCTCAACAGTTCAATCCTGCTGGGGAAGGCAATGTGCCACAGTTGAACAGAGTGCAGTGATTGAACCAAGATTGAACTGATACCTAGAAAAGTTGATTGGGAAGTAAAGTTTGAAGACAGAGACTCCCCAAATACCATCACTGCTATTGCAAAGAACAGAGAGGGTATCCCCGCGGACAGAAGAAATAACAGTTCAACATGCAGCAAGGAGTTGTCAGGTAATAGAGCAAAAAAACCCCAGCAGCTCTCTCAGGATGAAGGTGATGATGTTCTTCAGTGGTGTTTGGAAAGGCTGTGGAATGATGGAGCTATTCTAGAAAAATCTGCTTTGTATTACCCAATTTTGGTTTTAGAGCAGGGGAATAGAGTAGATATATGTGATTTCTATCTTATCATTCTGCCTAGCAGTCTTAAAGTGGAAACTTCATGTGCTCTGAATGCATTGCCTTTGCAGTGGAATGCAGAAAGCTGTGTTGGTCTCACTTATCTGTAGCAGAAAGCCAAATTTTAAATGAAACAGTATGCATAGTTATACTGATCTTTTATATTGGCAATAAAATGCTTTGGCTAAGAGAAGAATATTGTATTTAATACTAGAGCCTGTCCCAGGAAAGCACAGATTGGATCAGCTTAGCTCTTTAGTTTGGCTAGGCAAAAATTATTTCATTTCAGTTGTGTCTCTCCTCCATCTCTGACAGATCTATCAAAATACGGATTTACAGTTCAAGTTTCCAGCCACTGTAAGTTCAGTTTCGAATGGAAAAGCACGGCTGGCATGCTGAACTCTGTTACTAGAAAAATAATATTCTCAAAGCCTGCCAGCTATTTTAAAGGTCATTAAATGACAGAAGCACATCATGACAGGCTCTTCATGCAAACTGTGCTGAACTGGGTTGTAATTACTTCATACACGAGACCAACTACTTCGTTATAAGACTTCCAGAGCAACCACTTGTAACACTACAGTGGTGTCAAGTTAAATTTGTTAAAATATAAGTTAGGACTATTCCTGTGTTAGCCTCAAAGGGGTAAAGGTACAGCAAAGACAGCATTGCTGCTTTGAGATGGGAGATTTTCCTTGCTAATGGCAGAAGCAGTCCATGGGATACAGCCTGGCTTAGGTGTCACTGTTTCCAGGGCTTGCAACTCTTCTGCAGTTCCCTGTTTCTCTAAAATAAGCAGTTGAATGGAATATAGATGATTTGCCCCTTTCTCAGTACATGCTCCTCATTTAAAGAGAGATGGAGGTTGTTAGTGACATGTTTGCAAATTCTTGGAGGTATTTCTAAAAGCTGTTATAAGCACAAACCACCAAATCCAGCCTTCAACACCTGCTGGGGAAAAAAAAAAAGCTGTCTGAAAAATCCACAAGCCAGGCTAAATGACGGAGTAGGATTAGAGTCAATCTTGATGATCAGTCATGAAGCCAAATGTCTAAAGAAGCAAAATGTTTTAACAGATACATAAGCCACTTTATTACAATAAATAATTTCCAGGATTCTAAAATCCCAGGGAAATCAATCCTAGATGCAAAATACTGTATTTTGGGTGGACAGAACAGTGTAGCACTTCTCTAAATTACATTTTCCTTCACTGAATGTATATGTGCAAGACATATATATCAAGACCTAATATTACATCTTAGTAATCATCAAGAATGTAATCTGTCAGGCTGCATTTTAAAACCTCCAGAAAAACACTCTCCACTTAGGAGTCACAAGGTGCACTTTTTTTAGACAACTGAAAATACTGGAAAAACCAGGTAGGCTTAAGTGTACGTGGACACAAATTTTACCTGTCCTCCATAACATGGTTAAAGAGCTACTCACGAGAGATAGGTTTATTTAGTATCTGAGACTGTGTATGGAGCATTAGAGAATTATACACACACATGTTCGTTTTATAATTACTACTTACAGTCCTAAAAAATAGCTGAGCATTTAAATAGAAAAGTCTGCTTATTGTCACTATGTAATCTTTTTATGCTACTTTGAAAAAAAACAGTATTTTTTGTATGGTCTCAGTTAATCAATGAGAGTCAACTCACTTGTCTGTACAAGGACTATGGTAACAAAGTGTTTTCATGGGCATATTTTGGATTTTATAATATAAAGTTCAAAAGAGAAAAGAAAATTATCCAAATAACTAGCCTAATTTAATTTCACAAAAGTTTAGGAAGATGCTTAAAAACTGTCCATGCACGAACTCAGATGCACTGCTGGGTGATGTGTATACAACTGGAGTTAATGGAGTTTTATGTCAATTCAAAATTAGGTTCAGTGTGCTGAATGCTGCCTTGCCTCTCTCCCTGTTGGGGCCTCGACCATGCTTTACAGAGTAAAATATTTCAGCCATCCTAAAGGAATCACAGGCAGTCAAATATTTTGAGAGAGAAGTGCATTTCCAGCACAATTTGCCTTGGAGCCAAAGGTTCTTTAAGCAAATTCTATGCAAGCAAATCTTGAAGAAAACAAAAAGAGGCAAGCAGCTGGATTTCCATCAAAACCATTTCTGAAATGAGAGTGACAGGAAAGTAATTTGTGCACAACACCGCAAACTTTCACAAAGAGAACTGCAATACTTGGGACCCAGGCAGCAAGGAAAAGTCACCAGCTACCTGCAATCTTAAATGTATTTAATTATCTATATTTATTTGTATAATTAAATACATATTCAAAATCAGGACAGCTCAAGTCCTGCAAAACACAGAGCTGGGAAAGCTCAGTGTGTCTGTTCACCCCTGTGCAGCAGGGATGCTTGACAAGGTGCTGGATACTGTCAGGATGGGATGGAGGTGAGCTGGGAAATGGGGATTTCAATACACTGCTGGAACCATCTCTTTTCAAGCACAAAGCGGATGATGTGCTCTATCTCCCAAAGGCATGTCCACAGAAATAATTCCTAAACCAAAATCTCAAAGTGGCTGCAGCCTTGTGAATTTTGTGCAAAGGCAGATTCAAAGATGCTGTATTACCTAAGCCAGAATTTGTATAGTAAGATAATCTTATTTATGCAGTATGCTGGTCTCAGTATTATTATTTTTCCCTCTCTTTCTTACTTTGTTAAAAACTTAGTTTTTCCATGTTTCAAAAGAGAAGTAGTCTATTTTCTCTCTTGATGTTTTTCAAAATAAATTCAATACTGCTCTTTCAGTTGGCTGGAGACAGTGTGGGATTATTCCAGATTGATCAACCCAGACTGACAGGGTGTAATTACAGACTCATCGTAGACACATAAGGCATAATCTTAAAATTATCTTCAGAATTTAACTTGTCCTACTCTTGCATCTCAGTAGCATTTTAAAAAATCCCTTTTATTTATATGCAGACACAGAGTATGGAAGGCTACTTCTTTTAAAGCTCAGTGTCTGCTTGGAGCTGTAAATTGTTCTTGTATGCAAAATCTTTTTGCTGACATTTAATACCCACACTGCAGGCCTGCAGCAGCTTACAAGGTTGAGGGCACAGAGCTGCCCCCTCCCTGGGGTCACCCTGTACCCACAATGTTCCTGTGCCCACTGTCTTCCTCAATTACAGACAACCTGCAGCCCCAAGAGCAAGAACACAGCATCTATCCCCCACACCACTCCCTAGTGCCTCCATCCTGGCCCTCTTCTCCTTCCCCTCCTTAATGCAATACTATCCCCTCTCCCACACAGTCAGCCTCTTTCCAGGCCTGGATAGGCAAAAGTACAGACAAGGACCATGGAAAGGTGATGTTCTTGACAGGGCAGAGGAGGATCCCTCCTACCCTGTGTCGCCAAGATCCCATCAGTCCCTGCATACTTTCATGGGCAACAACTAACCTGTCTCCAACTACCAATTTAAGTCTGAAAAATTGGCTCAGATTTTGCAGGACGTGTCTTCACTGGTGCAGTAAGAGGTATGAAATCTCTGCTTCCAACAGAGTGGGAGAGTGCTTTGGCAGGACCTGCAGGACCTCTTAAAAAGATGGCTACTTTAGGGTTTTAGGATATTGAGGAAAATGGAAAAATCTCTTCCATCATAATAAACTAGATTTTGAAAATATAGCTCAAACTTCACCATGTTTGAATGGGCATTTGAATGTAGGTGATTTACAGTGCTGTGCAGGGTGGACATTCACCAACCCTTTCACAGGTTCTCCAACATCAGAGAAGATGTTTGCTCTCTTTAGTCCTTGCAGTGGATGTCACACCCATACACACATTTCTTCACTTGTTTCAGTTTCTGTTTCTGGTCTACCACCTTTGGTAACTCCCAAAGGCTACTATTCTTACGCCTCTAATTGCAGGCAGAGATGTCTTGGGAAATGAAACAAGCATCGGGCTTCTGCTGCCCACACCACTTGCACAGTTTAATTAAGGGAAAGGGAAGAGGTGGTTAAGCTTTAGGAGCCAAGATCTGGAGCAGAAAAAATAGCAGTGCTGTCTGCTTTAAAATATGTATAGCCTCTCTCCTTCTGTAGTCCTATCTCTGAAATTCTTATTTCAACCCTTCATTATCACCCAGTGTCTGCCACTTCCCACACTGCTCACAGCACTAGCAGTATATAACACATGGAAAAAAGATTTTCTACTTTAATAAAATTTCTGATATATTTCAGGTCCTGGAAGATCTGAATCACTAACTCAGTGTATTATCTTTGTGTCACTGCCACTACTCCTACCACAGCAAGTTTCAGTTGGCTTGTCGAGGCATTAAGAATTACTGTGATTTTTTTTTCTCCCCCATGCAGAGCAAGTTACTTGAGCATGCAGCTCTTTTTCTGAGATGTCTGATGGGGAAGGGGGGCAGGAGCAAATGTTCATGCCACAAAGACATAACTGTCAGCTGTGGCTACAGGACATTTAATGAACTAGATGCTGTCTGCCCCCAGTAAGTAGTACCTCATAATACCGAAGTCTCAAGTACATTTACAAAGCAAATCTTCCTTTCTTTCCCTCTCTTTTCCCCCCACCCCAAAACAGCTTTTGCTCTTGACTTTCCTGCTTTTTTTTAGGGCAAGTCGCTAGCCTTTGCAGCTGCCTTACCAAGTCTTAGGAATGGAAGTTCAGGTAGCAGCCTGACTGTGCAACCAGCCTGAAAGGCTAAGGTGGTTCCCAAGATCTTAGAAGACAACAATTCAGCTCTCACCATCCAAGCTTTCATCTGTGGAAACACCAGCATCAATTCAGAGGCCATCAACTCAAGCTACAGTACATTTACAGCTAAAATTTTCAAATAAAGCCAATTAAAATTAATGAACAAATGAACAAAGAAGAGGAGTAGGAGGCAATTTTAACTCCAAACATTCAAAAAAATGAGTCAGTTCTGCAGAATGAGTTGGATTTTTTTTCCAAACCTTTGCAATAAGCTGAATTCAGGTTCTCCAGGTGTTTACCACTCCTTAAGGCACTTAGGTGAGCTTAAGGGTGAGCTACAAATCCTTATGTGGCCAGAGGTGCCCACTTTTAAAGAAGCCAGCAACAGGACAGCAAGAACTTGGATAAGGGACTTATCAGGTGTCTGAAATCTGTCCTCCCCCCATGAAAAATGCAGGGAAAGGAGACAGTTTCTTCTCTCCACAGATGGGAGCACTCCTTCCCACCCACTCTTCCCTACAGCTCGTATTGAAAAGTGGTTAGTCATAGCAGGACACAGACACGTTCGTGCCTGGGTGATGAAACTCAGATGATAACAAGAACATGTTCTTGTCTGCAGGCCAGGAGAAAACCACGTGGTTCCATTGCAAGCCAGATTTTATAATGCCTTTGTGCCAGGGAGAGAAAGTCATTTTTATTTAGCCTTAGTCAGCATTTGGGGAAATACACGGGTTTTACTTCCCACAGTAAACAAGCTTCTAGATGCTCTCCACCAAGCTTCCTTTTTGTCCAGGCTTCTATTTGTTTACAGAATAACCAATCACACACCCCCTCCACACCACACACAGGAACAGCTGTTGGCCATGAGATCTAGACAAAACTAACCAAAATCAGGACCAAGGGCTGTGGACACGGATGAAGTTAATGCAGAAAGTCAATTACTCTGCAGCAGGGGCACGTACCTGGCAAGGAGAAAACCCTCACCCTGAGGTCTGGCCCCTTGAAACACGTGGCATTGCAAACATTCATTTGCAATTTAGTGAGTAGTAGCTCATTATCTCAATTTGAGTAAGACACTAATGAACTGGTCTAAATGTATTTACTTGTTTGGTTATGATTCTCCTCTGAAAATGCTGTCCTCACATTGAGAAGACATGCACAACACAGTGCTAAGAAGTCGAGCATTCCCTGCATTTGGCAAGACATAGCACATAGGCAGAGTAGGAAAAACCATGGTGAGCCTCTCTGGAGGTGCAGTTACTGACCTTGTTCGGGTCTTCGTGCTCCAATAGTGAGGAAACACAGCAATTTGCTGAGCATTACATATTTTTAATCCAGAAAATTGGGCTGCAACTGTGAGCTCATCATAAGGCTGAGATATAAAACCAACGCCCCCTTTCTCCTGCCCTGGGGCATTGTGAATGCTGCAATGCCAGGTGGTGGCACTGTGACACGGGGGTTCTGGGGTCCCCCAAGTGCAGCCCTGCCCCCCACACACTTCCACCCAGCACCCTTCCAAGGAAGGCCTTTATGGTCCCAGGGCAGTCCCTGTGCCCAGGAGTGTGTTCCTACTCTTGGCTGCCATACACTGGGGCACAGCTGAAAACAGCTGGGAATGGCAGTGAGATGAAACTACTGATGGGGTTATTCAGATAGGTGAAAGAAACCATAAAAAACAATCGAGCACATACTTGGTAATTCATTGGCCACAAAACTTGTGCAGTGAGTGCAGAAAGCTGTAGGTGTGGCATTTAGGGACATGGATGAGTACTGGAGGTGGCAGTGTTAGGTTAACAGTTGGACTCCATGATCTTAGACATCTTTTCCAATCTAAATGATTCTATGATTCTATAAAAGTCATTCCCATATGCAGCAGACTCATCAATCAGTGTTAGGACCTAAACACATTTTTCTCATCTCAAAGATTACTATTGTGTTCAACATCTTAATGATTATGAAACTGGCAACAAGATATTTACTTTGATCAAGGTGTTTATTGCATCTCAGAGGGCACACATGCACTGGGGCTTTCTGTTTTTTGGGTTTTTTTTTGTTTGGGATTTTTTTAAACTGAAATACAAAGAAAAGCCATTTTGAAATTAGCTTTTTATAGAACTTTCCCATTACAGTGTATGTTATCCCCACAGCAAATTCAGATACAACCACTTTTAATGGTACCATACATTGATTAAATAGTTCATTTGAAAGACTTTAGGTGAATCTTTCCAACCCAATATGCTTTTACAGAGAACTGCCAAGCCACTTGTAACACTGATCAACAGTGACCTCATTGAAGAGTCAAGATCTTACACCAAGCCATCAGCAGAAACAGTATGAGAACAAATAAAAATTAAAGAAACACAGTATGTACAGTAAAGGGCATGGATCTCTGGATCAGAATTAAATCTAATCACCAATAGTACAAAAGCTACTCACAGCGCATTCGGGGCAATGAGAAAACACTATCCTAAGGCATACACAGGTAAGCACTAAATTAAGAGATGTACGGAAGAACTGAACAGAGATGGGTAACATCACTTGTAATGTTTTGACTACAGATATACCAAAAAGTCCTCTTGTATTTGAAATCCTTTAATGCCAGCATGACTATGGTTGCTTTTTCCCAAATACATGGAGAGAAACTGACCCTTTACTTAATTTTCAGTGCATTTAGCAAGAACTGATAAATATGCCAATTATAAATGCAAAAACTTAAATAATTAAACGAGATTTTAAAATAAAAACAGCAATAAATATGGTATTCTTTCAGATATGATTTTTCATTCTTGGTAAATCATTGAAAAAGTATTTGTCATGGAAGTTTTCCTTTATATTACTTTAAATTATTTTAACATATACAGTGCCACAAAAATAAAACATTTTTTTTCACGACAATTGAGATTCCTGTGACTGGAAAAAAAAAGTATTCTGCACAATTTCTTAAGTATTTGCTTTACTATCTGGTATTATCACACTATGTTTTGTAACAGATAAAGGAGAAATTGAGGCCTAGGGAAACTTTGGGTGTCCTCAAAAAGTTATATACATTGAAACCTTCAAAAACCACAGACATTGCTCCAAATGGCTCACCAAACAACAGCTGCATAATCTGCCCCCGTGGGATAGGTTCAGAAAAGCACTAGAAGGCATCAGAAACATACATCCATTGTTTAAATTGTAAAACACAAATAACCCAAGTACACAAATTTCGAGAGAGTAGGGATAACAGCTAAGGTAGTACACATTCCTAATGTTCACTTTCACAGCTGTGCTACACGTTTCAGAAGGAAGAGAAAGTCTGAGTAAGCACTGGGTTTGGTACTGGTGGCTCACTTTGAAACTCTGAGCATCCATTTGTAGACTCCAAACTCACGTTTTTAGCATCCAGTCAGAAAAACCGCAGCTGTGAATATAGAAAAGTATTGGATGAAAACTGATACAATGAGTTAGTAAAGCATGTTCTAGAAAGAGCACCAAATCTGCTCATCCCTTCCACAGCTCAGGGGATTTGCTATCAGACTCTAGTGAAGCAGCAGTCTTCCCACAGCCAGTTATGAATCTCTCCATCATAAATACAGGTTGAAAGCAGTGAGTCCGAGCAGTGAAGGTGTATCTCCACTCCTGGCCATCACCTGGAGGTGTACCTGCCAAGTGCCAGGTACACCTCCCTAGGGCTGGAATTTGGAGAAGGGTGGAGTGGGACTGGGAGATGCCTGCTAAGAGCAGCCTGAATCACTGCTGCCAGCTCCAGTGCAGAGTGGGCTCAGAACAAATTTTAGAATTAAGCTCTAGGAAGGAAGAAAAGTGACTCATGAAGAAGGCTTTAAAGTTATGTAATGATTGTCCTCTCCTCACCTTATTCTAGTCACATTATTCTAGTCTTCATTATAAAATGCATACCTTACTACTGCATCATTATTTTTTAATTGGCAATTAGTGTTTAATTCAATTTGATATTTCTACCTGGCCCTCCAAAACAGTAAGAATAATGTTTTGGCCTTTATTTCCTTCCATTATGCAGTACTGCTTTTTGCTTCTCCTCCATTTTTCTTTACATTTACTCCTCTGTTCTTCCCCACTGTTGTTCTACACAGCACTGCTCAGGACCTCATGGCCTTAGCATTCAGAAAAGCAGTGCCTTGAAAAATGGTATGGCAGGGGAGAACATTAGCTGGCAGTAGTAAAGAGATGCAAACAACCTTCCCTTGATGACAAGAATACGTTTTCCCCTTTTGATACCTTCACACCTATGATACCAAATCTTTTTCAACACCCACAAGACTGGAAGAAGCCTCTTCAGCACCTTTTCCACTCCCCAGTATTTGTACCCTGTTATCATTCTACATGTTTCAGTATTAATTTCAAGAAAAAAACCAAACATGAATCCTTGGACTGAATGGAAACAAGGTAATAAGTGAAGTTATACATTGATGATACTTCTTTTTTTTTGCCAAAAGCAACTGTCAGGAAAAGTTATCTATGAGTCAAGCTTTCAGGCTAAAGTTAAGAGTGTGGACAGAGAATTTGGTTTTCATTACAGTGCATGTTCCTACCTCCACAGCTGCGATTTTATCAGTCATATTCATCCTAAACAACATCTGTGTGCCAGACATGTACCACAATGTGACATGCTCGAGCAGGCAGTCACAGAATACCTTATCATTTACAAGAAATCCTTGATGTTAAGATCCGCTAATGGGTCCTTTGTTGGAGGTTTCTTGGGGCTCTGAGTAGCAGGAGTTGGACTTGGAGAAAGCTAACAGACGCCAGCCAGGAAGGCAGGAAAAAAACAAAGCAGATAAGAATACCCAAGCATTAGATAGACATAAGCAGTTCTCACACAAGCACATTGCAAGCATACAAAGTTCTCATTTGTCTGCAAGTTCAGCGTGGTGCTGTTTTGCTCATGCATTGTTTGGGTTCCATCCTTACTACAGGGTTAACAATGTTTGGCAGGTTTAATAGACAAGGCTATAGACACTGCAGATCTGAATGAGCATAGCTTCAGATCACTCTCTCCCTGTAGGACAGAATGGTGTTAGGATCTTCAACCCAGACAGAAGACAAGACAATTGTTAGATGTTAAAAACCAAGGTGCAGAGCAAGCAGAGTGCATCCTGCAGGGTACAACTGAAAATCCCTGCAACTGGCAGTTAAGTACAAATTATTTGACACTGGTAATGTAAATAAGAGTCCAAACCAAACTGGAAACATGACTAGATTATACTAGGTTCCTCCTTTGATAGGTATAAAAATCATCAGTTATCCCATAGAAAATGTCAGTTTTCAAGTTCCATGCAACACTTCTGACTATGGTGGTCAAATGATTCTCCCATTCCGTCCTTACTCCTCCCCATTCCTACCTCAACTCAGGGCACAAGAAGTATTTTATACGTAGCCCTGGCACCTTGATGACCGCTCTTCTAGAAAAATATTTCTGTGTCCCATAATATTATTCTTGGTAAGTGCACATATAGTTTAAGGTGGGAGGAAAAGCAAGACTAAGTATATTCCTACTTAGAGCAGTTTCAAGTTCTTTCCATTTCTACACAGAAAACCTTGACAAGCTTCATTGGGAATGTAGTTCCTGACTTAAGAAGTGTGGTTTGCTAGATGTTGATTGCCTAGTATTCGCAATACAAGGGGGGTAGCCTGGTTTCCAGTGTTACCAGTGAGATTTTACAGCTGCAGCATCAACTTCCATCTCCCTCCTTACTTGAAAGACAAGATGGACTTGTGACTTAAAAAAAGCAAAATACTACAGCTAAATAATTTCCTGCCTCTCCTCTGGAAGGGCCTTTCCTTTTCAGTGTTATTACAAACCAAACTCTACTTTGAAATAATAGCCTGGAACAGGCATTATAGCTTATGCTGCATCGCTTGCTGAGTGTAGCTATAGTAAATTGTGGTAAGCTGTGAACAGAACAGCAATGCCCGTGAGTTCCACCTTGAGCTTGACTCAAATATCCCCCAAAACTAGATCTTGGATGTAATTAGCTGTAGGAGATTTTCAAACTCGTTCCACTGGTCTCATACAAGGCAACTGAAATAAAAAATCAAGGTGGTTCATGTGATCTGCAGCAAGGCAGGCAGCTGATCCTTTACGACATCTCATTTACAGACCTAGAGCTAGAGTTGAGCTGAGACAATGCACACACACAAGCTACTTCCTAGAGATGTGGAGAGCAATTAAACACTCCTGTAGCAGCAAGGCTCACCTGTACACCAGGGCCAGTGGCAGCTCCAAAGGGGGGCCTCATCATCGGCTGCCCGTACATGACCGGCTGTTGGGGCATCATGGGCACCCCTGCACCTGCTGGGGGCTGGAAACCAACACCGAGTCAGCAGGGGTCTGGGGGAGGGAAGGAGAGCAGTGTAGCAAAAGAGACTCACCATCCCAAATGCTGCTCCTGGCTGTGGGACAGGTGGAGTACCTCCTGCGGCAGGAACAGCACTTGCTGGAGGCACAGCTCCCGCCTAAAAAGTAATTAAAAAAAAAAAAAGGCAAAAAAAGAGCAAAAATCTAGCAACCATCTGGAAACCACACCAAGTCTCCAGCATTCTCAAAGCTGTTCTGGAAAGTAGGACTGTTATGCAGCACATATGCAGCCTCAAAACCACAATGCTTCAAAGAATGAGGGAGCTGAATGAGTCCTTATGCACAGCTTGTTTCTTCATAAGAAAGCAAGGATGACAGACTCCATTCTCTTCATGAACAGAGTGCATTTACTGACTACAACTCAAAATAGGGCCAAGAAAATACACACTTTGCTCTTCCTTCTAAAGAGTGTAAGAAAGCATCCCAATTTCAGCTAACACACTATGGCACTTAATTGTAGCACTCTATTTTAGTAAAAGCTTAAGCAGATTGTAAAGCTAAGGGAAATAGCTGCTGTAATTAATTTGCAGTGAAAAAAAGAATAATTATGTACCAAGATTCATTGAAGTTAAAGAATAAGTTCACACACTTAAACCACGATCAGAACCATTACATACTTTATAAAGGAAGTTTAGTTTATCTTGATATGCTTTTCATTCATATGCTGGACTTGTTATGATTTTCATTCAAATAATACAAGGCAAGAAAAAGTTTATCTTCCACTAGAATTCAGGAAGAGAGAACTGTTAGTTTATGAACTCTATTCCAGTCTGAAGGTTTTCTGGGGAGCATTTCAGTTAAAAAGTGTACTGCGCTAAGAGAGGCCCCAAACTAAAGCCAAGATCTGGACATTCAGGTATGTAAAGCAAGAAATTAAACCACACAGGTTAATGATATCAGATGCAGTGATCTGACTGCTTTTATAGGAACACATTGTAGCTCAACAACCAGTTAGGCAGATGCCAAGAAAATGGCCACACAAACCAAATCTGCTTTTGTCTCTAAGCACTGAGTCACTCGAGGGAATGGGCTTTGATGTGATTCTGCTGATTTTAAACCTGGAATTGAAAGGTCACAAGGAAGGGAAAAAGAGACCAAAACTTAAGTGGTTCAACAGTGACATGAAGAAAAGCTTCATTTTTGCCTTCATATTTACTCTGCCTGCAGACCTGGGTTTCTCTGGATTCAAAAAGTACCTAAGTGCATGATTTTTAAGAAATATATACAGCACATGTATTTCATGAAATGCTATCAAAAGCACCCAGCTTCCAGGAAAACCAGTTACTTATCAGATGGTAAAATCACTACAAGATCAGACTGATGCTACAGAAGCTTGAAATTTCAGGCAGTACAAGTCATCAGGTAGTTCACGTCCAAGTAAAGCAGTGGAGACATCATTTTCAAGCTTACAGTACAGAAATGGTTAATCACTACTACCATACTCAACCCCTTGCCTGAGAATTGCCTGTTGGACACAGTCCAAGAGGAGCCATGTTAGAAGCTTCTAGCTAGTTTTAAGCCAGCAGTAATAACTGTAGTGCAGGTGAGGTGCTGTTAGTATCTTCATGTTTAGTTAAGTGCAGTAAGAGATCAAAAAAAATTCACTTACACCGTACAGTGTTGCCCAGCCTTTCTATTAAGAAAAAAAAGTTGATGTTACAACTAACACATTAAGTGAAGTACAGGGAATTCTTGTATCTTCCATAAGGTTATGGGACATGCTCAGAGTCTTGTTAACACCTGGATGTGGCAGCAAGGAACTGAATTGGTCATGGCCCCCCTTCAGAGTTCTTTCTTTCCTTTGCCAACACAACCTTGTTCAATTGGAGGCTGTTTTAAGCCTCGTGAGACATTTGATGAGTTACGACCCCTCTTCAGATTACTTTCGTAGCTTACTCATGATCAAGCTGCTCTTGTGCCACTTTTAGATTTTTAGCTCAATTCAACCCTCTTCTCTCAAAATTAGTGCCTTCTGATACTTTTTTACAGGGTAATCTTACCTTTGCCAACTGCTTTACCCTCATAAATAAGCTACCCACTCTTGATCTAACATCAGTTACCTGATAAGTATGAATACTGTGTAGTCTTTTGATCTACTTCATTCAGTAAAACCTGGGAAAAACCTAGATATTTTCTCTCCTTATAATACACCAGCTGTGGATCGATAGTGTTTTATTTTGGGTACTTGACCTGGGCCTGATCCTGGTAAGGCTTACATGGCTAATCACACACTTGGAAATGCCCACAGGTATTAAATGTACATGTAGAGCAGTATCTTGATACATACACTAGTGTATTTTTCATTTACTACTCAAAGGTTTATTTATACCAGCTGTAAATCTGTTCTTAAAAAGTCTGACTTGAAACACTCATATAATTTACACTGAGGTAAACTGTTTAGCCTCAGTAGACTGGAGCAGTGCCTACATGTATGCTTGCACAGTCTCATCAAATACTGCAAGTCCAATACCAGTGTTGTCTATGGATTAACCACCTACCAATGGACCACCTGGGACACCACCAGTTGACCATGTTGCAGGTGCTACTTTTGGCTGCCAGTTCGCTCCTCCTGTTAACTTTTTCTCTCCAGCATTCCACTGAAGGTCTCCCCTAACAGAGAGGGAGAGAGGCAGGCTATTATTTGCATACTTCCACAGTGAAAATCAAACCCAGTTGCAGCACACACTAGCATTAGACGTGCAGCTACATTAGCTTATGGTGTATGCAGTTATTAACAGAAAGATATACTTTTAGTGACACTCAGTTTCAAGGGTTGTTAGCAGTGGACACCAGAACACTCTATGCTGAAGTAAGTTACATGGTTATGGCCTTTGTGGTGAGAATTAAAGAGAAGTTTTACTTAGTATTGACTGAAGGTAACATATCGCATATACCCTTGCAAAGTAGGAAGAGGGACTGCTACTGCCTATTCTACTGGGGCCAGGCAGGAGAGCTGCCTGCTAGATGTCTTTGAAAGGCCATTTCAGTGCTGGAAATCTTGCTCAGACAGCTGAAGAAGGAAAGTATTCAGTTCTGCAAAAAGTTGATAGATACAAGACAAACAAATCATTCATAGAATAACAGGGCTGTTGCAAAACCAGGTTTTGTTAGAGGCTGCTCTACCCAGAATAAAATACACTATTTGAACAAAGCAGAATGAAGGAAGCTACATTTTGGGGCTAAACCTCACGATATGTTTGTACATATCCCTCCTATCGTCTCCACACAGGCACAAACCATTTTGAAGTCTTGCATACAGAGGAAGACTCAGGGCAGAAGCAAGCAATTAGATTAAGAAGATAAAAAAATAAATGCAATGTTGTAAGTATTTCTTTTTGCAAAAAGAAGCTTATCATGCCATGGAATGAACCTCTTTTCTATTTTGGAAGTATTTCAATGCCTACACAATAAGTATAGCCAGCATCTGTAAAATATAACAAAACTATTACATATTAGCATAGATTACTGAGGGGAACTATACAATTTGTTATCTGGACTATTTGTTCATTATAAGCTGTTTGGAAATCAGCTATCCAACATGAAGGCAGTAATTACAGGAAAAAAATATTTCTAAGACTCAGATTAAAGACAGCAAGTTTATAAGCTATATCAGGAACACTGAACTTTAATTATTCAGTGAACCTGTATAGAATAGAATGCTTTCTTCAGAATTTTTCTGGATTGGGAGGTCGGGGCATATAACCAATTCATTGTTTCTTAATAACCACTGAAATAGATGTAGGGCTATACAGCAGAGTAGAAAACTTCCTTTTATCTTTAAGCAAAGTTGAACTTACTTTTTAGAAGTAGTACCAGAAATTCCAAGATCTGAAAATTGTAAGAAAAAAAGGAAATAAAAAAGAAGCCACGTTTAGTAAATTGAAGCCTGTCAAAGCTTAGATTTCACTGCACCTGGGCTTATCAAGAGCGAAAAAAGTTTTGGCTGTCTTCATTCAGACAGCATCAGAAGACTGGCCACATCTACCTACTCCTCAGGACAAACGTCTGAGAAACCCTGTGGATATCTTGCAGTTGAGAAAGTCATTTTTGCTTCATAAGCAAACCAAAGTAACTATATTTAAGTCTACAAAATGCTAAGTTTTTTAAGAGCACCAAACTATTTACCATGAACGACAACACTAGTTTCTGTTCCTCATTACACACATGGAAATAAAAAGCTGTATTCCACATACACATAAATCTGGACATTGCCTGTGAGTTTTGAACTGTTTTATCTGCTCTGTCATACATGGAAACTCCAAATGGTTTCCATAATTACCCTTTGGAAGAAGTCTTAAGTTAAATTTTAAAGAGTACTCTTCTCACAGGACCAGTATAAGTCCTGTAAGTCATAAATTGCTGTTTGATTTCCTCCTCCAAACTTGGATATACCAAATGACTTGCAGAAGACGTTTCAAGGGATTTCAAGTCTTGCTAACTTCTAAGCACAGTATTTTCCCCTACACCTAACAGCCATGTCTGCATCATAAGATCAGTTTTACCTTTGTTGTGGTGTGTTTACATATACTAAGAGAGTATTCCTTCTATACAGCCCTCCAAAATACAACTTCAGCAGGATTACACCTTAGCCTAGGTGGGCCTCTGTTAGGTTTTTGGGGGGTTGCAGCTACTGATCTCTAATTACAAAGGCCCTAGCCCTTTTCCTACTACAGGAACATATTTTAGTTTAGCATTTCAAGAACCTGTTTGGTAAGTTCTCTGCCTGAGAGAAGGCTTGTTCTTGAGTGCACTCATCACCCCACTGCTACTCTTTCTCTCATTAAACATGAAGTCAGCTATTTGTGTCCACCAGCTTTGCTGCTTAAACTCCAGTATGCCATCAGACACCTTGGACAATTTTAATTTTTCTATCTATTACAGAGGGGCACATCCATTAAGAGTCTGATGTGTCTCTGGAATGTACCTGGGATGGTCACACATTACAAATCATACCTACCAAAAAAATGACATTATTTGACTCAGATCCTGGGCTCAAAGAAGGACAAACCCAGACTATGTGAATCAGCTATCTGAACCAAGCCTTATTCTTGCCAATAACTTCCCCAATCTCCCCAGCAGAACAGGAGGAGACTGAAGCAAGCTAAAATAGACAGGTATTTGGCTCCATGGAAAAGCAACATAGCTGCATGCCACACCATTTAAAACCAAAATTTTTCACTTACTGCCTACTAAGTTTGCAAGAGACGAATCAAGATCACTTCCAAGGCCTTTGCTTGCTGCTGCAGCAGTGACTGTTGCTGTGGCTGTAGGTGCTACAGGTTGACCAGAAGGAACCATAGTTGGCATAAGAAGATCACCTAAGCCATCAAACACTGGAAGTGAAAGGAAAGTGAGTCAGAACAGCAGCTATGATCAACAAAGCACTGCCTGCTACTCTGCTGTTGCTCAATGAATACAGCACAGACAACCACATCACAAGTCTTACCAGAACACCATTTGACATTAAAAGTAATGCCAACAAGGGCATGCATGTCATCTTACTAGACATTGAATGTACAGTAATCCTCAAAAAGCTATACCAATGAAAACTAACATGATAAGACATGCCTAAAAGGAATTTAATTGGAGCGTTGAATCTACATAGATACAGCACCACTTCCACATGACACTATTTTTCTTACAACCATCCTTACAGAGATGTCAGATACACACACATTTGTCAGGAGATATTCATTTAAAGGTTTTTAAAATGAACATCTTGCTGCAAACACCAGTCAGAATTACTGTGGCAAAGGCAGTCTTATACCTTGACATCTCACAGCAACAGGATTGGCAGTCTCAAGATGTTACTATTCACTTGCAAGCAGCAGGGAATCGGGAAAACCTATTAACATCTTATGAGATCAGAAGGAACCAGAACCATCCACACTGACAGTGCTGTTCTCCTTAGTCCAGTCATCTAACTCAGAAGTTTGTTTCTTAGATCCCTTGAAGTCAAACTGCTTGGTACAACTCATGCCTGAGTTCTATCTTCTGATCTGTATTTGAGGTACATGCTAATGTTAAGTCAACAGGGAGGGGTAGCATGTGCACTGGCAAGCAACCAAATAACCAAGCAGCAGTACTATTTCCATCTTTTTTCTTGTACGGTTGTAGAACTCACCAATTTTAAGTTTGTAGCAAGGACCCAGCATGAAAAATATAGAATGGAAGAGATGCAAACAAAATGATAGCAATGATAAAAGTTTAAGCTTATAGTCAGGCAAAGAACTCTAGGCCAGCTTCTGTTGTGTGTACCCTCAGGTGCCATGCAAGCTCCAGAGCACCTTCAGCAGCAGTGGCAAGATGACTTGCCTGTATACTTGAATTACAGAGTAGTGTTTTCCTTGGGTAACTCCTGATTCATGCTATCAAGCACATGCAAGGATGATGTATAGACTAGTTTGCTTTTTACTGACACGCTAGAATAAAAAATGGATATAGAGAGCTCTTGGGCACACACCAGCCTTATCACCACCCTGAGGTTCTTCCAGTAGAGAAAGAAAAAGGACGCCACCGATATTGCTTGTACTCAGAGCCCAAATATGATGTCATTAACTCATCTACCACATAAAACACATTAGAAAATTCACAGGAAGAAACCCTGTGGCTCACCTGATGCATCAAATGAACTGCCAGTTGTTGGGGCTGTCGTCCCAAAAGCTGCATCAAAGTTAGGCTGTAGCAATCCAGTTTGAGCTGGAGTGACTGGGGATGGTGATGGAGAGGGAGCGATAAAAGAACCTCCAAAGCCTTTGAAAAAACACATTAAGAGAGGTGAGGACATTAGAGTCAGCCTTGTTAGACTGTGTTTACCAAAACCTCAGTCTACAGAGGGCAGAATGATAGAGACAATTATTACTAGACCATTTTAAATAACTCAGTACTACACAAGCATCCTTGGTGTGCCAGGTATGACCATGGGAATTTAAAGATTTTCTGACAGTCACCAATAAAAACATTAGCGATTTTAATTCAGATTTTTGGAGAGGCAGACCAAAAGAGTAGAGAATGCAATACTTCTGTCTCTACACACTATTGTTCTAGGGAAACAATATCACAGGCAGTATGCAACAAACTATTAGTTCAGAAAAAAAATAAACAGAAGAGTAACTTGAGAAGTGCATATGATCACTCATCAACTACTTTGGAATCTCAATTCATAAGGCAGTGTTTTACTAATCCAGTTTAGCCTTTCTCACCATCTTAAAATATCCTGGTTTTCCTGGTCAAGATGTCTTCAAGCTGTCCCTTTGCCCCCATGCCAAAGCAGGGTCAATTGTACTCAAACCAAAACCCTCCATGGGGAAATGAGAGTGCCATCACTGGGTCCTGGGCAGCAGCCCAGCAACTTGCTGTACCATCAGAGACAGGCTTTAGGTGTGGAATGCCTGGCCCATATGAACAAACACATTGGCCCCAGACACAGCTGGGAGAGGGAATGCAAACCTGACCGTGCACTGCAGGTCCAAGAGAAGGCAACCTGATTAGAACCACCTCAGAAATTGCACCTCTCAGCTGAAGCTTTCCAGCTTCCAGGTAATGACCGAAAACACCCAGATCATAACCTGAACTGGTCCCTTCAGATGCCACCAACCAAGGGCACCAGCTGCAGCCAGGGAACCAGGAGAAAAGCAGAGCAGCCTGCTTTCTGCACTCAGAAATAAAGGATATGTCAGCAGCCTAGGTGAGCTTCCCTGTGTTTATTAGGCTTACTTCAGTATAATGGAACCAAGAAGCCCTTATAACGCAAATTCTAGCCTACAGCAAGTCTCATGCTCACAGTTGCTAACCCTGAATATGGAAAAATGCACTGGGATCAGAGACCTGCCCGCATCTCTCCATGGTCTGTTCTTGACATGAGTTTGTCATGGAATACTGTAGGTTGGAAGGGATCTCTGGAGGTCAGCCAGCCATGCAACCTGTTTAAAGTCAGTCTAATCAAATCAGGTTGCCCAGAGATTTGCCTTGGCACCTCCAAGAGATCTTACTGACTCTCTGGGTGGCCTGTTGTCCTATCAGAGCATTACAGTATTTAATGAGTTTCCCACATATACTGCCTTTTTTTACTATCTTTGTGCACCTCCAAGAAGAACCTGGCTAGTCTTCTCTGTATACTCCCATGAGTATAGACATCTATTCCCTTTTGCCTACTCAAGGCTGAATGAGCCCAGTTCAGCCTCTCTGCATATGTCATATGCACAAGTCACCATCTATGTGGCTCTCCACTGAACTCACTCTGTCATGCCTTGATGACCCACATCAAGAGATTCTCTAATACATTTCCAGATTACCCGTGCCCAGCCACATTCCCTATTTCCCTTCCAGCACACACTATGGTGGTTCTAGCTGTCCAAGTGCCAAAGCTTGTGATAGTGATGCTTTCTCTAGCTGCCTAAAAAAGGCTTCCTCTACTTACCTCTTCTTGAGCAGGTGGTCTGCAGCACATACCTGCTGAAACATGACTGACATGTCACTAGATCATCACCTGCCCCAAGGCAAAGCTGCATTCAACTATCTGCACAAAAGTATTAATTGCCACAGAAGCAGACCAGAAGCAGATTGACCAGACCCAAGGATGACAAAGGCAGTTCACTGAAGCTATTCTTAAACCACAGGAGCCATCTAAAGAGACTGTCTTTCCACTTCCTGAGTGAGAACAAGGAGCCTGGCAGAAGGGTATGATCCAGTTAATAAGATTTTTTTTTTTAGAAAGTTCTGTAAGCTTTTGCAAAGCCCCATAAAGTGTCTGCTTTTCCAGCTACAGAAAAGAGGACTCCCCAGCTTCTGGTGAAAATTTGTATGATGACTGGTCTTAATTCCATAGCTTTTAGCCTTGCAGAATTTAACAGTAACACCAGGCACAGAAACCGTAAAAATTCTTTAACAAACAAAGTTCCTAGTTGTCTAGAGATTGCAGAAGACCCCAAGAAAGTCTGCAGAAACAGCAGTAATTGAGTCAGATGTGTTGCCTGGACATCCCCAACTGCCTGATTTTGAGGTTACTTTTACACAGTCAAGGAAGATTTCATGTAAGAACACATTATTAGAGTACACAGTGGGACACACAAGCACACAGTTTAATTGGATAGAAAGATCTAGAAAGGGAAATGGCTAGACTGTTGTATTTATCAGCATAGTTCTGGTTTTGTCTGCTGAAAGGCTTGGAGTAGGAAAACATTTCTTCCAAATTTCCTAAGCAAGCCAAGAAAGAGCAGGAACTTAACTGACAGCAGAACACTTAAGAAAATTATGAATAGTAAGTATACTCATTACATTATGCAAATAAACACACAGTATAACCAAAAAGTCATAAACCATGAAGGACAAGCCTTCAGCCACCATATGAACTCCAGACACTCTTAAATTTAAAACTGGATTACACTGCAGGCTATACATCTGCCATTATCTAGAGTGAACAAATGCTTAGCAATATGCTGCAATGTTTATAGACTCTCTCTGTCTGCCAAAAAAAAAAAAAATCAAGTCTACTTAGAGCCCTTTGGAATGTATGTTCAAAGCATAAATAAAATAAATTTTTAAAAATCATCTATTAATCCCAACTGCTTCAGGTCTGCTTGAGTATTTTGACTTGGAATATCCCGTTTATAATTTAGGTTGATTTAATGCAACTCATCAGATTCAGAGAGCACATTGCTGAAGTTTAAGCCATCTGGAGCACAATTCCTACTTGCATTTAAGCTTAGTTATGGATAATGACATAAAATATTTTGTATTGTAATGTTTGCATAAGCAGAATTAGCTTCTATCCTACAACCTCATTGCACTCAGTCTCCTGATAACACATGTAACTGCAAAAGACTGTCATGATTCAGAATCTAATAGTTAAAACCTAATCTATGGCCTTAAGCCATCCATAAACTAACTAATACAAAGACCAATTGAAGCAATATGAAGAAAAAAAAAGTAGACTTCTACCTTAAAATCTGAGGCAGTTTGCCCTAAAGCCTTAGCATGCATTTACACATTATGTCCCAATTTAAGAATCTGGGTTGCTGATTGAGAATGGATGTGTGCCTTATTATTATCCAGACAACTTCTTCCTTCCTGTGGCACAAACAGACAATCTCCACACTTTGAGCAGGTAATTGACAATGTAGTGATAACCTACCCACCGATTCTACAGATTGTGCTGGTTTTGGCTGGGGTAGCATTAATTTAAATCATGTCACAAATTCACCATTTAGAAACATGGCAGAATTTAAGGCAAGTCTTCTACAAACCAGGAGTGCTGGGATTTTGCTCTCTACAAACTTCAAACTGGGATGGGGATGAGTCACAGCTGTTCAGCACAATCACTGTAGCCACTCCAATACATGGTATAGCACAAATTTTGGAGAACAGTACACACAGAACTCAGCTTAAGCTGCTTATCTGTAGGATGCAGACTAAAATAATACAGTTATCCAGCCTTTGATAAAGAGTGTGACAGTGATGCCACATTCAGCACTAGCAGAGACCTCATCTCACCCAGTATAAGGAGAGGGTCTCTATCACTTCTCTTCCCTTGTGCTCTCATTGTCCCACTCTCCTTGGCTAAATGCAAGGCTGCTGTCAGACATTCAAGCTACTAACATTTAAATGTTCAACCTGCCTCAATTAAAGCAACCAAATTGAATGAACTCAAAGTTTAATTAGCAGTAAGGAACAAGAAGCATAGCCTGAAATATTGCTTAACTTTAGTACTGCTGAAGACATCAAAAGAAACTTTAGGCAGACTCATACTCAGTGAACAGTACAGAAAAATAAGGCTATGTGGGAGGTAGGAAAACAAAGAACATGGAAAGAAGATAACCTAGGAAGTTAGCTTGTACTTCAGTATATTGCCTCCATTACAAATCACTCTAGTTTTAACTAAAACATCTAAAGTACTAAGAAATCTTGTGAACAAGTATTTTATTCCACTATCTACACCCAAGGAACATAAAAGATTTCAAACACATTTCTTGGTATTGCTCTAAAGTAACACATTTTTCGAATTCTTTATTACCAGCAAGTAGGTCTGCAGAAGCTGAGGAACTAGAAGCAGCCTGGGTTGTTGGCTGGGGTTCAGAAGCACTACTTCCAAAAGCATCTAAAGGGAATTCCAGGAAGCATCAAGAAAAAGTGAGGAGTTCAATATTAAATACATCGATTCATCGGTTATCGTAAACAAAAGATGACAAAAGAATAACCACTTCATAAATCAGAAGAAGAAAACGAAACTGCTTGGCCATCCTTATTGCAGAGCAGTACCATGGATGCAAAGTTCAGGTGGAAAAAAGGATGTGCAACAAACCAGCACTTGAAAGATATCTCTTCTCTTTTATTTGGGCCTCTTCTCAGATACAAATCCCAGCATTCAAGACAACAGGGTTAAGTCTTTTGGAGATGAATGGATTGGTTGAAAATTTGGAGTAATTCCAGCCAGAAGCCAGTGGTTCACATGAAATCTTTTTAGAGGTATTTCTCACTAATGTTTGAAATTCACTGCCTCTAAGCACCACTTCTGCTTTTAACATGCCTAGAGCTGGTGGTGCCCATCCTAATTTCCACCTTGTCAAATCCAACAAAGATCCTGTGATTCAGATATACCCACTTTGAGACAAGTCACCCTCCAAACTTCAGCTGCTTTGAGAAACGCAACTGAGAGAAAACAGCATGACCACAGAGATCAGCAAAGAAGAAAAAGGACAGAGCAGACTTTCACTGGACAGCTGAGGAAGAGTCACACATGCACTGACTGAGAACAGAATGGCAAGTGTCCTGACAACAGAACGACCACACTGACAGCTGATTTGCAGTTCATTACGGTGCAATTGTAAGAATGGGACATGCCAGACTCAGCCCTAAGGCCACAGGGACATGCCAGACTCAGCCCTAAGGCCACACAGAAAAGTTGTGAGAAGGGGAAAGCCGCAGCTTTCGCAAAGCGCAAAGGTAATTGAAATGAAGTGATTCAACTCTGAAGTGGTGAGGAAACAAAAATACCCACCACCAAATAGGTCAATCACACCTGAAGAATCCACCTTTGCTGGAGAGGCAGCAGGTAGAGGAGAGGGGGCTGCAAATGCATCCACTGCAGTAAGCACAGGATAAATAATATTTAGTATCAGCAAGGCAACAATGATAGCTAAATATTTCAAAGCTACATGGGCTCCAACAGTTAGAACCACAGATTTGGTAAATTTGGGTAAGAGTCTCCAGAACTGCAAACAGAAAATGTTACATTTCTCACACAGCAACTGAAAACCACAGTACTTTAAAGAAAACATTGCTTATGAAACATTTTCTTATGCTTAGAGGAGGATTTCCTCTCTCAACAACATCACTTACTTACTGAACTTCAGTGTCAGCCACTTCATGATTTGCATCTTCAGCAAGTGCACATCTTGTGACCAAAGCAGCAAACCCAAAACTTAATATTTCTTAGTATTTCAGTTTAAAGGTGTAAATTGGCAGTAAGTTGATTTTTTTGTTTTATTTTTGGAAAAAAATCCAAGCCCAGGAAGTCTGTGGAATGGCCTCTGAAAACAAGCACTCACCAGATAAGAGATCACCAGTGAGAGAACTCTCAGGCACAGGAGAAGCTCCAGGTTGTGGAGATGAAAATGTATCTTCCAGAAATGAAAGAAGAAACAAGAAGTATCACTCAACTCAGTTTACACCATTGCACAGCCTCAAAGCAGCAGAGTATCGGAAGAATTCTCTCTTTACCTGTACCAAAGAGATCTATGCTAGGAGTAGCATCTGGTTTAGGCGCTGCAGGTGCATCAGGAGCAGACTCAAATAAATCTAAGGCCAAGAACACAACACATCTTTAACTCATCTTTGAAAGGCAGGACTGAAAACAGAAGTTTCCAATTTTGCACATCATATTTGAAATTAATAGGCTCTCTGGTTTGAAAGCCTAGCACACAACACACATGCAACAATGAACTGTTCATTTGGTACTCCTGACAGATCAATCCACCAGAATCAAAGAGTTAAAAACAAAATTACCACCAAATATATCTAGAGCAGGAGGAGCGGAGGTGGTGGCGGTAGCAGAAGTGGTGGCAGTAGTGGTAGTGGCAGTAGCTGTAGTAGCAGTAGCAGCAGCAGCAACAGCAGCAGCTGGAGAAGGAGTTGTTGCAGGAACTGGAGTGGCTGCACTAGTTGTAGGGGTAACTACAGGAACAGCAGTCTCTGTTGGCTTCATAGCAAAGAGGTCCAGCTCAGGAGCAGCCTCTGCACTACCTTCGGATGGGGCAAAGGGGTCTTGTAAAAAGGAGAGGGGAAATATATGTGTATGCATTCTTAGGATCAGTGAGGGAGGAAGTCAAGAACAAAGCAACTATAGGCAATGCACATACTGCAAATACACGCACGCACACGGAGGAGGTCGTTCTAACATCTAGCTTACTTATCCAGACATGTTACTTAAGTTTTTCTAAAATAAAGACTGTCTGAAAGGCTGAGCAGTTCTAGTTACTAGAGGGGAGAACTTTCAAAGGCTGTTTGACGAGGCCAAAAAAATAAATATGGCAAAAGACTATCCAGGCTACTGCTTACAACTCAGCACTGACAGAACCATTCATTAGCACTACCAAATAAACACTGGGACTCGGAAACAGGCAGTTTTGTTAAGCATGCTCTTCAGTCTAAGGTTTGTTTTTACCAATTGCAAACACTACGAAATTTTCAGGAAAACACACTGCCATGTAGTTTAAACAAAAAAGAAAAAACAAAACAGCAAAACAAGAGACTATCTAATGACATAAAACCCACCATTTCCTGAACATGCATCAAGAGCTGCTGCTACAGGGGTTGGGGTAGCTGGTGCTGCTGCCCCTTCAGCTGCTGCAGGGGCTTCCCCAGGAGAAGCTGCAAAGGCATCTTGGGTGCAGTTTAAGAACAGAAATTAAAAAAAAAAAAAAAAAGAATAAAGAGAAGAAAAATATAATAAAAGAACCAAGTTAAATTGCATAGGTAGATCCCCTTATACAACATGAATTACTCCAAAGCAAGACAAGTCATGCAGCGCAAAACGCTTTGTCTCTCCCCCAACCCCACACAAGCAGGTTCTAGACAGGGTTTGCAGATGGAGCTTCTTGGGTTGCCCACAATAAGCACAGTGAGTGTAAAAGAAGGCATTATTCTCATTGTATAAGGGTTCAGAGCAGCATGCTCACGTACTACCCAAAATTAACTAATTAACAAAATTAAAACTTAAGAGCAGATATTAACAACTTGCATGCTCAAAGCCTGTATTACATGTGACTAATCTGCAACTATGAGTTTACTTGCATAGTGCCTTTCACTGTTATGAGTAACAATCCAATTACTCTGGCAGATATATGCATCTACCATTTCTAGTCTTTGAGCCAAGTCAGTCATGCAACATCTGAAAAATTGAACTTACTTGTTTCTTAACAGTATTCCAACTGGATCTTTCTGAAGCCATAACCTGATGTATAGGTTATATTTACTCAGCTTGCTTCAAACAGATCAAGATTGTTCATCTTAACTGACGGCTGGCCAGCCATAGCCTGTCTGTCCTTTTAGGATCACTTCTAGGCCAACCAGTCAACTTAGGGAAAACAACTAGTTTGGGGTTTTGGAATGACTTGCTCATGAGGTTTCTTTGAATGCTTTTTTTGTTTGCCACTTGCTTTTTGCCTGTTTTTTCCTTTTTGTTTGCCAGCTCCTAAGTGGCATGCTTAAATTTCAAGCTATGAACAGCATTATTTCTAGGCTTAAACCAGCATTTGTGCTCTTAATTCTATGAAGTAGCCCTAATGGACAGTGCCATTTGGACTATCCTCATAGGCAAGCATTTTCTTCACAAAAAAAAAAACCTGCACCATGAAGATTAAATACTTCAAGATGCTTGTAAAGGACATTTTTCTACTGCTACAAAAGTTAGCAAGTTTAAAAAAATCTGTTAGGGAATACTGCAATTGCACTGTCAAATTAGCACAGGAAAAAGCTTAACATGCTTTAACTTGAATGTCAATTTTAAAACGAAAACAACAATTTTAAAAACAAAGTCGTGCCAGGTAATCTAAAAAGCTCAAAAGAACATGCATCAAAACTTCAACAGAAGAGAAGAAAGCCCACGAGTCTTCTACAATAGAATTAAAATGAGTTAGTAGCAAAAAAGGCCTGCTAATAAGCCATTTCAAATATAATTCTATTTTTCAAGTAACAGGGTTGTTCAACAACAAAACTGGATGGCAGTTGTCCAAGTAAAAACATCAGAACATCCCAGTGTTGTACGTATACCAGACACTGGCGTGCACCACAGGGAAGGAATTCAGCACTGAACTGAAGAGTTTTGCATCATCCTGCTCGAGAAGATGTTTTGTGTAATGCCATGTGTGTTCAGTTTTGCTCTACAGGGCCAGCTTTCAGATGAAGGGGCAGCGTGGGCTCTTTTGAAAAAACTATTTGTGCCCACACAAGCTTGTAGGCCAACAGCATAGACATTGGTCAACCCCACTTATAATTATTTCCCAGAATGAAAGGATAGACTCCAGATGACATCTAAGGCAGAAAATCAGAAAGCATAGAGCTAGTCATTAGTTCTATGTTGGGATCACTTCAGCCTCAGAGTGACACCTATTCCTGGCCAGATGTAGTCTATTGAAGTTCCACATGTAACAGTCATAGATATTCAGGTGGGTACAAGTTCCTTACAGCCCACAGATGCAAGGAAACAGATAGTTTTGCACCAGCTTTATTATTTACTGACAGTTCTGAGTAAGGTTCTTGCCAAGCGTTGTAATTTTTTATAGCATCAGACTTGGGTTAAATGGCAGGTGGGAGAAACACCTAACTTCATACTGGAATCTAAATGAAAAATGTCATCGTAAAAACTCTTAATATTAGTTACTCTGAGAAGTTCAAGAAACCTACACAGAGACAAACCAACCTGAACAGGTGACCCTACAACCCATAGTTTAAACCAAGGGTTTGCCATTGGGTTTTTCTTAAGTTAGCACTTACTAAGTTCCTTTCAAAAAGCTCTGCTGCTCCCGCACAGTTGCCCTCTGCTAAAATCCAGCATAACATGCAAAAATGGATACAATTAAATCTGCATATTTTACTATTAAAAAAAGGGACAGTTTATTTTCTTTTTTGTTCCTCCATATTGGTGTAGTAACCTTACATTTGCACATTCAGCAATGCAAGAGATTTTCTCCCTTTAAAGCTGTTACTGTATTTTTGCACTTTTGCATCTCCTGTTTCAAAAGCGAATTCAGCTTTTGACTTCTAGAATCAAGTAACATATGGTCCTCACTTGAATTTCTTGACATCCTGAAAACATAAAGGGATGTTGCTGAAACCTTTGCAAGTTCACACTGCATGGAACATCTACCAGGAGTGACAGGTATGTATTATGTACTGCACTACACTTGAATTCATAAATATAGTTCTTACTGAAATAATGTGCAAACAAGGGCTTTTCAAAGTTGTTAAATACTGAAGCAGTGCTTCCCTACATCTTGTCTGCAGACAAAGTAAGTGTTTCTGCAGAGTAATCTCTTTCATCTCATAATTTCAGGCTTTATTTGATGCCACAGCATCAATACATGACAAATTTACTCACAGAGATGATACCACTGACTTATAATCATCAATGTATTATGCAACAGGTGAAACAATCCTGTGGAAGTCACAAGTAGAGGAAAGATCATTGAACTAAAGTGCACACAAGAAACTGTTACCAGAGTTTTCTCCTTCTTCATTACTATTTGATATAGAAAACCTGACCTGAGTTAAAAAGAATTATTTCACTATGCTCAGAGCTAGGAAATAATAGTAATTATGCAAAGTGTTTCTTGTTTGTTTGGGTTTTTTAAACTACGCGCTAGCTTGCTATACCAGCATGTACCAGCATGCACCAGCACAAGGTACATTCATTAGCCCTTTATTGCCAAAAGTCTTCATCACTTTGCCTGTAGTTTCTTTACAGGGAAGACCATAGTTCTGCCCACTTATAATTCAAATCATCTTAATGCCTCATAACTGGCATTTGCACAGTGTCTGCCATGACTTGTTACTTGCACTGATTACAGAGCAATTCCACAACAAAATGTAACTCAAGAGCACATTACACATGTGCAAAAATACCGTGCCCAAATTCTATTACTGAGTGCCACATCAAGGTATTTTGCCTTTCTTCTACCTTTGCATTTCTCCCCTCTCAGGAATGATTCCAGCTGCACTTTGAAAACAGCCTCCTCTTGCCTATCTTTGAAACACAGTAAGGAGCTCCTCAAGTTGGCCCAGGTAACTGAAAGCTTGTCTATTAATCAGATTGAGTTCTTTAAAAAAGCTATGCTAGATCAATCCTGCATTTCTCATCTGCTTTCCAATACCATATTTGCAATGAACACATAATGCAGAGCTTATCTCTCCAAGACAAAGCCCAGTCCTAGGCAGCATGCAGGCTCTTATCAGCTGAAGTATCAGCCATACAGAGCAGTCAACAGTTATTCCAAAGCCTCCTCTGCTGCTTCTTCCTTCAGCTTGGCTACCTTCTTCCTGCAGCTGTCAGCTTCTTTCCCTACACAGACACTCCCTGAAGACTCTTTCTCCTGAGATCACTGCTCCTGTACCTTCTCCTACCATACCTTACCACAAGAAACTGTGTGAAGCACTGGCAAGCTGCAAGAAGTTAAGGGGACCTTGAAGACTGTATCTCCAGCAGACCTCAAAGGTGAAATACCTACTTAATAGGATTAAGTGTAAGCATGTCTAGCATCACAAAAACTAGAGAGTAATAGTGTCTGCCCCAAAACTACCTCTTCTTGCACAGTCTTAAGGTAACAAAGAACGTTAGTATATGATGCTAGAATACAATTACAGCACAGCCTTCAGGAAAAAAAAACAAAAAACAACAAAGAAACAAAAAACCTCAAACCATGAGCAGAGAGATGGAAGTTCAATGTAGGCTCATGGATCTTAAAAGGGTCTTGAAGTTTTTTTGAAAAGTGGGTGTCTTGAAGGCACTGCAAAAGTATCTTTCCTGCTGAGTGTGTTTAGAGATTTTTCTTCTCGAGAACCAGAGGTTTTCTGCTATCATAAATAACAGAACCTTGCTTCATTCTGAAGTGTTCCAGGGGAAAAAAAAAATCAGTATGCATCTAATATATACTCCACTGGAGATTTATAGCATTTGAGAGACAAAATACATTCTCTTTAAAGGAAGAGACCAAGTCACAGAAGTCTGCATACTGCAAAAGTGAAATTCTTTCCCCACTGAAGGGTGAAGCTCCACTTCTTAACATGTGTCACTAAGTTATCTAATGATCAGTTAAATCACTAGAAACTAAACACATCCAGGTCTTTGCCTGACAAGCCTGGAGGCAGGCACGTGATTTGGCAGCAGCTGTTTTTCCAGGCATAGAGTAGTGGAAAAGGTAGAAAAAAAAGATTGCATCTTGTTGCTGTAGTACTGGAACAACAAGCACAGGTAGGTGTTTTTCTAATCCTGTTTCAAGTTTACAGTGATTTCTATCCATTTAACTGTTTCATTTTTCAAAAAGTCCTATACCTATTACTAAATTAATTGCTAAATTAATTACTAAATTACTAAATTGATAATGCAATTTGAAGGTGTGGTATCCAAGACTGGCTCGACCTCAGTGCTTACATTACCAGAAGTTTCACACTCTATGCATCTGCAGAGTTGTTAATGAGCACAGGCCCTGGCTTCTGCAACAGGCTCCTGAGAGCAACCAACATCAGACTCTCTCTTGCTCCTAGTGGCATCCAGAACCTTGCCCATGACAATTTGAAGCTACTTCTCAACTGGCTGATCTTGTGGCACTTGGATTATTATCAATCTTTGTAAAAGGAGGGGTAGGTAGCATGTTGCAGCTGTATTCCTTTCTTACAGCTTTTCAGCACTTTAATGGGGGATATTTTGATGCTGTCTGTTGAAGCCAGTCCTAAACAACCTTCTAACTGGGAACTTTCAGTCTTTAGGAAACACCTTTGCAGTCAAGCTGTTTATGTATAAGACCTCTCTGGCATTCCTGTCAGTAGAAGTGATAGATAAACACACCCCACAGAGAAGATACTGGAATTCAGTCTTGATAGCAAATAAGTTATTACTTATTCCTGACATCCCCTGTCATGCTGGAAGTATGCATTAGAGAAGAGAAAACTAGAAAAACACAGTGGTCGGGTGATCTTAAACATGTTAACAGTTTGTAAACAAGAAGACTTTTCCATTACTGGGCTAGTATATTTTTCAAAAGAAATGTAATTTTTGGCATGCTGTTGGGAAGCCTCCTGCTCCACAGGAGTAACAAGAAAACTGACAACATACAGTGTCATACAGGAAATGTATTCTTACTCAAATGGATAGCAGATAACATTAGAAACTGAATGAGTAGGACTAAACTCTAAGAATATGTTTCCTTTTTTCCTTTACATATTATTATTTGCATAGGTGGCATTTAGTACAAATTCATCACACTTCAATTTACTGCAAATATTTGCGAAATAAAACCCAGATTCAAGACTGCTGAAGTACAGTAATTTCAGCTGGCTCTATACTCGATTTACAGGAGATACCCAAAAGAAACACAACACAGCCCAAGCATGACAAGTAACAAAGGAGCAGGACACTGTCACATCCATCCTCTTCAACTATGAAAGCACAGCTGCTTTTCCTAGAAACTGTAGTACAGTGCATATTTATTGAATAATGTGGAAAAAAAATCCTGCTTACTCCCATGTGGACCTGAGAACTACTGTTCTTAGCTGTTCAATCACATGGTAACTCAGTCTTAAGGTTTACAGTTTTCCATATATTTTTCCATGTATATGTAGAGTCTATTAGCTAAAAGCACAGCAAACAGAGGTAGTTGGGCAGTTTATATTTCCTGTTCCATCTAGCACCCAACACACAGGCACTTCTGATACAGCTGGTTAAACCAGAGGCCTTGCTACACAGCTGAGCTCAGTATTGCTTCAACTGCATCATGAACTGGTGTAGAGGACTACAGCAACCAAACTAACCTCCAAAGAGATCCACTTCAGCAGTGGCAGCAGTGACAGTGGTAGTTGCAGCGGCAGCAGCCGTAGTAGTTGTAGTATCAGTGGTTGGAGCAGTAGTTGCAGTAGGCTCTGAGGCAAATGGATCTGAAATCTGTGGCTCAGAGGTAACACCGGAAAGTGCAGCCAGATTATCTATATGCAACCATGTAATGAAGATCAAACAGGAAAGGTAAGGGGAAAGGCAGAGACCACAATCACTCAGCTCCAGAAAGCTGGGAGCTTTTAGTAAGGAGTCTTAACATACAAAGGTCTTAGAAATCAAAAATACTACTCACCCTCTCCCAAGAGGTCTAGTGATTGTCCATTAAAATGACAGCAGAATAAAAAAAACAGAGCAATTAGCAGAACTGCCAGATTGAAGATGTTCATTAGCCGAATGTTCATTCTAAATTACATGTCTAGGCTATGTCTACAAACATAATTTCTACACTTGCTTTTCTAACATTCAAGAAGTTGTTCTGACATGACAAAGCTCAATCTGGTTAACAACTCTTCAAAACAGAACCAGTACATGCCTAGAACCCTTCACAGAACAGGCACTAAAGCAAGGGTACCTTAGCAGTGAGCAGCTTGCAAATACAGTGTTAAGTTACTTCAGGATATGATACATGGCATCCCTAGTCCCGAAATATATCCTGAGAGACAAACAGGTGGTGGTTCTTGGACTTGGGACAACTGTTAAGTGCTAAATAAATAAATAAATAAATAAGTAGAGCAGCTCCTCTTTGAAAGCTTTTTCTGCATTTATGATAGAGCAAACATGCTCTGCAGAAACAACTAACTCTGTTAACACTTGCTATAAGGAGTATGAATGTTGACAGCATAAGCATAAGCAGACTGGCTCTGCTCCAGCTTTGGTTCCTCAGTCAACTGTTTCTGGAAGCCAGTGAAGCATCTCTAATGACAGACTTTCCTACAATTTGATGTCCTCTGAGATCAGCCAGATTGAGCTCAAACACAGAAGTTTTGCCTACATAAAAATCAACTACGAGATATAAAAACATGTGAAAACTAATGAGTCTGTCCTATTAAATTTTTATTCTGTAGTTAGGATAGTCTGAGCTCAACAACTATTTGTTTACTAACCAGTAGCTCAGTGCTGCTCCTAGATTCATTGCACACATAACAGGGTCATGGGTTCATCTGATCCACACTGAACAGCAAGCAGAGTCCTGATGCTTGACTGTGGGTCAGCATTTGGAAGCAAAATGATTTGAGCAGGCACAGCCCTATCTTCACAAATTTGTCTTTATTTTACAACACTTGTAAAAATGGCAGGAAAAACCTACATTTAGGTTCTTTACAATGTTTGTAATTAGTTCCTCGGGCAAGCTCTACTTGAGACTGACTGCACAACTGAACTAAGTCAAAACACCATTCTGAAAGAGCAGAACAGTACATTAAAAATGCAGCACTCTGGTATCCCATTACTGCACACCAGGTGAATGTCTCACAGTTAGACCTGAGATAAACAACTGTTGGCAAACTTTTAAGTTCTATTAGCTTAGTATTAAATGCCTTTTTAGTATTCAGTTATGTTATAGAACTTAATACAGGATATTACAATTATCCAGCACCGCAATCTACACTTAGTCTTAATATGGGAATGATTAAAACCAGTGGGGTTTTGTATAGTAATATTAAAGTAACAATATTATTAGCAAATCCATGTTCTAAGGCCCACAGTAAGGTAGTTCAGAGCAGAAAGTCAAGTCAATTTGCTTTTACATCCAAGAGTCAAACCTCACATAGATGCAGACTTCAACCTACTGTCGTTTTTGTAATACTATAGTCTACTCTGCCTGCCAAATACCTATCTCTTCTCCTTGCAGTATGCTGCAGGCAGCATATTACCCTATCTTGATAGAAGTGTAGATTTTCACATTATAGTACATTTGCTAGATGACATATTGTGCATTCAGAAATACAGTAGGTATACAACAAAATACACAGTGTACTGTACATACCCCTAAATATAGTCCACTTTACTGAATATACAGCCAAAACACAGAATCAACACTGCCAGTGAGACTGAGAAAAGCAGGATTATTTATTGTTGACATGTATTGATGCTGCACCATGAAGTATTTCATGTTCACATTTTCCTGGCTATTCTGAACTGCAGCACTTCTTCCAGCTTCCTCCCTCTACTACTATTTTCTCATGAGTTTCCACATTAACTTGCTATAGCCCAGAAGAATAAGCAGCTCAAGTAGCAGGGAGGCATGGTTACACGTCCTCCCAAAAATCCTGGGTGGAAGGAAGGTGATCTTGTCCAGCCTCCTGCTCAGAACAGCAGTGCTCCCAGCACCAGATTAGGTCAGTCATGGCACTGACTAGTCAGGTCTTGAACAATCTCCAGGAATGGAGAGTTCACTAGCTCACATCATGGATCTGCCTCAGTACTGCCCTACCCTCCTTCATGGATCTGCCTCAGTACTGCCCTACCCCTTTTTATTCTTTCAGAGAGTTTAAAAAAAAAAAAAAGGCAAGCAAGATTCCAGGGCAGTAACAGGTCATCATACCTAGCTACTGCCAGCAGTAAAGCAGCAGACAAAGCTGAAGCTTACTAAGTTACCAAAATGCTATTCTGAAAGATAAGTATTCTTGATGAGGGTAGTGACAATTCTGGCCACAGGAAAATACTTAGCTGTCCTTTTCTGTCATGGAGTAAGACTAGGTGCATTACTAGTCAATTTTAAAGTTTTAGTAATTCAGAGGAATAAAAAAACCTAAGTTCCAAACTATGGGTGTTTTGTCCAAAAAGAAAAAAAGCAAACCAAATCACCCTACAATTTCCATGCAAAGCAATACTTTAAATATTACTGGCTATTTATTTATACTTCTATTATTGCAGGAATGAGCAACTGCTTAAAAAGTTAGCTCTTTCATGCTCTTTCAAACATCTCAAAAGCTTGTATTTCAGTGCTTGGCAATGACAAAGTAAGACAAATAGGACACAATCAAAATACTGCAGAATAATTAGTCCCAGGCATCTTAGAATAGATGACTCTTTGGTCTTGCTTTCTGGGTAAGATTACCTCTCTGTTAATAAAATTGACATTTGCTGGGGAAAAAAAAGAAATTAATTCAACGGATTAAACTGGAATATGCAATACAATGTCTACATGACAGCCCTAGCTATCCTCTCATAATGAAGTGGCTGAAGTACAATGTCATCTGAAATGAACGACAACTAAGAACAGAAACAGGGACTGCAGAAGCCACCAGTACCCAGCATGAGCACTGACAGCAGAGTCAGCATGACTCAGTGCTGCATTCCTGCTGGCAGAGGGCTGATGAGTTCATTAAGCTGCCACACAGGATCTCCTAAGATTACCCCACAATGGGTTTACAACTGTGCAAATTAAATCACATTTACTGGCCTAATTCCTTGTCTTAACAGGACAGGAGTGAACACTGCCTACATTTACTGTGGTCCTCCAGATCAGCAGCTGCTAGTGCTGCCTGGAACAACAGGGTCAGATTTCAGAGAGCTGGTTAGCTATTCCTGTTTGAAAGCAGTTAGCCCTCTACTTCTATTTCCATATTATTATTCTAAGTACACAAGGAAGATACTTTATTAAAATATGTTACAGCTTCTCAGAGGTAATCACACTTGCAGCAGAACTAAGTTGCAACCATTTGCTTTACATGCATTTTTGTTTCAAAAGCTATTTTTGTTCCTCCTCCTATTGATCTGTGGGCTTTGCTCTATGAACAGAAGAGCTGGTTTCTGCCCCTACCTTGCCAATAAGCACATAAGCAGTTCTGGTTCTTCTGTTTTGAAGTGCCTACCTTACCTGCTCACCTTCATCCATCCCTTCCTGCTCACTTTTAGTCACATTTAGCTGGCTCCCTCAGCTTTGCAGTCAGGCCCTTACAAGCAGATTATACTATTATGCATATGCCTGGAAAGAAAAAGTAGCCTTGTGCTGCAAAGGGATGCCTGACTGTCAGGTCAGCAGAAGCCTGGGAGTGAGTTGGGAACACCCTGCACTAGCATAGGAAGAGGCAGACTTCAGCTCAGCCAGGCAAGAAGATGGAAACTGCAAGAAGAGATGCTGATAGTGAGGTTTCTCTACCTCCCCATGAAGTGCCTCCAGCAGCAGCAGCAGCAGCAGCAGCACCCACAGGAGCAGGTGCTGGAGCTGCCTGCCCAGTACCAGCAAAATCTGGCTGAAGATCCAAAAGATCACTGGATGGTTTGGAAGAGCTGCCAAGAAAAGGAAGAGAGACATTAAATACTGGAGGAATTTGCCATTTCAATCAAATTTTTTTAAAAAGTCATGACTGGGTTATAGGAATTAACCTTAGTTTGGATGAAATAGAGACATTTTTTTCAGGCCTTAGGATTAGAGAAGTGGCCATAAGTACCTCTAGTGTACTGAGTCCCAAGAATACATTACAACGCAGGATGGGAGCTTCAACTTACTTCCATTTCCTGATAATGACCTTGCAACAGACTACAAGATGTACAATTATTTTAAAAAACCCCAAATAACCAAAAAAAAAAAACAACCCAAACCCAACTAACCAAACCAAAAGAAACCCCACCACAACACCCAAACCAGAAAATGCAAAATCCCAGGTGGTCCCTAAAAACAGAGGAAATAACTGCTGTGACTGACACCAGCACCATTCTACTTCCATATTACATCATGCCATGTCAGAAAGCAAGAAACCTGCATCTCCAGGCTATAAACAGGCTGCAGGTAGAAGAGAACCGGCAAAATTTCTGCAGGTTAAGGCAGTCAGGTAATTACTTAGGAAACCAGACCTTGTTCATCTAGAACATTTAAATAACAAACAATAGAAGCTCTTTCTTCAGTGAAGTTCTTCACCTGACACTTAAATTAGTTACATCTTACAGACTTTTGGTTCAAGCTTAGCGTGTTTACACCTCTGGAGTTCAATCACCTGCTGTTTACAATGAGCAAGAGTGCTTTGTTCTGGTTTTGACTTGAAAGCAAGGTTCAGATTTTCTCAAAGGTAAAATGTTTATCTTTTTATTTTAACCTTCAGAAGTTCATTATCTTTGTGCTTCATTAACTGTTTTGAAAAGCAGGAAAAGAGAATATTAATTCAGCAGTTTTAGAAAGAGATTCCTGAAGGTCAGCAAAGACTACTTGGGATTTGTACATTACTTCAGTCTTTCAATTAGAAGTTTCTGTACAGTATTTTTGTTTTTTCGGTTTTTGGGTTTTGTGGGTTTTTTTGTGTTAAGAGTTTATTTGTGATCTATACTGGTAGAATAATGTAGACCACAGAAAACTGATGTACACTACTTGTAAAAGTAGCAAAGCCTTTCAGGCAAGCCTCCTGTTGTATGACTTTGGAACCCACACCAAGCTCAGTTAACTGAAATACACTTTTTAACTTACCTGACTGGAGCAGCTGTAGATGAAGTTGCAAAAAGATCAACTGGAGGAGATGTATCAATAGTTTTTGCTGGAGTAGAACTAGGAGATGTAACAGTTGTGGCTGGAGAAGACTGGAGAAATATTTTAAATATACATTCAATATCCCAACATTTCTTCACAACCAACTCATGCACAGATGCACATACTTTAAAAACCCAATTTTGACATCAGGCCTTTTTATTGTGAGCTGTTTTCTCCTCTGAAAGAATTTATGGAAGACTGGGCTAAGTTTTCAGATGCTCGTAGAGCTGAGAAACCCCAGGGTGACTCCAAAGATGGAAAAAAATTTCTCCAAGATTTATTCTAAAGGGGTTGTTTCTATAACTGTCAGACTCTTCATGTTGTCTATGGAATTAAATAGTTGTTTGCCTTCAACAGCACCTTAGTAGTCTAACCACAGAAATGGTGAGAGAAGAGAAATGGTTAGAAACTAGTTAAAAGTGTGTTTGCAAATCTTCAGAAGAGCATTTAAAGAGCCACCAACAGCACTCAAGGTTAAGTCCTTGGGAAGATACAAAAGACAGCTCAGCCTACAACTTTGCTTCATCAGCTCCTCCAATTCTGGATAAAGATACTTTAAGTATGGCAAGGACAGCCACCCAGGAGAGTGTATCGCAATTCCTCTGTGAACTTGAAGACTCAAGTTACCTTGTAGAGTGTCAATTTAATTCTAAAAGATACTATAAGCTTTGGTACAGCATCTCTCATGCTAGAGAGAGCCTTTTCCTAAAAACTGAAAACAAGTCCTAATTTTAGTACTGTTTGCCATTCTGACCACTTCTAAGAAAAAAAAAGAATGGCAAAGGTGAAGAGATTTTCTTCTGAGTTCTTCTACTGCCATCTCATCATCATAACTCTAGCAGATGGGTGTAAGCTTTCGAGACTCTCCTCAAAGCTTTAGTAAAGTTTGAGACTATAATGGTCCCAATCCCTCATGTACATCAAGGAAGATGTGGTTAAAGTTTTAAGAACACTTTCTGAGCCACCATGTAGCTCTCACCAACTGCTCTCATATTAAACAGGAGAGTTGGAGGGGGTATTTTTTGCTTGGTTTTGTTTTAGTTTGGTTTTGTTGTGGTTTTTTGTAAAGGGCTTTTCAGAAAGAAATTTAAGAATTTTCTCTAGAATCAGACACTGACCCCCCTGCCTTAGATTCAGAAGATTTCATTGAGTTTTTCCTGCACAACACCCATTATGAGACACAGCTACAGCACCTGGCAATGCTCCAGGGATACCAGGAGATACTATTACTAACACCATAAAGCTCATTAGTTTATCTGACACTCAAACCAAGGCATCTTCACTGGCAACCCTTGCTTTAAATTAAGGTCAGCAGTCTCTCTAATAAAGGTCATTTCTGAAACTAAATATATTGGATGAAAATTTTCCTCCTTTTTTCCTGGCTTTTCACATGAACATGGTTTTAAAAGAGTCAGAACTTCCTCCTAAAAAGCTGCAGAGCAGAGCGAGTGAAGGAGTAAAAGATAATACCCTGGAGCAAGTTTCTCAGTGACATGAGAATTAAGGTGGAGTGAAAGCAAAAAAAAAAAAAAAAAAAAAAAAAAAGAAATTGAGATAAAAATATGTGTATCTTTTATGCTTTCACAAGGAGCAATCATCACACCCAGGTAAAGTTCCTTAGCATTCTGATGGTACAAGCACCGCAGCCCTTCAGATCAGTGACATGCTCTTACAGGGCCATTATTTATAAAGCCATTAAAAGATGCAATTTTGTCAATTAGGTGGCAAAGTCTAAAAAGTAGATTAAGAGACGGAAATTTAACTCTTTATGCCCTTACAATGTTCTAAACCATATCACCTGAACAAGAATTATCTAGTATAGCAGCTGGCAGTATTTACCTTGCTCAGAGGAGAAGGAGCCCCAGATCTAGAAAAAAAAGGGGATTTTCAGATAAGTATAGTTTAGGTCATCAAAACTCCTGCAAAAAGACCAAAACCTAATCATGAAAGTTTTCTGAAGACCTCTTCAATTGCATGCCCTTTACGTTTCTCAAACTTCCATGTGCCACTTTAGACAAGGAATGCAAATTTTACTTCAAATCTTAAATTAATCTTTTAAGCTAACTAGCATCAGAGGATTATTCTGCCTTTTAAATAAGCTCTACTAAATGGAGGAAAGGCAGAGATGCATGCAAGTATCTTGCTTCGGTGCCTACAGGACCCAGTAGGAAAGAGTTACATGGGCAAGGTGTCACCATATTACAAAACCATGCAACAGCAGCAGAACACCACCAAGACTGAAGCAGTTATCTAACATAAGTCTTCTGAGGATGTATCAGCAAATTTTCAAAGTCTGCTTTCTTTTAAAGAAAGTCAGAGTTACTTGAAAATAACTGCATTTAAAAGTCTGAAAACAGTGAGTTGGAAAGTTCAAGCTGAAAGTTCTCCCACATGCACAAAAATCACACTAACAGTAACTGACAGAGCCTTAATCATAACTTAAAATGCACGTCAGTGCATCTGTTTGCTTTCATTATGAGGTATGAAAATACTGCTACATATTTTTAGAGCTGCTTTGATCTAAGAGATGAAAGGAGGAATTGAAGATAAAGCTGCACCAGTATTGAACTAGCATCCATCCCATAAGTTACTTGAACTGGGTAAGTCCTAGGAGCTGTAGAACAGATTACAAGATCTGCAGATCTTCTAATCACAGAAATGACAAAAAAATAACTTAATGACTATATACAAAAGCAAAGAACAGTTGAGCTCAGTTCAAAGAAAATATCTAAGTGCTCAAGAAAATCTTTGAAAAATACACATAACCATGCCAGTAAGCAAGTGATATGCAAAGGTATGTACTTACCCTTCACTAAATTGCAAGGAAAGCAATAGTAAAAGAGAAAACAGAGGTTTAGCTTAATCCTTCCTAGATTTAGCCATGGCAAGTATCTATTAAGAAGATGCAAAACCATTAGAAAAGAAATAGATTTTGATGATAAAATCCTTAGCAGCATGCAAACCCCCAGTTCCTTCAAGTTTTCCTGAAGTAATTTTACTTAATTTTGGAAAGTGTCTAGTTGTTCTGTGTGTTTCCCCCACTACCAGTAATTAAAGAAAAGGTTGCCATTAAGATGACTTTTTAAAGGGAAGGAAAAGCCTTGTCTTACATATTTTCCAGCTAAGTGACAGGAGGAGGTTGGTGAAGGCAAACCTAAACATGAACTAATCTCACATTGTCACTGCTATGCCTAGATACATGGTACAACATATATACCTACTTGTTGCCAGGTTTTTTTCCTTCCAGTGAGTTTAGATGTTGCTCAAGGGTCTCCATGAGACTGCTGGGAGCCTTGAAAGTGAAGAGAAAGATACACACCTCAATGTATTGCAGTGATCTAACCATACTTTGAAATCCAACACCAACTTCCCTGAAGCCCACCATGTGTGGGCTCATTCAGTTACTTTACTTACATCAGTGCGGAAACAGTGCATTTCCATGCTAGAAGTATTCAGGCAAAGCCAGTTTTTAAAAAGATATTACTGCATCCAAATTTGCAGAGGGAAAATGTCTACCTCCACTATGCAGCACCTGAAGCCTAAATCCAGGACGCGCTGCTCATCATGCTTTAAAATCAGTGTTAAACACTGACAGCAGCACAGGCATCCACAGGGTTAATGTCAAGATTCACAGATTCAAGGTCACACTTTCAGTTTTGCTTGTGGTCAGACCCCCAACACCTCTTTCATGACCAGAGGCTTAGAAAGCATTTGCAGCCTAAATGAAACAAAGTTCTTTCCAATGCCCCCAGAAGGAGCTACCTTTAGCTCAAGACCCCCAACATCACAAAACCTTATAGCTGTTCTTAGCAAAATGATACCCTGACACAGGTTACTGTGCAGATAGCTCGAAATGCAGAAAGATTACTATTTTAGACATCTATAAAAAACTAAGCTTTTTCAGGCCTCCCTGATTTTAGGTTTTATTTTAAGCAACTTTTTTGTGGTCAGCAGCCAATACCCACAGGCACTTGCTGTTACAATGGCAGACAGAAAAAGTAGTTGTAAATGCACACTGGGCTTAGCTATTCCAGTATAAAAATAGAGTCTGGATAAGTAGACTCCTAGAAGATCTACAAGCAGAGAAGAAACCCTTGAGAGATACAGTAGCATATAATAATTGAATATTTCATCAGCGTTACAAGTTCATCAGTTCATCAGTCTCTAAACAGGGAGTTCTCTTTATCAGTCTCTTTCAGATCAACCACAATTCCTGACAGCAGTATCTATGATGTTTTTCATAAATAACATCTTTAATTTCAGGGCAGACATAATTATCAAACAAGTCAGTTTGTGATGCTTGAAAACAGACTACTCACTGCTCCTATACTGAAAAACCAGCTGACTGGCTGCATCAGGTATTTCAGGATGCATAGCACCTGCTGGTACCAGTGCACAGCTCAGTGTACTTGCAGTGTCTGCATATTGATTTTAGCATTAAAACCAGTAACTTAACGTATCCAGAAATTTAAAACACTCAAAATAATCTTAAATGACATATTGAGTTTAAATACGTCCTACGTACACAAGCAGTGAAGAGACATCTTGACCTTGCTGCTTTTACAGGCATGTTTATTAACTTTCAATTCATTTGGGCATAATAAGAATTGGTTAAACATGAGTGACCTAGTTATAAGAATTCTCCAGTAGAAAATAAAAGAAGAAAGGTAAAAAAACCAAAAAAATCCAGATGGATTCAGACTTTTACATATTCAAAAAGGCTATATTGTAAGATACAAGTTGTGTGACTTTAACATGTAAGTAAAAGCTATGTTTAAAAAAAAAAATTAAAAAAAGGATTGCATGATTTACTGTTACCAGTTACTTCTAGACACTTTAGATAGCTTTCCAATATATTAGTCAAAGGTTTCTTAAAAACCAGCAAGGTAATACAAAACTTACCTATCAAACAGAACTCAGAGAAGAAGCTTCAGAAAATTTCTACCCAGATGCACCAATTTGGAAAGGAAATACTATCTAGTACTCAATTTGCAACACTGAACATTGCTTAATGTCTTCTAGATGCTGTTTTAACATTAGATAATCTATCAGTCAGCCTTGTGCTGGAACCTTCGATATGGGTTCCCTACTAGCTACTAGGGGCAAAACTGTCGTACTTTAAGAAATGCTAGTAAATAAAAATGAACCAAGATTTTTTGCTGCAAATATGCCTTCTCAGTCTCCAAAACTTTGTAGCCAAACTATAAAGTCCAAAGAAGACAATTATCAACTTGGATTACACTACTGGGACCACTTGTCTGGATTTACAGAGTATGTGCACACAGAGTTTCAACACAGCCAACTTCTGCAGAATACCAACTATTGCCAGGGCTTGCTGTAGAAATTTAGGTATACCATTGATACTATGTAGAATTATGTACTAATTATTAACTGAAATTCAGTTTTATTATTCACCTTTTATTTATTTCTCTCTGAAGTATGCTGCTGAGGTCTTTCACATAAGCTATACAGCATGTTTCAGGCTAGCCTTAGCAAGTGAGTGCCAAGCAGCCTTTGGGAGAATACAGCTGTGACAGACTACCTGAGCAGAGACTGAAGTGGTCAGGAAGTTGGATGAGATTATCACAGTAGATCCCTTCCTTCCAAAAGAACCACTGTATTTTAAAGTGTTGGCTCACGGGGTGGAAGGGACCATCCAGCAGCCATAACTAAGGTGCTGCTGAGCAAGTGCGGCGTTGACTGATGATGCGGAACAGGCTGGCACAACACAAGCAGAAGCAGATAAAAATGCCACAGAAATTTATAAAGCATATTTCATTAACTGGGTTTAAGGTGACCTCTTCTGGTTTAAGGACTCAGTTCATCACTGACCGGACTGTGTTAAAAAAGAGTCCCTGAGGTACAGAATTAGGGGAACATACTGTGGCACCTATTTCAGGATCAGGTCTGGTATTGCACATGCTGCTTTTCTCTGCTGAAAGAGTGGCCAGACTTTATAGGCCCATTGTATCTGAAATCCACAAAGATTACAACTCTCCACCTTCTCATAATATCTCACTTTCAGAATTTTTAAGTGGCATTCAACTGAGAGAAACACTATTCTGATACTGATTTAAACCAGGCTTTCAAGAGGCTATTGAAAACTGCATGAACAAAAACTATATGAACAGTTGGGGTTTGCAGCTGCTCAATAGTTTGGGTTGCTCTTCTGTTCCAGTTTTACTGGCATCAAAACTGCCACAGGTGAACTCTTCAGCATGGACCTCTTCCTCTAAGTAAATATCCTCTTTACATCAAACACAAAGCCAGGCACCCAGGCCAATTTGCAAGTGATACTTAAAATGGACCAGCAGCTACAGCATGTTAGGTGGCATGCCTTCACCAACATTTGCATTCCTGGTGTGCTTTCCTAATTACAGAACTTTTATTTATTACACAAATCCAAAAAGACTGCAAGAGAAGCTTACCTGTGTAAGATCAGGGATATCACCTTTGTCAATCCCAACTTGCTGTGGAGATAAAAGAGTAAAGGTAAAATCTAAGTGCATTATTCCACTGCAGCAGGCATTAATTTTCTTCAAGCTATAATGCACTCTGTCTTTAGAAAAATACTACAAAGTTAGAAAGCAGATGTCCATTTTTCTAGCAGCTACCTTCCATAACCTGCAGCAGGTTTTTGGTTTTTTTCCCCACAAATTAAAAATCCATTTAAAATAGAAGGATAACAAGATGGAGCAGGATTTCCCACATGTGAAATTCATACTCTATACTCAAATACATTGGTCATATACCATTGTCTCAGAGGACAGGAAGTTAAGGTCTAAGTCTGCAATCTTCTATTAATTGCCCTGTTGCTTCACTATGGTTCTTCAGAGTGACTGCTAGTTCAGCTTTTGCAGCAGAGCAGCAAGCTCCACTGCATCTTGTAATTCTGAAGCAGAGTCACTATAACCCCTGTTCAGAAAAGCTGACCTAGGTCCCTAAAGTACTTTACTCCCTCAAGTTCAATATTCCTATCTGACATTACAAGTCATTAGGGAGTCTATTAGGCTTCTCCATAGACAAGTGAATTAGCAAAGAAACAAACTTTTTATTAAGCTCATTACTGCTGTCCGTTATAATGAAGTATGAAACGTGGAAAATGTGCACCCTGTGCCAAAGAGCCAACTACCACAAATGAGAATCCAGCAACGGAGTTAATTAACCATGTAATATTCCTATTATCCACATAAGAGGATGATAACAAGGAACAAAACCAGGAAAATCTCACATTACAGTTAACCTAATGTTGTCTGCAAAGACTAAAAAAACAGACTTAAAAAATCTGCATGCTTTTATTCCCAATTGCTGTATCTTCCTCTAATATTCAACCCTGTCCTAGAAGTATGCATTTATTACAGCATTTCTCAGAAATACTGGTACATCTGAAGTCATGTCATCTATTAATTTAACCAGGAAAGTTGAGTTTGGCTGCACTACAGAGACATGTAGAAGTGTTAAGCAGGGCTTAACTACAAGACCTGAACAAGCAGATCCAAGATCCAGATCTGTTTATACACACTGAGACAGATGCTTAACAAGTGCAATTAATACTTTACATTGATGCTTAAAAAAAAAAAAAAAAGTCACAAAGTACTTAAGTGCCAGACTCCAGAAGACTGAAAGCCACTTACCTCTGCAACTTTAAGAAACTCTGATACCCTGGTCATTCGAGTTAGAAATCGTTTGTAGATTTCAAGAGCATCTTTACATTGTCCCTTTTTCATTTCAAAAAATTTCTCTAAAGAAATAATGTGGTAAATTTCAGTTAAAATGTCTTACATTCGGTCTTACATCTGCAACTGTAGTCTTCAGAAAAATCACCTTTCAAGAATATGACACTACATTAACATTTACTGCTTGGACATTAATCTAGTGGCATCCCTCTTGCCTACTATAATTTAGAAGCTGGGCTTGCTGAGCTACTAAAGAATTACATAAACCATCAAACTGAACCCCAACAGCACTGTGTGTGATGTCAACCACTTTTTCAAAGACTAGAAAGTAAGCAGATGAAGTATCTACCCAACTTAAAGTTCAAAATAATTAAGGATACTTAAACATATATTAATATATGTCCTCTCCAAATTGTCTTCACTCAAAAGAACTGTACTTGTACACTTAGGTAGCTCCCTAAGGTCCATTTGTGTCCATTATTAAACACAGCTGCCACATATTTCAACCTGAACTTAAGCTTTAAGTAGCAGTAGACAGTGAAATTTCAATTGAAATTTCAATTTCAATTTTATGCCCAACCCATTGTGTCATGCTGGTGATCACACCAGGCTGCCTGAGCTTCAGAACATGCTCATAGCCTCCTTTACACTTTGTAGGCTGATGGGAGGTAGGGTTCTGGAAGGGATCCAATTTTGGCAGTCATGCTTTCAGGCAGATCAGGAATGTTATTCAGGAGTGCATTACTTCATACAAGGCTACCACATAACATTATCACTCTCTACAACTACCTGAAAGGAAGTTATAGCCAGGCGAGGGTTGGTGTCTTCTCCCAGGCAACCAGCAACAGGACAAGAGGACACAGAAATAAACTGTGCCAGGGAAAGTTTAGGTTGGGCATTAGGAAGAATTTCTTCACAGGAAGGGCGATTAGACATTGGAATGGGCTGCTCAAGGAGGTGATGGAGTCACTGTCCCTGGAGGTGTTTAAGGAAAAACTGGATATGGCACTCAGTGCCATGGTCTAGGTAATAAGGTGGTGTTTGGTCACAAGTTGGACTCGATGACCTCAAAGGTCTTTTCAAACCTAATTGATTCTGTGATATGTAACAGAAGAATGTGGGCATCTTAAAAATGCAAAAGTGTCTAACCTTGCAGGACATACTATGCATGCTCACACAGCACAGTACACTTCTTTAAGCACAGAGATGGTCAGTGTCTTTAAAGAATGCATCTACACACTTTTAAGGGCATGTGATGATCCAGCCTCAGATGAACAGTAATGTAAGAGGGTACAGCTTAAAATTTTCTCTAAAATCAGACTAGAACAGTCAAGACAAATGTAGCTTTAATGGAAGTTAAGTAAAAAAGCTGAAGCAGACCTGAAACTGATTCTTCACTCGCTTATGGTATGTGAGATACAAGCCAGGTTACTTACCTAGTAAGTTAATAACCCCATCATTGTAGCAAGCAAAAAGTTTGATGAGATCTTTAAACAGAAGCATGAATGCAGCATTTATGACACCATTTGTCAGTTCATTTGGATGAACCTACAAATAAAATACCAGTTATTTACAAAACAAGCATCAAATGCAACCAAATATTATGGCTTACACCAGGTATTTGGTGCTGTCACAGACAGAACCAAGCACTGAAGTTTACATGCTAAGACACTAAACAAAAGCTTTGGTTAGCAGATCAAGGACTGCTTTCTTCACCACTGCAAAACAACCCTCTACAGCAGAGGAGTACCCACATCAACATCTTAGTCTTGTCTCCTTCACTTATCACGAAGAAGAGGAAGGCAGAGATGCTATTAATGGTTTTAATGAAATGGACAAAAGATGTCAGTTTACAGCAGAACTTAACAAAAACTTAATATTCTATGAGATAATGTATTTGGATTAATGATGTCAAGATCCTTTCTCACATCAACTTGGGAAAAAAATATGTGCTCATTTATTAAAAGGTCTTTCTTTTCTTAAAAATATCTCCTCTTCTGAGAGCACTATCACAATTCCTATGCCATTTAAGGAATGGAACGCACATTGCGAGATGTACTTCTAAGCCTTTCCTCTGAGAGCTGTAGTAGGCTCTGCCTTCCATCTCAAAGTGTATCTTGCTGCCCACCAACAGAAGAACCAATTCCTTCAAAAACCTCTTTGAAATGTTACACTGTGCCTCCCACAACAAATGATTTCTGTTTTTATCCTTAGGTCAGATAAACAATCCCATCAGCATTCATGACATGATAAATATATTGCACACACTTATTTATATGAACAGTCTAGACGAAACTTTAGCCAATTTAGTTCGCAGCTGAAAACAAGATGAAGATTTTGAGGAAGTCAAACATTGTACATGTGGTATTGTAATGGGCTTTTCCCTCCCCCTCCAAAAGAAGATGGTTGCTAAAGACAGAAAAGAGAGTGTTCAGTGTCCTTGTTTTGTCCATTTCTTCCCCCTCACTGATGCAGAAGACGAAACTCCAAGTTCCCTATCTACAAAACCGAAAGTGCAATCTTTATATTTTATACATATGGGCAAGGGCCATTCATTCTTGGCCACAATACCTCAGTGGGACACTGAAAAGGGGATTTTTTTGGCCCTCCATAAGGGATGATGAGTAAAGCATTACCTACAAGGTGAAATGTGCTCATTATAATGAATCATTTATAAGTAACAGTGTTAAGGCTAGGTCAGCTTCAATACATACATCAAATTCAAGTAGTGCATCAATTTGTTCCTGTAATATTGGCATACTCTTCAGCAGCTTTTCAGGAGCCATTGTTCTCATTACACCTTCCGCTCTGCAAGAGGGAATACAGATTAGAAACCATGCTGCTTCCTCTCTCCCTTCCCCAAAACTGATCTGTTGTCTAAAATTTATGCTTGAAGCACCTATAACTCATTTTAAACCATTTCAAAAGCACAGTCTGATTCTCCTTCTTCTCATGTCATCATGAGAGCTGGCATGAAACATACTTCATCCAGCCACCCTTTCTGACAGCAGGTGAGGAAAGGTTTTGTGTTAGAGTGATGAACACAAGAGATTGATCTCTTTATGGAAAGATGACACTGGGAGCTTAAATTACTAACTAGAAATACTACCACAGAAGTACTTACACTGATACACTTTGTGCACAAAGTTTGTTATGAGTAACTAATGAAAACTCATTGCTGACACGTCCATGGATGTGTAGCATTTCTTAAGAGTCATCCATAGTCTCATAGCAGTCTTCAAGCATGGTCAATTTTATCTCTGATTATGACAAACCTGCAAAACCATGGCTATGTATTGCCCTGTTCTGGCTGCAGGCAGGTATACATATGCAGACAGGAAATGCATACTCTTACTTATTTTATGCTATACTCTGAGGCAGCACCTTGTTCTGAGCACCAGAAATAACAGGCATAGAAAGCCTTTCCAGGAATTTACAGAAAGGCAGGAACAGCAGGATCCCCAGCAGCCCAAACTTACCTTAATTTAACATCAAGTGTGCAAGAGCAAACTCATATGGTCCCCACTAAGGGAATGGCATCCACCTACACAGCAAAGCTGCCACAGTAGGCCTTACACTTTCTGGCTGTTTGAGAAGCAGGAGAGAGCAGCCTGGTAGTGATGCCTGCATCAACAGGTCAGAATCCCGAGCTGCAGAACACACCAGAACTGCCAGAAGGATCCTGTATACAACTCATGATTAGCAGAAGCATCTTTAATATGCAGTCAATTAAGCTGCACCTTCAGTGGGTGTTAAGCCACTTGCTGTGTCATCTGTGCTTCAAGAGACAATCTAGAGCCCTTAAAGTCCCAGCTAGCAGAGTCAGAGACCAGAAAAATGTTCTCATAAATACCAACATACTACTCTGGGCTGGGTTAACCTTTTTTTTTTTTTTTTTTTTTTTTTTTTTAACACAGTTCGTGTGGGAAATAAAACAAGCAGTTTGAAATGTTATTTCATTCAGTTTGTAACTGTTTGCTCTGTTGCCTGCTAAGAACTTCAGGTGTTCACTTCAGGCTTTGTTTGCAATCAGCCACCTTTCTTAGGGAAAGTGTCTGGAGAGTAATGAAACATCCTAAACATAGTTTTAGAGTGTTTCCTTCTCCAAATCCTAAACACAGCCTCACTGCTGCAAAATTTAATTAGGGTCAGATTAAAAGCTAGCACTAAAAGCTCCCAGTTCGGCAAGGCACCTACTTTAGTCTTCCATATTTGCCTTACTACCCAGTATTTCCTATCCTCTTTTGGCAATTTTTAACCAATTACAAGTACTTCAAAAATCAGGTTTTTCATTGTAGCTACACAAAGCATATAACAACAAAGTCACTGAGAAACTAAAATTAAGTGTAATGCCACAAATAAGATTTTCCTGGGTCAGGCAACCCTATTAATTTACGTATCTAAACTTCGCTTACCCTTTCTTCACTCTTGCAAAGTCAAATGCCATTTGTCTGTAGGAAAATGCTTTTTCATTCAAGTATCTACTATAACGCCTTATAAAGGTGGACATGTCATAACCTGCAAAAAACAGTTACGCATTTTACATTTAATTGTCATGCTTTTTTGGAAGTTCTTTAGTAAATGATAATACACAGCTGCCAGACCCCAAGATTATGTGATTTCTGTTACACTATGCAGCTTCACATACAGAACAGGCAGCACAAGACATCTTTCAGCTTCTGAAGAAAAACCAGTAGTGGTTCACCAAAACAATCTACCACTGTCCTCTACTTCCAACAGGTTCATGCAATGCACCAGTGGCATGGTTCCTGGGGAAACCTGCTAGAGGTCCCTACACAGTTATGGGGTAACATTACTTGATGGCAAAAAAGTTACCCCTCTATTAACAGGGAAAAATACCAATTTAGCAAAAAGTTTATACTGAACTGGTACAGTTCTTGGACTTCCAAGATAAAGCTCAAGTTCAACTTAAACACTTTATATTTTATGTATATTAGTCACTCTGACTCTTACATGGACCTTCAAAATTCCCCTGACTAGGTTTACCAGAACAAAGAAATTATGATGGAATCCACAGAGACTAGTGCCTTCCTTGAACTGTTAAATCAGAAATCCTCCAGGCACATAATACCGTACAAGGCACCTCAAACTTCAGTGCCCTTTAAGCCTATGATATCTGAGCAGTTAGTTTTACAGCTTATCTAGCAAAGTTTCTTCCTCTAAGCCACAGAGATGTCTGCAGAAGGCAACTCATCTTCTTCGATTCAGGTCCCTTTTTGTTACCTTTCTAAAAATCCACACCCCTCAATTCAGTCACTGACTATATTCTCCCTTAATATCTCTCACCATTAAGTATCCCTGCCAACTCAAGCAAAACACTACCAAATCTGATGCCTCATTATCTATGACATACCATGTATTATCTATGAAATGGCAATTCAAGTTTAAAGAAAGTAGTGAAGAACACAAATGCATGAATTAAACTGAATTAATTGCTGCCAAACACCAGTATCTTTGAGCGCATATATATATATATATACACACACACACATATATCATGTTTTGCTTAGATGAACACACTCTTAGTACTTGTTTAGCTTTGTTCCTGCCCTGTTACCATGTCTAAAAGATGCTAAAGTTTTTTTGGCATCACATGTCTACATCAAGAGATGAAGTAATGTGGCATTGCTTTGAATTTTCCCATTATTGTAGCATTCCTGTAGTATGCATACAATCTACAAATATTCTCTGACAGCTGAAGAATTATATTTTCCCTCTTTTCTGGTAGAGCTTCCATGAAACAAGCTTTTCCTCTGTTAATTGGAGGCACAGGAAAATTCACTAATAATTCCAGTGTGAAAAGTAGAAAAGCAGGCTTTGTAAGATTCAGAGGGAAGATGTCCTTAATTTCTGCCTAGACCTTTCTAAATTCATGACTCAAATCAAATCAAAACCAACCAGTTCTTCTGGTGCCAACAGCCCTACCACTAAGCAGTTATAGATAATGCCTAAAAAGCACAGTGTGCCCAAGCAACTGAATCACTATTTAAGACTGAGTAAAACTAAGAACTAAATGGAAAATTATCCATTCCAACTTTTAACACCCATAAGAGTTAAAGAGATAGCTGACTCAGCCCAGATTTCAACCAGCACTTGAAGGATTTGTACAGTTTCACCTTTTGAGTAAAAATATTGCAGGAGATGAGAAATATTGTTCTGAATTCGTTCAGCAGTTCACTTGTGCTCCTGTATTTATTAAGTACTTATAAAAAGTCTTCAGTAGCACATTTTAATATTATTTACATCTTAATAACAAAGGAGCAAATTAACAATAGTATCTTATTTAAAATCTTGTTGAGATTACAGACATAAGTAGGCTTACCATGAGATCCACTTTTGTCCAGAAAATTGCTGAGATTGAACAATGTGTTTCTAGATGCCAGGTACTGAATAAATCTCTGCAACACAAAGTCATTTTTCTTATCACATGCTGCATCTGAAGGTTTTGTACCTTCTAGAAGCATGATTACTTTCAGCATACAACATGAAATCACTGATTTTTGTCTTAGCCTGCAATACCTTCCTCAAAACTTTTTTTTGTCCATTCAGATTAACTACTTTCAGTCAGAATCTCTAGTAAATGTTCTACTGCATATATAAAAAATAGATTATGTGCAAAATACAAAATACATCGCAAAAGGAGTAATAGAAATGTTTAATGCTCAGGGATTTGAGGGAGCAAAAATTTATCTGCTTACAAAGCACATATCCAGGCTAGTCCCAGACTTCTCAATCCATCAGCCCTCTGTTTCAGCCAAGCTGAGGGCCTGTTTTAATAACAAGCAAGGCCCCCCATCAAATACAGGGACTAACAGCCTGAAACAGAGAAATCAGATAAGAATGTTGACCAAAACTTGGAATGGAAAAATAGGAGTAAAAACTTACACTGTGATTAGTTCATTGCATGAAAACACTTTATATACAGCAGGGAGGAATTGTTTCACAGTCATACTGAAATTCTTTAAACATGCTGTCTCTTTTTATGCAAACATATGTGCCCATTCAGGTCAATGAAAAGCAAGGATAAGGAGAACTTGATCCAAAAGGCTAAAGTTGAATTTACAGCTCTAGAAAGATTTTAACATTTATGCAGAAAAAACAACTATTTGGATGGCAGTATACACGTGCCAGAACATCAACTTTGACCTTAGTCAAAAAATCACAGGTAGTGTTTAATCCTGTTTAGCTCTGTTCTCACATTCAGTGCATAAATTGTCAGCATCCTGGCACAAGCTGTGTCTTGGTCTTATGTTATGGTTTTATAAATGGAGAGACAGAAAACCAGTCCAACTCTGTTGCTGAAGGTAAGTTTTCCCTTCATCAAGAATCATTCTTGCCCTTTGTTCTCAGGTCCTTACTGCTTCAGACAAGATGCCTCTGCACTACTAACACTTTTGGCTTGGAGTGTGTTCAGTGCCAATGTGGCCTTGTGAGAGCTGTTAACACATACCTCATTGCCATGGACCATTAGATGATGTGTGGTGACTAAGGCTTTGAATACGACCACCCAGCTACTGTTCGTTGCTCGCTCAAAAAGCGTATCAGCCATCTGAGGGATATTCACATTTGTTTCATTAGTTGCTTGGATCAAGTCTGTAGGAGAGAGAAAAGGAAGGCATTAGGTGCTAAAAATATGACAGAAAGTTTGCAGCATGGACCAGTTCTCAGCCCACCAGGCTGCAGGCCATGGTTGTGACAATAGGAAGTTCAGTGCTTACATTCCACATTTAAAGAAAAGAAACAAAACCAAAAAAACCCAAACTGAAATTATATTAGTACATGCTGACAGCAACAGTGGTCTAATTCTTTCATCCAACAATTCTGTCCCAAGCTATGACCAAACGTTTCTCCATCTTTATCCCAGATGAAGTTAGGGTGCACAACATCATATGACTTTACTGTTTGCAGGTTTTTAAGTTAATTGTCACAGTTCATTACCTCTGGGTTAGAGGAGTAACTACAACTGAATTCTTCACTTACAGGTAACATGTCAAGCACACTGAACCCAGTCACATCAGCAAAAAGAGGTATCTCCAGAAACAGATACTCTAGTCATCCCAGAGGTTGTTTTAATCAGCAAGCTCCAGCACACCTCCTAGAGTTTCCACAGACCCAGAAAGCAGAAGAGTGCATTCAGGCATGCATTTAGACCTCTTCAACAGTGAGAAAGAACACCAGGAATGACATTAGTTTATACTGAAGCAACTGCACCTTACATAGAAGAAATAAGGCATTAGTCTGTCTTAGGGAACAGTAACATACAGCTTGGTGTCCTGGACATTAAGAAGATGTAGACTTGCACAGAAGAGTGCATGAAATTAAGGTAAGCAGTTAAATCATAAACAGTAGGGCAGTAAGCTTTCCACTATCCTCTATACCCCACATCTACTGATAGGATCTGTGATTTACTACATCACCTGTCATCTACCGACTCCAGTTAGGCAGCCAGCAATTACCTTCTACAAGCTATCACCTATTTTTGAGACACAGCTGGAAACTGCATACTGCAACTGCATGACCAAAACCTGTGTGATGCCACATACAGCCCTAGGAAGACTTCAGGAGACAACTTTATGCAACACCAAGAGCACCAAACACAGATCTAATTGTAGGGCCGAGGCTTAAAGTTTGAAGGCCTAAGCAGGAAAAATTTAAAAGTTTAACTACTAGACTAAGCATTATCTGAAATGAAAATACTCGTCTTTTACTTTTCTTCAGAGGAATCATTGCTAATGATTTCTTCCCCACCCCCAGACTAGAAATTTTCCTCCAACTATTCAAGTCATTCAGTGATGACAGATATTCTACCTCAAAAGCAGACAGGGTATTTTGTGACTGATCCCTGCACACCTAAACTATGTGAGTCTACAGGACGAGTTCAATCCACTAGGACAGCAGGGTCACCACTTTGCAGACTTCCTTCCCCTCCCCTACATAATCCCATGCAATGGAGAGCATTAATGCTGCCAAGAGTGGAAAGTCAAGGCTCAACATTAAACTACTGATTCTGCCTTTGCAGGACAGGAGAAGCCCAGAGGACAAGTCTGTCTAAACAGATCAATCAGTCACATCAGATACGGAGACCCACCTGGTGTGTAAAAGAACCCACACTGCTGCAGCAGAAGCATTCAAAAGTTCAGGTTTTGTTTGGTTGGTTTGGGTGTTTTTTAAAATCCTGGCACGTAATCTTTATGGGTTTTTTCCGTCTATTACACAGACTTACTTAAGATCTAAGAAATCTCTAGCTCAGAGTCACAAGCTTGGGAAAAACACAGTGCTTGCTTGCACATAAAATTGTCTATTGCATGGGCATAAAAGCTGCAAGTTGCCTTCAGTTTTAGGCCAGGGGAATGATTTTCTGGGATGAGACAGGAGACAAAAATTTTATGATCTTTTTGCTAAGTTTGAATTGAAGATGTTTGTTGTCATGGCATTTTGTTGTCTTGGTTATGGATGTTGGGTTTGAGTTTTTTGCAAAACACCTTCTGAAATGTGTTCATTACTATAACCTCAGCAATACTACCCTTGAAGGAGGCAGTTCTGCTAGCAGTAAAGCCATGCTATTGAATGACAACAATTCAAGATCACAGAGCTCTAAGAATTCTCCTTGAGCTTGTTGTACAAACAGGCCAATGATCTTTTACTCCGTGCTGCTGATTAATGCATTACAGAAGACAGTGGTCTGTAAAAACCTAGAAGCAAGTCACAAGTGGCTTGCTCACTGTTTACCCTGCTCAGAGATTTTACTGCAAGTGACAGCATTTGTCTTATTAATATAAGGAAATGCATCAAATTTGTAAGCTTTCTGTCTTGGGCTTCAGTATGTAGATTTCTGCGAAAGCTGGACACTATAAATTGTGTATTCCATCGATGCACTTTAGATAATGAAACCTCAGAGGAATTCACCCACAGAAATTTTGGCAATGGAGGCAACAAGGCACTGCTGTATGATGCCATAGCACTGCTTCTGAAGTCACTCAGTCATTCCTGTCTCCTCTCCAAAACACTGGAGGGTACAGCATCTCAGTCTGCAGCCCTGAATGTTTTAGGACATGAGTAATTATAGTGTACAAAATAGAGAGGCATGATTAAAATTAAATCCACTACTTTCAGTGCACAGAAAAGAATTAAACCATGCATGAAGATGTCACTTGTCATCTGAGGCCAGAAAAAGAAGATTGGGGGTGGGGGGATAATTCTTGCAGAACTGTTTCCCGTTTAGTCACACCACAAAGATAAGGTATCCAAGTTTCCTGGATTTCTTTCCCCAATACCACAGCATCTCAGCTTAACCAGCAACCATCAGCATCTGGAGTGAAGCACCAGCACAGCTAACCTTAACAAACTGAGCAGCAGAGTTCGGTGGCTAAGCTAAATTTTAAAATAAGAGTCGGAAAAATTAATTTTACTTTAACATGGTAAGGAAGAACAGACACAAGGAAAAAGAAAGCATATACAGGAAAAAAATCTAGAAACTACATCTTCAAAACACACAGATTCAGACATTTATGGGTTGGACAGTTTAAAAAGAGACAATAAAGCTTAGTCTTACAAGGAAGTCACAGGTACATTTGTTAATACAAAATAAGGAATATTAAGAAGTAATAGATGAAGAACAACTCAACAGAAGCCATATGAAGCAATCTTGCAAAATTGATTCAATTTGGGGCACACACAAGTAGGGCAAACAAGGATTAAAGGTACCTTCCTGAAGCAGTTTCTGCTACTGCACCTAATTCCCAAACCCAGACACCGAGCTCAAATACCAATTCCAAGCACAGTAAGAAATCAGGAATTGTACTGCAGTAGCAGCAAGTGCTTTTATCACAACTTTCACAGAAGTGATTGGAGAATGAAGACCTATATATGCTTTATTTGAATCCATTTGTTTACTGTGGGACTAAATTACAATTGCCAAATCCCAACACATGATTTCTCCTATTCCCTCTCCTCACATTTTCATAGTTGCTATTTTAAGGACTTTTTCAATTAAAGATACATTTTTTAATTATAATTTTACTTTGATATACTTTTTCTAGTTAAGCTTTGAGATGGAAAATCAATGCACATAGAAGAAATAAATGGTTGTCAATTCTCTGACACCATAACTTAAATCTAAACAACAATCTTTAAGCTCTTGGACAGGCCAATTTTTACACCCAGACTTAAGACAACTGAAATTTAATCATACTCTAGGTTTACCTCTCTTCCCTAATTAACACCTCCATTAATAAAAAGACAAACCTGCCTAACAGAGGAAGAATGGGAGAGGCTTCAGTGAGGCAGACTGAAGTAAGTTAAGAGACCTTAGCTCTCTCTTCATGGCATATTGAAGAGCCCACTAAAAGATGGGACTAGCTTAGTGTTTATTAAGCTCATAAGGTGAAAAAAGGGAACAGTAAGAACGTTTCAAAGGTTTCAGAATTCCAGACTCTTTCAGTCTCATTAAAAAATAGTTTCTAGTTCTTTTGTTTTCTTAATGAGAGAGATTGTTTAAAGTATTGTATAATCTCTCTTAGTCCTCTACCTTTCCAGATTGTATTCTGGATCTAGGCAGGGATTTTTCCTGGTTTGTTTCAGCCTTCCCCCCCGCCCCCCAACTCTTTAATAAGCAGACCTGGGATTTCCAGTTCATGATTAATTATTCACAATTTACATTTCAGTATGCAGAGAAACAGCAGCAGCACACAAGACCTCCCTGTTCAGAGGAATATCAGTGCCAGCTTAAGAGCAGCTGTCATTCCAGACTGAATTAACACACAAGCTGCCTCAGCATCTGAGCTGTGTCATACATTCAGTTCCCAAACTTTGCCAAATCTCTCCAACAGTAACCCCCTTACAGACCTTCCTAGCTATTACTCAAATGCTACAAATAGTCTTCAGGATGTTTTTTTCTCACTTTTAAGTACTTAAATAATGCCTTGAACCCAATTAAAAGGAAATGCAGGATTGTTCCAAATTCAGGCTAGCCAAGAACAGAAAGAAGTAGCTCAGAGTAAGAGTTTTCAAGCATCAACTAAGAAAGTTAAATAGGCAAGTAAGAGTACAGTTCCTCCCCTGCAAGACAGAACTGTATTAGGAAGCTACTACCGCATTGTGCTAAACAATGCAAGAGCTGAACTTCCATATCTACAGACACCTGACCACAAAACAGTACTGGAAAGCAGAACAAAGTTACCAGTTTCTGCTTCTACAACAATTGCTCATAAGAACATTAGATAATTTGAATGTTGTTGGCTTTGACTATCAGGCAATTCCACGGAAAAGAGTTCGGAATTCATTTCTGAGAATATAATTTATCATTTATTCTTTTCACTTCCAGCTTGCCCTGTCTACACAAACACACATGTTGATCTGGCTTGTAACAATCACCCCAAGCAGAACAGCAGTCCATGCTGTCTCCTCCTTCCTCCCCAAAAGTCTGCCTCAAGGGTTGCTGTATCTCACCTTGATGCCAGCAAGCCTACCCTTTATCAAAGTCCAGTATCTTTTAGATATTGCCTCCATGCCTACACCAACTCAACAAACCTAAACACAATCTTCCACTGAGCACGTGCTCTCCAGGTACTATAGACTCTCAATAATGCAGCTGTAGCCCTGGGGGGACTGCTACTTCCTCTCTCCAGCCTTACTTCAAAGATCTCCTTCCAAAATGTATCTCAGACTCTTGTGAGGACAAATACTTGCGGTAGATCCTGAAGTTTGAGAGGTCACAACAATCAATCTTGGAACCACACAACAGCACCCCACACCAAGTTTTTATATACAATTTCTTCCTCTCTGCCTACTCACAGGCATATGTACTACCCATAGTATTAAGTGCTTTGCAGAACCTATCAATCACATGAAGGGTCTGCAGACAGGGTAAATGACTGAGTACTAGCAAATTTCTCTTGAAGCATCCTCCAATTTCTCTGCCTGAGACTTTAATTAGCCTTAGAATCATCTTACTATCTCACTACTCCTTTTTAAATACATGTTGCACCACCTCCTATAGTATCAAATACCTATTTTGAAACAAAGTGAAAAATCTACTGCCCATACACATTGCTGGATTTTATTCCAACATACTTCCATACGGTTTGCACCCCTCCTTAACCAACACATCAAGGCAAGTTATTTGGCTTTAAGTCACCTGCAAAAATCACCCTAGCTCATTAGCAGTGTTACCTCAGTTATGCTGCACTCGTGTTCCCTCTGGTCCTTAATTATTTATATGTATGGCTTTTCCTCCTAAGAGGTTCAGGTTCAGCTCTCTTGGAAACAGGAAATAACAGCCAATCACCAGATGGTCTTCTACTGGATCTAAAAGGGTACAACCACAGCAGCTGTCTCTCTAAGTACCTAATAATGGGGGCAAAGCGTGATTAAAAATATACATCTTGCTTTAAGCAATTCCTTCAAGTTTCACGAACTATGAATATTTTTACATAGAAAAGAAGTTCCCAGAACTCAGAGCTCCACTGATTCTGGGGAAGAACAGCGCACACAACCTTTAATGCTTACAAGGAGAGTAGTACAACTGAAAGGAGACATTCAGGCCACCTGCAGAAGCTCAGTTTTAAGGAGCTGTCACAGAGGTTTTAAGTATAGTCTTTAAGACTGCTAATTAATTAGCGATTAATATATTTTATGAATAAAGTCTGAGACCTTGCTGACACCCATGACCCAACCAGTCAGAAGAATAGAAGTTTCATTTTTACTCAGGAATTACATATCTGGAGTAACAGCAGATAGGCTACACAAACTTTCTACTATAAACATGCTTGGAAAGCACCTTTTTAACCTCACACATATGAAGCCAGAACACTGAACAAAGGGGAAGAAGCCCCATGGTCCAAAAATTCTGCCTGCTTTCTTCCCAACTACAGCTATCACAGCTTTTTTAAGCATCTTCACTGTAGGAAAAGTATTAGCTATCAAGCATGGAAACTTTTCCCTGTCCAAAGTCATAAGAAGCTCAATCTTGAACCTCGTTTGTACAGAACTCACTCACTTTGAATACCAAAGAATCTGTCTCAGGCAATAATACAAGTTCAGAAAAGTGGAGGAAAGATGCGAAATCACAGCTTTAATGATCTTTTCCTCTCACCCACAGAACCCACTTCCAATCCTCCTTCCACACAAATCCTGCTCCACAACTAGCTCAACAGAAACATGCCATTTTTCTGCTCAAAAACAAGAATTAAGCATTTCTGCTTAAGTTGATATGAAACACCAAGTAATTCTGGAGCTAAATGTGCCACTTCTCTATTTTATTGATTTACTGGAAGTAAGAGCTGAACCACAAATCATCATTGCACTACCTTTTTTGCATAGCCCTTAACAGTTTAGGATATGCAAAATTCCATTTGGTGGACACCAACCAAAGGTTATAAAGTTAAAATATAATAGCAATTGTCTTGGAGAAATGCTATTTCCTATCCTATTGTAATATGGCATCTTAGATGCCAAACTCTAGGGGGAGAAGAGACATGGAAAAACCGTGCTAACATTACAAATAGCTTTTGACCAATAACTTTGCATGAAAAGGAACATTTATCCTGCATGGCAAATCTCAGACCTCATTCTACAAGACATTTCCTTCAACGCTTCAAACCTGGAAGCCTTAACCAAAATACACATTAATTTGGAGACGAAACTGCAACCACCAGCCAATCTTCTGCCAAGCCTTCAAAGCATTTATTCAATTTCCTCTAAGGGAATTGTTCTCTCCCTCCATGCAAGCATTAAAGTGACAGTTCTCTTGCATCCTAGCTCTTGCTGCAAACAACAGAGCAATTTTAAAGGCATTGTAGAGTCACAAGATTATTGCTTAGAAGGATAACAGTCAATAAAATCTACTTAAATGGCTACTGTCAATTGCCTACTGACATTAGGGACATCCACAACCTGATACCAGGATTCCAGCTGTGGCCTGTGATTATCCTTCCATGAAAGTGACCAACCCCTAACATTACCTGTTGGTTGCATCAACTCATAACTCTTGTCACTTGGGTGCTTGCTGGAATAGCAGTAACAGGATCAACTTCACCTTTTAGCAGAGAGTACAGCTACACCAGAAACACAAGGATTTCATGTTTGCCTCAGTTGCACTGGGCCATTTACTGTAATCTCTGCACTATGGCATTTTCTAATCAGCCTTTACACGCTGGGCTGATCTTACACTCCAAGCATATCTGTCAGAAAGTGATAATCAGCTGAGGCACGGTGGCAGAGCTCTTTCAGTTGCCATGCTGGAATCTGAGAAGAATTCTACACCCAAATTATCTCCTTTCCTCAGAAGACCATTTGTTTTTAATAAACTTGTAGAAGTGAAACTATCACTAGCCTATCAACTCTGCCCAGAACAGCAATTTGTAATCCACTAAAAAGCTGAACGAGACTGAAAATATATTGCAAGAAGCCTGATGTTCCAGCTCCAATACTTAGCTGGTACATGTTGGGAATACATTAACAAAACAAAAAAAAATTGGGTGGGGATGAGACAATGCGCAAGCAACTCCAGTGCCATGGTAATTAGCTACAGACTTTATGCTAGAAAGAGATCAGTTGGGTAGGCAGCCTCAGAAGATGACACATCTTACTCAATACCCAGACCATGGTCCATGCTTTTCCTACTCCCTCAGCAGGATTATTGTTAGAGTTCTCAGTTTGTTCATCAGTGGATGCCACATAATGACACAACCTGAAATTCTTCACCAGGAATGAAAATGCCCACAACCATGCAGGCAGCCCTGTTGAAAACATGAACATACCTGTAGGAAAAAGAAACCAAGAGTCATGCAAACCTCTGCACAAGCCAGTGCAACAGTGTGACCTCCTGGAAGCACACTGAAGCAGCTCCAACTGAGAAGCAAGTACTTTCTAACACGGTTGCTATCATTTCAATCCATTGTCTTGTATCCATGGTATCTACCATGAAGCAGAAGAGTTCCTAAAACCAGATGGCTGCTTCATATGTGAATGTTGTGCCTTAAAACAGTCTTTTTAACAAAATGACTGATCCTTCATAGTTAAGAATAAAAAGGTAAAATATGAAACCGTGCAATTCCTTGATGTCCATTCCCTTGTACTACATCAGCTAAACAATAATCCTTTGCGTCTGCCACACAGGTGAGTTTAAGTCTCAAAAACTCTGAAAAAACTAAATTCTACTTCCAATAGACTTGGCTCTTCAACATGAGCCAGCAGCCTTTCACATACTGCAGATTTCCTGATGTTGCAAAAAACCCCAAAATCTGCTAAATTCAACGGAGCATCCACCTGAGAGATAGAAGATAGAGTGAGGACTACTAACATTTAAAAAAACCTGACAGTACTAAGTAGCTATCAACAGTTTGAAGTTACCAATGCCTCTGGATGATGCATTTGCCACTGGCAGTAGAAGTCTCCTATCAAGCTACTGATGAGTGAGGAAGTTGGAATCCATCACACAGGCTCACACCCAGGCAGTGAAGCTTTTTGCCTAGTTAGATCTCTAGACTGGAATACTCAGAAGTGCCAATTTAATTCCTAAGCATGACACAGAGCATGATACTTGAAAGGTAGTTTCTCATAATACTGTCTGAGCAATTTCCAGCTTTCAGATTGACAAGAAGCAGCTCTTTAAACTCACCTATTACAAACACAGCAAACCCTGCCTGTTAACACTCTTGCCATTCACAAACAAAAAAGCCATCTGAAGTTTAAACTTAGCAAAACCAGAAAAACTCTAATGTAGAGTCTTTCATAGTCATTTCATAGAATGAAAGATCAGATCAGACAGTCACAGGCAAGGCTCACATATGAAAATATCATTGTTTCACTTTCTCACAACAAAACACAAGTCATGATAAAATGTAAATGTTTTCTAAACACTGGCACACTAAATATGCTGAGTTCCTTCTGGCTTGCTGTCCCTTAACATAATGTACATTTTCCTATAAATACATTTAGATGAAGCTGTAAAACTTAAATTAAGAGCTACAGGCACAATAAACATACTTTGGATTCCAGAGTCATGCAACAGGATCCAAACCCAAGTCTCCATTTGAAAAGGTTGGATTTGAAAACTTCAGGGTTGCTAAAGGACTGATGCAATGACAGGTTAACGTTTTCATCTATATTTGACCTATATGTAATGAGAAACAGCAGCCTTCAGAGGCAGGAAACAGACCAGCTGGCTTGTCCCTTTCACACAAGTCCTACACTCCCTGGAGGAAGAAGTGAAAGGAAGAGCCCCGTTAAAAACAGTTTGAACTCACACTGAAGTGCATCTACGTCGGCTCTTCAATAATGCTTAAGATGTGCACCCTCCTAGTGCTGTCCTGCACTGTGGCAGGATCACTGATCATTGCCTTCTTCTGAGGACCTTCCTCTAAACTTGTCAACTTGCATACATTTAAACAAGGTGGGCGACAAGTCAGCATGTTTTATTCCTGCTTTGAGCAGTCATGTCTTTCTCTCACTTCTGTGGACGACCATTTCAGAACATTCTGTAAACTATCAGAGTGATTTAAGATATATAACAAAACTATGCCAGAGGCACCAGGAGCCTGCCAGGCTCTGCAGGCTAACCCCTGACCATCTGCTATGGAAGCACCTGCTGCCATCGTGTCATCAGCGCTCGTGCCAAGCCAAGAGTCAGTTTGAAGTGATGTACTGTACTGTCAGTAGTCAAGCCACAGCTTTGTATCCCTTCTTAGGACAGAAAGGTTTAAGACACTTTCTTGCAAAGATGTGTCCTTTGGTCCTTTATTTGTATGGTACAACAATCTTAGCTCAAGTAGACACCAAACTCTCCAATCTACCCTTACCAGTGTTTTGCATCTCAGCCATAACCTAGTCTCCTAAACACTTAGAAACAATGAGAAAAGAACATTGTTTTCTTTTTCATTCCTTCTCTGAGTCAGTAAAGCAACCTTGTCAAAGCACATGGCTTAACTGTTTTGTTAGAACTCTGTGGTCCAATTGCAACACAGGAGTTCCTGCCAATTTGCTTTTCACTGGTGGCAATTTTGCATATTGGCTTATGACCAAAAGGAGTTGATTGCCACAAGTCACACCCAAGCAGACATGTGCTGTCAGCAACCTGCAGTTCTCAGTACACATGGGTGGCAACGTTTGGTGGTCTTCAAGCATGATCATGTCTATATACTCACAAAATCCCCTCTACAAAAACCATCATAACACATTTGAGTTTTATCAATAGCTAGAAGAAATAGACTCTAGGAAAGGCAACTGACTGACATGCTGCCTCAGCTCAGATGGCCAGAGTAAAAATTACATAAACACGCAACATTAGCATAACATCAGGACCTTTCAGCATCCAATCCCTTTCATTAAACTAATTAAGATAGAGATATAATCTACAACAAAGCATGACATCACATTATCCTGGGCAGAAAAGAGAAACAGGAGGGCATTTAGACGTGGCTGGTCCAGAGGGAAGCAGTAATATTGTGCACTGTCATTTCCTGTGCCTACAACTAAGCCGTGAGCCTCAGATGCCCAGTGAATGCCCCATTTGCCAGCAGCCTAGAAAATGCTGTTCTAGTATTCCACCTACATTCATTTCAAGGCTGATGTCCAATATCACTTGTGATGCTAGTACAGATGGATAGTATAGTATATTCCTTCTCTTACTGAACTACAGCTCTCAACTGCTTCAGTAAATGTGTTTCATAATCTAAAGAGAAGACTTTATGAGCACAAGCAAAACATGTTTTGCATTGATTTTGAGTATTATTAGCCAGCTCTGAAGTAAACACGATCAAAATAGCAAAATTAAAAGCATTAGAAAGTGTTTTAGGGGTCTAGCATATGGTTTGCAAGATTCCAGAAAAAGCAGACCTAGCCATACTCTGCAAAGTGACAAGCTAGCCTGTGCCAAGTATTCCAATTGCCTTCAGCAATTGCCAACATCTGGTTAATTCAGGTTAATTTAAGCCACCAGCTCTCATCCAAGCAAAATTTTGGACAGAAGGAAAATCAAGCATCCATGCTGAATCTGATGGGGTGGGACACTCTAATATCAGCTTACCAGTGAGGCTTCACACTGCAATCTTGCTGGTACTGCTGACTCAGAGGAACAGAAGTACTGCTGCAAACCCTGCGCTACAGATCACTGTCTGCAAGGCTACTAAGAAGGCTTCTTCTATCATCTTATTTAGTCTGAGTTCAGGGTTCAGTCCTGTGCCAGGTGACCCATCCTTTCCTTTATATGTCCTGCCCTGAGATTCAGACCTTGATTTCTTTCCTGCCTTGCTTTACTCCTTGCTGTTTAGTTTTTATGGTATTTGAAACCCCTCTCTCCAAACCAGGCAGGATGCTATTCCTAATCTGCATGCCATGTGTTGAAGCATGGAGATTCAAGGTTTATCACTCACTGGTGAGACCCCTGTATTTACCCTAGGCACACAATAGAAATTGTGCTTTTCCACCCTTACTGGCATCCTGATCTGTGCTCCAAAAAAGGAACAGGGCATGGTAACTTAAGGATACTGTTTGGTACTGTTTGGACTCACCTTTAGGCTACAGTAAGGCTGAGGGAAGGGATATAATCATCACTCCAGCCCCAATTTTTCCCCATCCTCAGAAATACTGGAGCCAGTTCCTTCAGCAATACTGTATGTCCACAGCTGACTGAGGAAGGTCTGTCCCTTTATTTTCTTCGGTGACAGGGAGTGAACTCAATGTACAAGGAAAGGTTTTGGTAGCACTGGGAAATGCTGGAGCTGTGACTTCTGACAACAGGGGTCTCTTCCAGAGGTTTCAGAGGACATCTGCTTCAGCACCATGGAGTGCATCCTGTACCTCCTGCTCTGCCTCTAACCTTGGTGTTCCCTTTGCCATTTCCTTTTCACACTTCCTCTGTCTGTCAAGTATTTTCTGCTTTTTTTTGGGTTTGTTGTCCTTGTGATGCCACAAACTTGGTGGATGGGCTTAGCTGGGTATTGCAGCAGATCCACGTGGAGCTGGCTGTGTCTGGCACAGAGCAGGTCCTGGTCTCTTCTCACACAGGCCAGCCCTGCAGCCAACAACTTGTCACAGACACCCAGCACTGGGGAAGGTAAGCAGGGCAGGAAGAGCAAAGGAGTCTCAAGAATCTTGAGCAGCAGTAGAAAAATATTAGAAGCAGTGTGCGTCTACTATACTAACATTTCTTCAAAAGTGGGAACTGTGAAGCAGGAAATTCTCCTCTTTGGCTACCAATTTCTCAATCCAGCAAGGAGCAGAGAAAATGAGTAGCCTTCAAAATGCTTTATGCCCTTCAAAGTTATCTGTCATCTACTTTCAAGCACTTCAGGGGATCCTTCACATGGCAGAGACAGAGAAGCATGGGCTGACCACACTTACTGAGCATTTTCCTGGAGACTTCACAGAATTCCTCACTAGAGTGACAGGCCCATGTATGGCATGCACAGAAGATACAAGGTTTAAGAGTGAGGCTTGGAAATCAGAGACATAGATGAAATCAAAACACAGAGATCTGCAGATTTTTGCTATTGTCATTTAAAAGATGTTCAACTGCTGCCACCTCAGATCTATGAGAGCGACACTATGAGATTATTATGAAACACACTCAACTACTAAATAAAAGTCTCTGGTCACTGGGATCCTGACCATCTCATAAATAGCTACTCCATCAAGGTCTACAATGGAAGTCAATACAACAGAAAGACCTGACTTGTCCCAGAATTTGTCATCCATGACCTTGACAAAGCATGTTTAAAAGAAAGATCTTGCTTACTATTGAAAAAGACTAAGAATACGTGCCCTCAGGACTAGTCAATCTTTATCAAGTTACACTGCTTAGATGAAAAAAGTTTAACATTACAGTGCCTACTCACTTTTCTGCTCCCTCATCTTCCCTCTTCCTTTCCTTAGGCATTGCACCATATGACAATTTGCACACAGAACAGTTGAGATCCACAGGATCAAGTGATCCTGCCCATATTTCAACATCTGGATCTTAACATGAATTCGAACTTCTACTCAGATTCAAGCATATTTTGAAAAATTAGCTAAGTCTTAGCTTGATTAAAAGGGCAGTCTTCTCTTGGAATTACACATGCCTTAAAAACAGTATGAGGCTGGGGGGAGAATTGAAAGTTAATGCCACTTAAATACTCAAGAACAACTAATCTAAAAAGCCTTCTTATTACCTCCCCTTACCCATGACAGACATTTCTACTCCTATTCAGAGATCTACATGCCTCCAAATGAAGTGTGTCTTCAATACCCTTTTGGGAAAGGACATGGTAGAAGCCCACAGAAACAGCCATTCAACATAAAAATTGATGATGAGTCCTTACACGCAATAAATGGGCTAATCCAACATCCAATAAAGAATTAAAGAAAATAACTGCTTGCTTGGATTTTTTTCTTTTCAGGTGTGAGAGCAATTCATTGGGGTGACAGAGGAGCTCACACTAAAACATCCACACCAGCTATGACAACAAAAGCCAAGACAGAGTATTCCAGCTGATCTTCAATGGTAACATTTAAACAAAGTCAGTTTTCTCACACATAGAAACTGTGACAAATTACTGCAGTACAAGATACAGTGAGACATTAAAGCAGTTGCATTAGTAAAGTGTGAAGGATTAAGCCCATTGTGTGCAGGGACTCCGTGCTTGGCAACTTCCTGACGATTCTCCCCCAGCCATAAAGACCGAGTGTCACCTGGACTGCAGAGCAATGCAGTACATCTGCACTCCTCCCGCTGGGAAAGGGCCACAAGTGCCAACACACTTGGAACACTCCCCAAATCACTTCAACAGCAAACTACTTCTGAAATATACACATCCTAGTCAACCTTACCCTTTAACCCACCGAGTCAACAGACACTGAAGTCTAGGGACTCAAGGCAATTCCAGTGACCCCCACCTTTCCCAAAAACAGAGACAGATATTCCTCAGGAATAAGATAGAGGTTTCTAAGGCTAACCTGTGGGACCTAGCAACTTCATCTTTACGAGCCTAGGCAAAAAAGTTTGATGCACTGCTTTTGGTCAACAGACACTTCTATTTCACCACTGAAGACCACAGTGACCCAAACTTCTTAGGTCAGCCGTAGAGATTGCAGAAGAAAGGTAGAACACTGCAGGAAAGAAGTGTCTGTATAAGCAAAATACTGACACCACCCTGCAAGTTCAGTTACCACCATGAATTAAACCATAAACTTCTTTTTAGAGCCTCTCCTTGCCAGGTACATGCAAATATGCAGAACTAAACTTGGGATAAAAATAAATTACAGCAGATACACAGGTCATCTCCACAGCCACAGAAAATCAAATCCTGATCTTCATCTGCTTTGCTTCCACTTTTCACAAACATCTCCCAGCTCTTGATCAGGCTTCTGGGAGGGTCTTCAACCTTATGAGAATTATCTTGAAGAAGTCAGGAGACACATGTGGTCTTCTCAGAATACACACTGCAGAACTTCCTCCTGCTGCAAAGCAATTCACTCAGCAAAATAAGTCAAGGAAAATCCCAGCCATTTTTATCATTTTCACAAACAGGAACTTGTTACAACCACCTGCAGATGCAACAACCTCACTAGTTTTCAATTCACTTCCCTAAATGAAAACTTGAAGGTCTGTTTCTGAGTGACATCCTATAAAAAGAGCTGAGTTGAGATCAACTACTTTCCCCTCATCTATCATGTGTTTTCACATTTAGAAGTCATGTTATTTCCCTTCTCCAAAAGCATCTCCCTCTTGATACCATCAGAGTCATTCCCATTTGAGGCTGGAAGCAGTCTTGTTCCACACAATTAAACCCTTGGTGAAGCCTTAACACATCTTTCAGAACAATTCTAAGAATCAAACTCCTATGCTGTGCACAAGGATTGCCTTCCCACTTGAATTATAAGTTTATATATCCTTAATGTAGCCCATATGCCTCATTCACCCACTCTGCAACGGCCCTTCTCACTGCATCAAAATAAAGTTCTTAATTCCCCACTTCTTCACAGGAATAATAATTTAGCTAACAAACATTGGTTAGCTGAGGGATAAGAATCCATATCATTGTGGTGATTTTAAGACAACTTTTGGATGCCAACAGTTTTATAAGTCCAAAATGGTCAGAGCTCAACCGTCCCAAACCATCAGAGCATCCTAGCTTTACATTCCTTTTTCCCCCACAGGGACTTGAGAAGCTCATTTAATGCCATCTGGCACTACTTCCAGCAGTTGCTGCAAATTCACTAGTAGGAGATCTGGAGTTCAAGCAAACGGTAAATCCTGTTAATAAGCACATGATAGCAACCAAATGATACTTTAGTACTTCTTTACAAGACAAGCCTGTCCAGCACCCAGAGCCCACGCCAAAGGACAGCAGCATCTATATTACAGTCTGTATTTGAAATCTACAGCAAGTACAGAAAACCACACAAAAGTAAACACTTAGCAGCTCAGCTTTTCTACACTGAAGACATTAATTCTGTTCTTTTCTCCCTTCCTTACATACCACCTAAGTCACCTTACATATCACCTTGTCACCTATTATCTGCCTATAGCCCTCTGGAATTAGTATCTTCTGCAGAAACGTACGAGGACAGGCATCATTGTGTCCTATCCTTACAGGACTACTTAACCCATGTGAAATAGTTGATCTCTCAATTTCATTTACAAGTTGTTAAGTAGGGCAGTGGAAGAGAGGTTGTGTGACTTGATACCTGGCCACTAAGACACTAAATAAAATTATGGAGTTCCCTAAGGACACAGAATCCCAACATTAATACCAGAATTAGAGCTCTTCATGAAGTATCACTCCAACCATCACTCTCTGTGATGAACCTGAATTTTTAATCATCTAAATCCTTCATACATTGACATAAAACTTACTGTAAGGCACTGGGAAGTTTTTACCTTTCATCCTTCACATCTTCAAATGCTACTTATCCAACTTGAAATGCACCCAGCCAGTTAAACTCTGAACTGTTATTTACAGCTTGTAAAATAGAAAGAAAAATGAGCAGGCATATGTCTTCCCAGGAAATTATAACTTTTTTTCCTCTTGTATGTGTGACATGCAGGTAGGTATGAAATTGTGTGGAATTCTACTGGCTTCTGTCTCCACTACAACCACTTTCTCAAGTAGTAATATTAGCACCAATATCCAAACACAGACCCTTTACAGTCCTTAATATAACACCAGTAGATTACTTCTACCTCACTTTAATCCTGCCTATTCCAGATAGTACTTTTATTTATATATATGTACGTACACACAGAAACACAGAGTCACAGCATGCTTTTAAATACAAGAGCTATGCTTTTTTTAAGCTAAAGCTTGTAGTAACAGATATGGTCTGTTTAGGACAGTCCAGACAGAGCCTACAGATTAAAGAGTGTTGACAGCTACCACACAACATAGGACAGACATCAATAACCAAGATGACTTTCTAAAATATACAAGAAAACATGACAGAATACATGATATCATGACCAATTACCTATTTAAACAACAGTTTAGACTCCAGTGAGTCTTCAGTCAATGCTGCTTACATCAGCATTTCTTGGACATACATGCAAGAGTATCTAGATATACTGAAAGACCAGCCCACTGTTTGGCACTTGGAGGGTAAGCTACGAAGTCATTAAAAGTGAAATCTGGAATTATTTTCCAGAAGTAATGCTACCTCCTTTTAACAAACACTGCATCATCAGAACTGTACTCACAAACACCTGCACCAGCAATATTTAGTAATGGCCAGCAGCCAAGAGACTGCCTGGTATAAAACCTGCTGATCTTCACTTGAAAGTACTTCTTACCATGTCCAAAAAAACCACGGGAAACCCACTTAGTTTTAGATATTAACACCTGCTGTTGATCTGCCAACTTCAATGCTCGACAGAGATACTAGTGGTAAACAAGGCCAATTAATATCATATGATGAAATTCTTTCACCACTCTACTACTTGATGTCTCCAAGCAGGGACAGACAGTTGAAATGAAATTGTCAGGACAAAACATGACTAGCTCATTGTTTTCCAATAAATGTTTTGCCTCGACCTTGTTTCATGCCTTAACTAGCTTATGTCACTCCAGAATACATCTGGAGATAAAGCCAACAGCCATCTTTAATAAAACATGATGCAAACTAGTGGATAGCTCACAAAGTTGCTGTCAGATATTTGGGACCTCAGAAACAGCCCTTAAACTCTCCAAAGGTTGTCCCAATCTACAGCACGGTGTTATCCCAGTGCCTTGCCATTTAAGCACACCATCATCTGAACCTCTTCAGAAGGTTGTGGAGATGGCCCCACTCAAGCCCCACTGGTGCTTGGCCAGCTCTGGGAATATCATTTATGTATATCTCATCCTAGCTTAATCCTGACAGAAGTAGGCAGTGACAAGTGTGCGTCCATTTTTCCCTGCGTCCAATTCCCTCCCCTCTTCTCAAGCCCCTGCTGCATAAGGTGCTCTTTCCACTGTCTTCCTGGATAAAAGGCAAGAGGTCATGAGAAAAAAAAAATGGCCGAAAGAGCAGTATTATGCAATAAGAGAAGAAATGCAATAATAACTCATCCTCTCCTGGAGATTTCCCATCACCCTTACGCTCTGCAAGCTGGATTAGAGCAAGCGTGACAGCCAGCCGGCTCAAAGGCCCACTAAAGTGCCCTGCGGGCAGGCTCCTCAGCCCCGGGCCTTCGCTGGGGAAACAAAAAGGGATGCTCACAGTCCAGGTGCTTTTTCTTGGGCCCCATCACTTCATGCGTGGTGGCTTTGCAGACGGCTCTGGCTACGGCCGATCCCGTAACGCTGTACTGAGCAGCTGCGATGCGATCTGTCAGCGTCTGACCCGACATCTTCGAACGGCGTGCTGGCTGCTGCCTGCTCTGCAGGGGCGAAAGACACGGGAGGGGAGGGGGAGATGCCGGGTTTGTGGCCGGGGGGAGGCACGGCAGGGACGCGCACAGGCAGGGGCACACGCACACGGGCACTCGCACAGCCCCGCCACACGCACAATGGTCCCTCGGGCAGCCCGGCCCCTCCCGAGGCGCAGCCCCCCCGCCCCGTTGTGTAAGCCTCTGCCTCGCTAGAAGCCGCCTGGGGCAGAAAGAAGGGTATTTTAGGCGTTGCAAGGAACGCATGAAGGAGAAATAATGACAGCAGCTGAAGGAGGCTGCACACAACCACGGTGCGAGCCCCCGGGATGGGGGGAAGGCAGCCCTCCCGCACCTGCCTCGGCAGCGCCCGCCCCACGAGCCGACCCGCGGAGGAGCCGCCGCCGCGCCCCGGCCCCGCTGCAGCGCCCGCGCCGCCGCCTCCCCGATGGGAGATTATGGCACCGTTGCGCCATGTTCTGCCCTCCCGGTGCCTCCCGCACCGCCACCCCCGGCCCCGACAGAGACACCCCCCCCCCGCCCCCCCCCACGCCGGGAAGCGGGGCGCCGCTGGATGCGGCGGCGGCGGCGCCCAGCGCCATGCAGCATCTCGGCGCGGGGGGACAGCAGGATGGACCGAGCGCCAGCGGCCGACCTGTCAGCGCGTCCTTCCCTCCCGTCCTCCTGCCGCCGCTCCGGGGAGGGCACTGCCGGCCCCCGCCGCGACCGCTGTCCGGCCCGGCCCGGCCCGCTGGCGAGGAGCCCCGCGGCGCAGCAGCCCCCCCCCCCCGTCCCCCCGGCCCCGGTAGCCCCAGGTGCCGGGCGGGCTGTCCCCTCCCGCCGCCGCCGCCGGGGATGCGCTGGGCGTCCACGCCCGGGAGCCGACGCTGCTATTTCCAGCCGGCGGCTTAATCCTCCCGCAGCCTAATCCCCGCGCTACTGCCGCAGCAGCGCCGCCCCCTACCCCGGTGCAGAGGGCGGGACGGAGCGGAGCCGAGCGGCGCTGCCGCTGCCGCCGCAGATCGGTGGCCCGGCGCAGTCAGGTGACCCCGTTCCCCCACCCGCATCCCGCTTCCCGGAGGTGGCGGCGGGGACGGCCGGCGGGGACGGCCGGCGGGAGTTGCTCCCACGCGGGGGCTGTCCCGGTGTGGATCCGCGGCTGGGGGGAGCCGAAGCCACTGATGCTTCCCCCGTCTGCATCATGGTCCTGTCGTGAACGCTTAAAATAGTGCCTTGAGGGATCCCAAAACTGCACATAGACGAGATTTCTCCAGAATATTGTTATGATGTTATTGCTATCAAAAACATCTGAAATATGTCACCAGAAGGGTTTTCTGTCTGTTATCTAAGATACCCTAAAGGTCTTGGTTACAAGCCAGCTACACTCGGGAGGATATATTGCTACAAATTTCTTGTGTAATTGAAGCATACCAGAGTGATCCGTGGAGTATTGGGAAATGTGGCGTACATATATTACCATAAATTGGCTGAACTTAAGTTTTGGAGTAAAGTGATTTAAGTGGGTGGGGTCTAAACTAAATGGCACTGGTAGCAATTACTTCGAGCTGCCGGAAGAACAAATTTCAGAAGACAATGTCGGTGCATGTTATTAATTAGCTGGAGAAAACATTATGTACAGTCAGTATTGAAGAGTTGTGCACACCAAGTGATAATTGGGTTGTGTTGCATACAAAGACATATGGCACCATTTTCATTTGTTATACTAGGAGCATAACACTGACAAGGGATGGTCTGTGACAGTATGAAACAGCAGCTTTTTCACTACTTCATTCTTTTTTTTTTTTCCCCTAACAACACAGAGCTTTAAAAATCCTAGGTAGCCTGAAAGGTTGGGAATGCTGTTAAAATAATGTTCAAAAGTTCAAATTATCTTTTCTGTGGGAAATCTCTTCCAAAAAAGCTGTAAAATGGGATGCCTTGGACCACTGAAGAAAGGTGTTAGGATTTTCACATTTCCGGTATTGGTTAAATCTCCTTCATTTTTGCAGAGCAGATAGAGATTTTTGGATTTCAAGATTCAAAATTTTTCTCAAAGGCAGTGCTTGAATATAGAGAGGGATTTAATTAAAAAAAAAAAAAAAAAAAAAGATGTTAAAGTGTATATTGCTGTTAGCAGTCAGCATTAGGAGTCTGCAAACTTTGACTGTTCCTGTAAGAGAGACTCTCATATTCCAATAGCGAGAATGTGTCCGTGTTTCTCAGCTCTATTCAGTAATGAGTAGCAAATAAATAAACCCTGGAGCTGCACAGAAAGATAATACTCTATTCTTTAGCATTACTGTAGTACACGTTCAAGTACAGACGAATTTTAGTAATATTTGGAAATTGTTCCTGTTACCACAGAAATGTTAACTTCAATGCCTAGGAATTTGTCATTAATGGAGTGATTTGTGGCAGATAGAAGCACGTCATAGCAGAGGTACACAAACAATTTTTCCTCTGTACTTCACAATCAGTTATTGGGGTCATATTCCCAATTGATTTCAGAGGAAAGAAACAGTTGGGATCTACTGATAATTTGTTGAATCTACACAGCAGAAATTTAGAATGGTTTTATTTCCTGCAAGCAAGATAGTTTTCAACTTTATACTAGGCAAAGTATTTAATTAGTGATGCAACTTTTATTAATGTTTAGTGTACATCTTCAGTGTGAAGGTCTGGATACTTTCTGAACTAGTCCATGTTGTTATCAACAGTTACTGTCACTGAGATTCTCATCTGTGTCACAAAAAATTGTGATTGTTAATACTCAGCTAATTTTATATCTTCACATTGTCAAAATATTGAACCAATAGATAAGTTAGATAATCTGTACTATTGCCTTAAAATTTATGCAGTGCAAGCTGAATTTAAATGCAAGTCATAAAGAAACCCTCCAGTTTTTGGTTATAAGGCAGCAAGTCATGATCTCAAGCACCCAAAGGAACAAATCACCAGAGTACAATTACAGAAGCCCTTTAAGATTTTAATTTATCTGCCACTACTTGCACATTCTTCAACAACTAATGAAGGTAATGAATAAAAAGCACTGTGAAAATTTGTCTTATTTACATCTGTGTCGCATTTGCTCAGTACTGCTCTACGTAGGACTCCCCTATTTCTTCTTAAAGTCAATGGATGGACTTCCATTGACTGCATACAAAGATTTTGTTGAGCCAAACCAGGACCACTTGACCTGAAAGTTTCTTGAGGTATTTCAGGCAAATCTCATTCTTGACAAGCATGTTATCTGAATTTTTTGGTGCATGATAATCTCAATGAAAACCTAAGGTGCTTTAGGAAGGTAAGACAAGACAACATTAGTACTCTTTAAATTCAGAGTGAGGGGATGTGATCTACTGAAGCTGTATTGCTCTTGGATTTAAAACCAACCACCATCCCCCCAAAAATAACCCCACCTCACAAAACAGGAGTTCATGTTTGTAGTAAAAGCCATGCAGGAAGTAGGAACCATCTTGAATAAGGATACACCAGAGAGCTGCCCAGGTCTTAATAGATGCAGAGTTGAGGTTACCATTTCACAGGATAGCTTTAGGCGAAGTCCCAAGAAGTTGCCTGGTGTGCTGGCTCTGTGAAACCCAGGTTCACAGCTCGGCTGGTGGAATGCACTGGAGGTCTAGATGAGGGCCACATAAACAGCTGGAAAGGGTTCTTGCTGTTAAAAATAACACAGAATCAGTGATTTTTTTCTTTACCGTAACTGTGCTTTCAACTTCATAATGAAAACCTTAAAGGAGAGGAGATATATTAATGACAAACTGAATAGCCATTTTGAGACACAAAGATCATTCTTAATTGAATCTGAATTGAGAAAAATAGAATTGGTCTGTGTTAATCTCACATTCAAGCACACATATGGAGGGAAGGAGGCATGTCTAAGGGCTGATCCATCACACCTCACACCTGAATTCTGCACCAGATGTGCTTATGTCTTGGATGATGTAAAGCATGTAGACTATTTTCATGCACTAAGGTGCACTTGAAAGCTGGGGGTTTCTCACCATAATCCTCCTTTTTTTTCATTTGTTTCCTGGTTTCTCTTGTCAAGTCTTCCAGTTCTTCAGCCAGCTTTGATGCCCTTTCCTCCTGCCCAGAGGCCAGGCAGAAGTTTGGACCCTACCCTGCCTGTGCCTGAGCCTGCATTCAGGCCCAATGCTGTTGTTCTGCTTCTCCCTCTTACTCTTAGGGCCAGTGGTACAAACAGAGCTCCTGGAGAGGCTGGCTGTAACCATAGTGATAGCAGCAGTCCTGAACAGATCTGTTTAGCTCTGGGGAGGGGAACAAAAAGACTTTTCAAAGGAGGAGCATCCTCCTGACTTTGTATCAGGCTGATGGAGCCAGGTAGTTTGCATTATGCTCTCTCTACAGCACATGCAACAGAAGTTGCAAAACAACAGTTGGTACTCAAATCATGCAATACTCAGGAGTTCCTGTGCTTCTGCTGTTAAATATAACCTCTTTGCTTGGTCTTGTGTGGGTTCTGTCCACAACAGTTCATTCAGCCTCTCTACTCACCCTCCTTTAATGGCAATTGTTCCAGTAGTTCCTTTGGTTGCTGTGGTATAAAGCAGCAATAAGAAATTCAAGCAGGTTGTCAATTTTCCAGTCAGAATGATGGTCTGAGAAGGATGTAGCCTCAATGTGTTCGTACATCCCAGGTAGAAGGTTCATTACTTAGTGGTGGAAAACCACTTGAGCTACTGAATCTAAGAGAATAGCAATACACAGTGGTAAGGGTACAGGCTTGGAGGTGTGAGTATATACTCTACATCCCATAGAAAATGCCTTTTTTGTGTCTTTGAAGGACTTTGAAAATTAAAAAGTTAATTTAGATAAGAGAGAGAATTAATACAAGAGAAAAGTTACACAAAGAATAGCTAACGAGCTCTCTTACTGCTCGCTAAGCCATGTCAGAGTGAGGTCATGTTCTGCAGGATATGGAGTGACTGCATATTACAGAGTTGATGGTTATAGAAAGGTGGTAATTGGCATGTTCTGTACAGAGGAAAAAGGCGTGTTCCTTCCCCTTATCCTGCATGCTGGTTCCCACAAGGACAATCTTAAAATCTGTATTATCTTAGAGACCTCTTTTGACTGATGTTATTAATGGACCCCATCACCCACATCACAAGGATAGCTTTTGCTGCTGGAGTGGCTTTTGGCTTATGTCTGGCAATAACACTGAGGCTAACAGACCAGAAAGGGGACAGATGGACAAATTTATCAGAAATGAAGCAAAAGTCCTGTAATCATGAAAGTCAGTACCTGTGAAACTCCTCACTGTTTAGTATTGATTTTGGTCATTAATTTTGTAGTCCTGATAGAGCTTCCAATGCAAAAGTCTGGAGGTATGAAGTATATTGCACTTCCACACAACAGATTCTGGCTAGGCTTAAATTTGTCTTTTTGAGTTTTTTTTTTAACCTTTTCTTTTACATTGAGCACTAATCTTTTACAGATTTATTTAAACAAGTCTGTGTACCAAAAGCTACCTAACTTACTGCTTCTATAGGTAATATGTATTCTAATAATGTGGAAATAGCAGCTTTCTATTGATATAAGACAGAGGGGAGAATTAATTTAAGAAAATTGCAAGTCAACTCAATACAAATGTTTTGTATTCCATTGAAGCTGTTGATATTGGAAAGGGGAACATTTATCAAAAAATTTAGGTGGAGTCATACTGAGCTTCACAGACATCATGAAACAGATTTGCAGGAGTATAAAGAAATAGATAATTTAGTACTAATTGAAATTTTAAATGTATTACTCATTGACTAATTGACAGTCCTGTCTTTGAATACAAAGTAACTCTGAAGGCATTGATCCCAACTGTATCATTTCCTCAAAGACAGAAGGACACGGCCTGGAATAAAATCTAAATTTCATCTACCATTGAAATTTTGATCCATGGAACTACAACAGACTTTTAAGCTACCTTGGTTTTGTGGACATTCAATTTTTCTTTTCAAGCAAAACCCACTTTTTTTGGTAAAGGTGTATTATTTTGTTATTCATACTGACAAAGTGGCGGCACTTTTCTGTAAATGGTAAATTGTTGTATTAATGATAGTAATAATAGTTTAGCTGTAATAATTGTATTTTAATACAACAGTGGTTGTATCCTGACTATGAGCATCATGTATAGAACCAGGGATGCTTCACTGACTTCTGTCTGCTCTACCAGCAGAAGCATTAAATGCTGTCTCTTACATTGAGAACAAGTGGTACAAACTCTGCCTGAGAAGCAGCTAGCAATGATTTGCAAAGGAGAAAACTTCTCTATATTCTTCCAAAAAGAAAAGATCGTCAAGACAAGGAAATTCCATTTCTTTGCTCTTCTAAATCAGTAAAGGCTGCCATCCTGAAGCCAAAGCCTTGTCTCTCACCTGCTTCTCTGCCTCTTGGCAAATCCCCAATTTCTGCAAAAGAGGTGCTGCTTTTAAACAGTAACTTTTAACATGATGAGTACTTTGCAAATTATGTGCATTTACAGCATTTTTTAATTTTACATGTAATTTACAGTAACTGTTGTGATAGACAGAGAGTTAGGCAAAAGCTATTAAGACAGTGGGCCTTCAGCCAGGTCTGGGAAGGGTAACCCACCTTCTCCTTAAGAGCTCTGCCAGGTGATGTGAACTGTTTATTTGAGCTTTTTGACATCCTAGAAGCAGATTTTAACCAAAGAAGAACTTGGTGTGTCATAGAAAGAAGCTGACCAAAAAGAAGGAGGCTGTAGGAATTCAGTACAATGATAATAATTTTCCTCCCGGTCTGTGGAAGTGTGGTACCATCCAAAGTTCAGGACTGAGCTTTCAAGCACACACTCCCTGCCCTGTCTGCTGCTGCTCTAGGCTCAGAAATTCCCAGCTGTATAGTAAAGTGACAGTCAAAGTCTTCTAGGAAATTTCTGAAGTTATAATTTCAGTGACAGATTTGTTCAGCAGAAGTTCAATAGATGCCAGATATATGTCAAATAAGAGTACAACTTTCAACCCAGAGGGTAAAATAAATTTTAAGCAAAAATAGATAAGTATGTATTTAATAGGAAAGGGAGATTATGAATTGTGATACCTTATGACCAAACATGACCTCTGTTCACTTGAAAAAAAACTGGTTTAGGCAATTAGATATATGAATATATGCTAAAACTTATATATGCAAATATGTATACCATAGTGATTTTTTCCTGTTTTTAGCAATACTTAATCCATAATCTTTTAATAGTTTGGTATTTTCAGTGCACATCATAATTTTGCTAAGGGCTGTGAGCCTAAAACTCAGTCTGCTAATGTAAGATCAAATTCTTCAGCTATTATGCGTTTGAAGTGGTAGTGTGACTGGTATGGCTTAGTGAGTTCTCACTTCCTACTCTTCCAGGCTTGAAGCTGCTCTTTAACTGAATCTGTACACCCACAGAAGGACACTTTTGATTGCACTGGCCTCCAGTGGCAACCTAAGAACCATTTTGGTGGTGGGATGTAGTCAATCAAACCTTCACTCCTCCTTCTTGACTTTATGACTCTCACATTTAATTGGTCCTTCTTGCACAATACTGGCTGTGTCACAAGTATATAAAAGACTAAGCCCTTCTGATTTTGGATTGCTTGATAAACTAGGGTCACTAACAATACTTTAATGCAGTCAAGTGCGTATATCTAGAAGCAAATCCTATAAGATTACTTGCTGGAAAGCTTTTACTCTGAAAAAGGATTAGGGGTCATTGCAGGCAAACAACATATTTGAACTTTCAGTGTGATGCTGTGTGGAAAGACCTTGTCCAACTTAAGACTTTGTAATCAGATACCCCCAACAGCACTGGAGTGTCATTTCCATTTCTGTTTAGGACTGGAATAACACTGGCACTACAAGACTGCTTAAACTCCTATTTTCATGTCCTCTTTATGGAATTTTGAGAAAATGCATTAGAGTATTAGAAGGCTCTTTCTGTCCTCCTTATAATGAGACCCTGCTTTCTTTCCCATGGGGTATTCCTTATTTCTCTCCTTGCATCTTCTTGTGCAATGATTTTCTTGTTTCATCAAAACTGCTTCTACTTGAAGAGAAATCCAGAAAAGCCATCCTCAACTTGAAAATTTTGACTATAAAAAACAGGTTCATAGATTTGGCATTGAGGAGATGAGCTCATTTTATTCTTTAGGCTGTGGTAGGAATATTTCCTCACATGCTACACAGTTAGGTGACACACAAGAAATCATAATTTCTACAGGAGGTGCAGCACCTGACCTTAGTGAACCAAATTACTACTTAAAGAATATGCATCAAAGTTGATTTCTTCTCGAGTTTAGTGCAATTGGGTAAGCACATTGTGGAGTCCTCAAAATATAAAAAAAATACTAATTACAGTAAGGAGTGCTTAAGCATCATCCTTAACAAAGCCAGACTGCGTTCATCCTGCTGCTGAGGAATGCTCAGTGTAGGAGCAAAACAATTACCTGTTAATTACTTTGAGTTCAGAAAGAGAGACAAATATTTCCTGATGCCAAGTTGGGTTTATCCTGTGAGAAGAATAAGCCCAATATTATTGACATGTTCCAATCTTTATTTAGGTATCTGATGAGAGAGTTCTCTAGAAGCCCTGATTGCCAGCACTCTCCTTGAAAGTGATGGTACTATGGGTATCTCACAGCTCTGGAAAGTGTTGTTTTTTTTAAGATTCAAAGATTGACAGGAGCAAGTTATTGACCCTACCTCAGATTAGAAATAACATGTGTGAGAGCTAATAATGTGCTAAATTTGGGGTGACTTAGAGAATGTAAAGCTATAACTAGAAAAATGCAATGCTCTTTTAGCATCCACACTTGTATATGTAACCTGCATGGTTTGATCAAGAAATGCTGCTTCCAGTGGGCAGAATAGTGAAAATGATCTCCAGAAGGAACTGTGATAAAGGAAGTGATAATCCAGTACTTCCTGAGTGGGGCCACATAAAAAGAAGCATAGCAGAGCCTGCAAGAGCAAGAGGTTAAAGATGACTACGAATTTTTATGCTTGAAAGGGAGGAACATCCTCTAGAAGCAAACATGGATTGAGATCTCTATGTAGACAGACATTGCCTAACTGATCACGTCTACTGGGCTACTTATTTATATCCCTGTGTATACAATGAAGTGCTGGTGTGGAAAATTTCAGTCTAAAATAATAACTGATCCACATCTAACAGGAGCCTCATTTCTACATGTTGTTAATAGAAAAATTACAGCCATTACTGAATAATATTGATTGTTGACAGTTTTGCTTGACAATGTAATTTGCTTTAGCCTTCATTTCTATGGTGTCTTCCATTCAAAGAACTCCAAGTGTTTCACAAATGCTAATTTAACCTCCCAGCTTCTCTGTATGGAACGTAAGTATTATTACCCCCAGGGACTGCCTTCTCTTTGTGTCAAGGAAGTGCTCACCACGTTGCTGGTGGTGCTACAGACCTTCCACAATAAGCTGTTTGCAGCACTAGACACCTAAGGAGCAGAACCAATAAAAGACTATCTTTGTTCCACACAAAACAATTCTGATAATAAATCTCTAGGCGCTAAGTCTAAAAGTGGTCAGGAAAATGCAGCTTAATGAAATAAATTTTAAAAAAGATGCAGCAAGGGTGTGATAGAGAAAATATGTATATTGTGTTATGCTCCATTTATATTTTGGTGCACAAACATTATTGATAAGCACAGGGACAAACATACATGTGGCTTTCAGGTGTAAATTGCAGTCAGTAAGCCTTACCGCTGTACTTTGCAATTGAGAGTATCGAAGTTCATCCTTTTGCACCTTTTTTTCTTTTTTTTTTTTGCATTTACAGTGTCAGACTTGGCAGATCAGGGCAGAACACTCAGTATTTGTGGGTGTTTCATCTTGATGAGTGTGAGTGGGACTACTGTAGAGGGAGGCTAGCTCACTGCATAATGCTAACATATTTACATGTCTTTTCAAATAATATATCATATGCATTTATGTCCCTTTAGTAAGCATTCATAGAATAAACAGATTTTTCTCTATAACATGAAGACACTGCTTTTTACTTACCCAGAATTTCACCTGGATTATAAAGCTGTTTGATAACTACTCATGAAAAGACAGAATGTGCATACTTTTCATTCAGACCATGTGTACATGTTAGGTACAGTAATAGTAGAGTCATCATTAAATAAATGAATTTTTCAGTGAGGTAAACTGGTCTTTCTCTCTCCATACTGACATTGGAGAGTTCACTGAATCAATTATGAAGGTTTCATATCCAGAATGCTTGATAGTCATTCTAATTACCACTATTGACATTGGAACAGATGTAATGAAGTGGAATAACTCATTTACATTGCATCTTGTCAGCATCATTATTAATTTAAACCATCGATTTTTGAAGATTAAAAGTAGTTTTTGAGGATCTGGATTGGCAAACGAATAACTGAGCAGAATAATGGAGCTGCCAATGCCCTTTCATGCCACTCCTGCCCCATAAATGATCTGAAAACCTACCAGGATCATCCTACAAGTATTTTTAGTGGAATAAAGACGACATATGGATAGCATGCTGTCTCTTTCCAGCCCCTCAGCAGAAAAGATGGCTAATCTCAATCATGAGTAGCAGTAATGGGGATGCTGCAGCCCTTCATCATAGTTTTTCATCACCTGTATCAGCCAGAGAGAATTTTAGGGGTCACTGCAATGCATCAAATAGACCCTAGCTCAGCTCTAGTGTTGAAGTTAGGCCTAAATTATGTGGTAAGCCTTTATTTAAAAGGGTAGAGCAGTCTGTAGAGTTAATTCAAACTTTAGAGATTACCTCAGTGTTTAGACTGTTTGGATGATACAAGGCAATGCAAGAATGTCCCTGCATACTCTGATTTTTGGTGTGTTGGTTGTTTGCTGCCCTCAGAAATCCTTGAAATGTTATTGAACTGCCTCAAAAACAATCTGAAGGGGAAAAAAGGTTTCTTCTGTATCACTGCTCACAAACTGGAAAAAACAAAATCAGAACTCTTTAAACTTTCTTTTCCATTGTGCAGTGCCAGAAAAGGACAACGAGGTAACACATTTTTGCCCAAATAAATCAGATGCAGCCAATCTTGCCCCATGCATCCCTCACACACTTACCTTCCCTCTAGTTACCTTGGAGGGTGAATGTCTGATTGCATTGTTTTACAATTCAGCCATGTTCTGGTTCACTATTCATGTAGATAGTTTTTATATAGATCCTTTATGAGAGCATAGAATATAAGAGAAGAGTATATAAAAATACAGAATAAAAATCATTCACAGTTGACAGATTCTCCCTATGTGTTTGATGCAGATGTAAAAGAAGAACCTGGAGCTTGCACAAAGGCTCTGTAAGAATGGCAGGATTCTTCTGAGACAGAGTGGGGTTAAGAAAGGCAGAACTCTCCAAGAAAATCAAGTATAAGTGCAGGAATCCAAATAAACTGGGTACAGTAATGTTGTGGGGGGTGGTTATTACTGTTTTGTCATTTGCATTGTTTAGGGGTTTGTGGAGATTTTCAGAAATGCCTCTATTCACAGATCTGGAAGTCAGGTTTCATTATAACCTTTGCTGTCAATCCTGACACACACAAACCTGTAAACAAATAAAAATTCCCTCTGAAACTCACTGAGACATCTTTAATTTTGGCACTGGATTTGCTGATTTTGAACAATTGGATGAGGTGGATTCTTCATGATTTCTCAGAACTGTGAGTCTGTCAACTTGGTTCTGGTTCATGTTCAAACCACAGCAACAATAAAATTGTTTTAGTCTTTTCCAGGAAAATGATAAAGTCGAGGTATCTGTTCAAGTGCATATGCATCTTCAGGTTGTGGTTTGTTCGGGTTTTTAAGCAAGGGTAACTAAACTTTGTTTCTCCATGTAACATACATAGCAAATAAAGAATTAGGTAATATTTCTGTGTGGATTTAGATATATTTCAGCTTAGGTCATTATATTTCTGTTTTTCCAAAAGGACAAGACTAAATAATATAAGATTCATAGCAAAGAAAATAAAACAGGATTTTCTTAAAGTAATAACAAAAACTGCAGTCAACCTGCTTCAAGCACCCACTTAAAACAATAATGAAAACTGCAGTGAATCTGCACCCACTTGAGGAACAAGTGAAACAGTTACTTAACATTTGATGATCTAAAAATGATGTGTTGACATATACTCAGCTTGAAATAAGTGGAAGATGCTTTGGGGATTGTATTTTAAGAGGAGGTTTCCTAAATAGATAAGACTGTGATGCTTTTTACAGTACCGAACATGTAAGTTTTGTGTTGAAATAGTAAAAAATGTGAAATTTTCCTAGAAAAATCATCACTGGGGAAAAAAAGGGTAAAAAATGTCCCACTGCAACTGGTGAAACACGAGATCATTGCAGAACCATTGTTCTCCAGCTCTTGCTCAGAAGGGTGAAGTCTTTGTCTTTGGCTGTATTTCCTACATTCTATAAACTTCTTCAAAGCTACATGTGGTTTTAGTTCTCATTTTTACACGTCACTGTTACAACAGAGAACATTGTGCTAGCAATGCCAAAAGTGCGAAGAGATGGAGATTTACCTCTAAGAATGCAATTAGTTTGTTGAAATTTGGACACTAAGCTAAGCTATTTATCTGCTTTCCAGCCAAGAAGTGGCAATTCTGAGCTACACTCTATCTTACTGTAAAATAGATGTCTTCATAAAGATCAGACGAATCCTGCATAAAATTCTCCCCTGACAATAAAGGAAAGCCAGGTAATGAGTTCACACACAAATATCCATGGTGTGGGCACCTAAAATGACCTAAGGCAAATGTTAGTCCTAGTTTTACCAATTGAATTTAAATTCTGTGGCCTTTACTTCCCCATTGACACTGGGGTTTTTTTGCTGAATGAATCCTGCAAAGCAGAGACAATGGGATAGGGCACTTGAAAAGTATTAGCTCTGCAAAACACATAACATACAGGAATCTGGACAGTGTCTTTGTCCAGTGTTTTTGTATCCATCTACCAGGGATTTCAAGAGTGTCAGTAATTCCTTATAGCTGACAGTTTCAAAGGCTGCTCAAGTGCAGGATGAACACCTGGTCTTCAGCAATAATAAAGGCTCTGGGCTGTATCAAAGGTCAAAAAACCTGAGACCTGCTGAGCTGCTGTAAATACTTCAGAACATCCTCCTTTGCAGCCCTCTTTTATGGGGAAAAACGGTTTTAGAGAGGGTGAATTTAGAGCTCTCCACAAATCCTGAGTAAATAGGCTTTAATATTCTGCCTTGAAACTGAGTGGGAGAGGTGGGGAAAGACAAGGGAAAGGAAATTCCTTCTGTTTTGTAGACGCAGATGGAGAAGGAACAGGACATCTGCTTCTCCAGCGGGCTGCAGTAGTGGCTGCCTCCATGGAAGAGACCGTCAGGAGGGTTTCTGACCTATTTGTGCCATGTGCTTTTATCTCCTGCTATTTACATGACCCAGTAATACCAGAGCAGAGAAAGTTATGATGTACTGTCTGCATACCTGTTTCAGGGACTTCCCACTCACACAGCTCCGCATCACACGGGCAGATGCCCCCCGTCCGTGCAACTCTGTAGGATGGGTAAAAGAGTTTTACCTTAATATCAGCATCCTATTCCAGCAAGTAGACTTTAACATGACAGGTTTTTCTAGAAATACAACACTAAGATCTTCATCCAGCGTAAATCAGGGTTGTTTTACCTCAGGAGAAGAAACTGTCTGCAAAATTTAAGGAAGGCACTCTGTGCTGATGTACCCAGTTTTGTGACACTTAGATCCAGTGGCATCTCTGTGTCTGTCAGCTGGCAAGGCTGGCAGAAGAGACACAGTGAGAGACTGTGTGTGTGCATGAACATAAATGTGCAGACAAGCACATGTAATGTTAGAGAAATTTTAGAGGTCACAACTGCACAAACCAAGAAGGCGCCACAGAACCTAGGAGGTATATGAAGGTGTGCTCACATCCCAGCCCTCAGTGCTGTTTCTTAGCTTAGAAAAATGGGGAAAAAAATCTTTCCTTGATGTAAAATAGAATTAATTTTCTTATATGTAGGCACCAGGGAAACAAGGGGTAGGAAAGACACAGGTCATTGTTTATATCTACTAACAAGTCCCTCCTTGTGGAACGCAAGCACTGATTATAGGTAATAAAGGTAATAAGTTATTCTTTGACATGAATAAAAGTTTTAGAATTTGAATCTAAGAGAGCATCCTGAATATGTTTAGATTTCCCTTCTCCAGTTTTTGAACTTGTCTAGAAGTGCCAGACATAGATCATCACAACATAGACTGCTCCAGCTCTCTTGCAATCAAGAGCCAATACAAAATCTTTCAGAACTGAAAACAGTCATTTCATTTAATGTTTCTCTCTATGATTCAGCACCTTCTGTGACTTCAAGATGCGTCTGATTGCTGGAAAATAGACATATTTCTTGCATCTAGTTCTTTAGTTTAAGAAAACCCGATGTTTTCACTGTCAGGGAATAAACTTTAATAAATATTCTACCTTCTGACTTTTTTTTTTTTTTAATTCTAACAGTTGACTGATAAGGTAAATATTTCATTCCATATTACCGTGCCATGTTTCTATAATAAAACTAACTGGTATTTGATTACCAGCTAGCCAACATTCTTGCCACAGATTTTGAAGCCCCAACCAGACATAATACTAATTCTACTATCAAAACCAATTATGGAACAATTCACCACTCTAAACCTTAACTCAGCCCAATCTGCACACATGTGGGAGAGGCTAATCTTTTTTTTTCTCTTTTTTTTTTTTTTTTTAATTAAAAAACTGTAATACCAAGGAACAGAGTTAAATATGACAATGATTTTATATTCTTGCTCTCTTGCTCACTCGGGATGACAGTGCTCAGGGCATGCCAGGCAATACTTGTTTAACATGATTCACATATTCCTATTTTTTTCTCTAAAATCCAGCTCATTCTGTCATTGGTAGGAACAATATCAAAAATATAAACCAGTGCGGTAGTTAAGGTAGCTAAGGGTATAATATATTTCAAGAGTTATTAAAATAAGCTATAATTTAATTCAGCAAGCTAGCAATCAGTAAAGGCTAAGTCTTATTTTCCTGCTTATGTGAGTTACTACATTGCAATGAGATTAGTCACCTAACATAAGTAGGAGTTGGTTCTGTAATAAATCTGCAAACACACACAAAAAAATTGAGTTAATCCTGAAATACCATTTTCAGCTTGCTCTCATTGTGTCTCTTTAATATTGTAGAGGTTCTCTTAGCAGTGACAGTTTTAACCTTGGCTCTCCTGCTTTTTGAGAGATGAAGTCAGCCCTTCATCTGAAAGTTTTTTTCATAGTTTAATATCCTCATTCGTTTTACTTGTAAGCTAGGCTAAAAAAAATGAATAATAAATTTGATGAGAGCTGGTTAAAGAAAGCATTGCATTGAATCTGGATTGCTTCCAGCTGTCTTAATTGAACAAAGGGAAATTTTCCAAATACACCTTCTATATTGGCTGACTGCCTTAGGAGTTCTCTGAAGCTAGAAAAAAAGTCCTTCCTCTCTAAATTAAAACACATACTGTAAAAAATTCCAAACTATTAAAATCTGTTGTGTGAAGTTACACTAGAAATAATATAAACCAGATTCCTTCATTACACTAGAATTAGGCTGTATTATGTGTCTGGATTGGTGTTGGAATAGATAACAGGATTCTAGTTTTTGAGATTGTCTAATTTTGTATATTGATAAAAACCTGTTTTTTAAAAGAAAAAGTTCTGGTTTTATTTGGATAGGTGTAAACTTTTAAAAGTACCAGCACTATTTCCAAGTGATGTGGAAGTTGGTCTTGCAAGGTCTGACCCCAAAATGAAGCTGGGTCTGCCAATACCTGAAAGCAGTTGAAGAGAGACAGCTGGTGGTCTCAGAAGAATCAACTGGAGCTTGGATTATTTGAAGATTAACCCAAAATGCTGTGTTTCATCAAGCCACATCATCCCTTTTATATATTACCCCATGGTCTGTTGTGGCCACAGGTCTGCATAGCCTGATTTTCCAGCAGCAGTTGGAGGGCAGTGCAATAGGTAAGTTGATGATTATCAGTGAAAAAAGTTCCACCCTTGTTATATCAGTGCTTTCTAACAGTGGGACAGGGATTCTTCAACATTAAGCTGCCAGGGAATTCCCTCTGGTGATGGGAAGGTACCGTAGGAGAGGCAAAATCAGGCTGGTGGTGGCAAAGCCTTACAAGGGCTTTTCCTGGGCTGGAGGAACAGCAGCGCAGAGGTTGTGAGCAGTTGGCAGCATCCGCCCATCATGTGCACCTTGAAACACAACATCCATGCATCATTTTGCAAAAATCCCTTGTAAATTAGCAGGTTCTGGTTTTGCCTGTTAGGGCACTCCTGGGCTGGGGTCTGCCAAACCCCACTGGTGGGATGTCCAGGACCTTACAGCTTGCTCTGTAATGCAGTGTCACAAGGCGGCACTTGTGGAATTGAAGGCAGCGATTTGTATGTCGTGTCTAACAAGAGCCTGTGCTCCCACCACGAGACCAAAGATTTTTTTCTCTATGGAAAGTATACCTGCCTCTCAGGAGCAGCAGGAACATGTGATTTTCATAGGAAATAAGCCCAAGCAGAGAAAGGCAGCAAAAATATACTTCTTTAAAACAAAGGGGAGTAATTCATTATTATTTGTACATGGTATTTCAGTCTGCTTGCAACAGCAATCTGCTTTATCTTCTCTAAACATAATTCCCTCTACTTGTCACATAAATTGAAAGTTCATGGAAGCTGCAATTTACCATTGGGTATATGACAATTACACCCAAATTGCACTGAAAAATTAGTATACATAGAATTTAGTTTGCAGAGGCATGTAATAAAAAGATGTTTTTAAAGAGCTATTCAGGCTCTTGAAAGTTAGGGAGTGCCAAAATTAGAAGAGCAACTGGAATTTAGCTCACTTGTGAGTACAGTTGGTAATACACCTAATGGCACAGTCACATCCCTTTCCCACAGTGCTCCTGCCTCGTTTGTCTGGAGGATGGACAGACCTCACTGAGGGGAAAGTAATCAAATATTCCACTTCCAGTAAGCTCAAGTATTACTTACACATTTTTAACACAATTGTTCAAATCCTCTATTGAATTACTAATCTCCTCATGAGATTTACTGTGATAATCTCTTTCCAATATTATCACTGTTCATCAACACTATTTAATGTATTCTTACAACTCTGCTTTGAGGTTACTCTTCCCTTAATTTTATGTCCAGGGACCTGAGACAGAGAGACCTGAGGAACAGATGTTAAACCCAGAATTATCAAGTATTATCTAAATTTGAGTGCCCAATTTTAGAAACTCAGAGCCTGATTTTTTTTTCTGTTCAAATTGCAGCTAGCAATTTTAAGTGCAGCTGTGAATGTTCAGCCTTTTTCTAATTTAGACCCAGATGTCTCCAACTGGGCCGCAAGAAAATGTAAAATTACAGAGGCAGGGATAGCATCAATCTCTCGAGGGCAGCATTCAATTGCCCACAGTCCCCTGCCTCATTTTCTGCACATTTTATAACTTCTGGAGCTTGTGAAGCAAGAGTCATGCTGACAACAGCTAGAACAGACACATGACCCTGAAACCCTCTTTAATTATTTGATTGCAGATAATTTTTTCCCATCTTATTCAGTGCAGAGAAAGAACCATCTTCAGAAAAACACTGTAATGCAAACAGAGCAGGTTGCACATGCATTTCCCACTTATTAAGAGCCTCACTTTGCAAAATCTGCCTTCTCTAGTACATCAACAGGAATATCTCGATGCAAAATATTGAAATAATTTCTTAATAAAAGGACCTTTTTTTTTTTTTTTTTTTTTTTTTTTAATTTCTTATCACTGCTGTGTTCTGGAGAAAAATGGTCGTGTGGTGAAAGCCTAAGGAAAGAAATTAGGAAATTTATTTCCAGAATTATTTCTGCCATAGTCTTTCTTAGTGACCTTGGGCACTCCTTATCCTTGCTGTCATTCCCTTTCATCATCTTGAGGTTTGGACTAGCACAAGGGCTGCTTCAGGGTAGTTTCATGGAGCTCAACTCATTATTGTTGGTAGAGGGTCAGATTCTCAGGGTGGAATGTGCTATGAAAGTGTGAAGTATTATGCAATAGCATGCTGCAACAGAAGTGTCAAACACAAAGTGTTGTTAGGAAATACTAATAATGGCATAATTTTATTAGGAGATAAGCCTTTAAAAATTGTTTGGACAAGATTTCTTTATTAATATCACTATTTTTCCTTGGCCTGAGCATGATGATTAGGTACCAAGGCCCTGATGGCAAATATAAAATGTGCAGCATCACTGCCTGGCTTCAGAGCTGTACTACCAGGAACAAGTAAATACATGTGGGGGACTGGGCTGTCCTACACATTAATCTGAACTACTTGGTTACCTGCACCAAAATATATTTTGATGTAGCCTAAAACAATCTTATACAAGGAACAAAAGTACCCAAGCTTGAGAACAAAGTACTCAAGCTGTGTCTTTATGAGGGCTATGTGTCTGGGACAAGCAGGCAAGCAGCTCTCCGGGAGAACCCAGCATCACACAGGATGTGCTTGAATGGGGTTGCAAGCAGCAGAAGTGTGAGAAGATAATGCTGTAGGTGGAGCTGGTGAGATGGATATCGAAATACCACAGAGTCCTTTGATCATTTTAGAACATAGGGGAGAATGCAGGCAAAAGGCACAGAAACAAAATAATTTCTGGCAAAGGGTCAGAAATCACAGTTGTTGCTTGGGGTAGATGTTAGAATTTTATAAAGAGATTAAATTACTCTAAATTGGTATCTTTCTGGAGAAAATATGATAGGTGGGATAAGTCTCTTCAATTGGGAAGGAAAGCTATAACAAGCCAGTGCCTGGAATTTTAAACTAGGCAAGCTTAATAGGGTAAAATTCAGGGGGTTTTTAGTGGGCTGGTAACTAATCATGGGACTTTGTCACCACCAAGGATAGTGGTGGATTTTTTGTCCTTTAGGAGTCACAGCTTGGATGCCATCTGGAGGATAGGCAGTAGTCCAAGACAAAAACATCAATATCAATGATATACAGGACAATCTAATGATCCCTTTTGGCCTGACACTCAAGGAATTGAAGTTCACAGGAGTTCTGCCACTGACTTTAAAGAAGGCAGGATTTCATCTTCTGTTCCCAAGGCTTTAATAATAGAAAAGGTATTAATTACCTCTGCTCAAATGAAAGGAGTCAGAGTGATGTGCAATACCATGAAGAAAAGCTGCCAACAGAAAGCAGCAATGATGCAAATTGAAACCAACTATTTTTTGTTTTAGTATTTTCTGCATTTCAGCTGCATAGTCTCTTGAAGCACATCTGTGTGGTCAGTTCTAATTATAGAACACTTCTGGGACATAACCCTGCATCCAGTTGGAACCAGAGCTGCATCGCAGACTTTGAAAAGCAGCAGATGAGAGGGGGAGATCCTAGGGATCCAGATTTTGCAAAAAGAATGGATGCAATTTTGGTAATTGAAGGCAAGGGAGGTTGTCAAAGACGGGTCAAATTGAAGGTCAACTGCATTCTCAGTGAAGAGAAGCAGGATTAACAGCAGTGGATAATTCTGGACTCTGGAGATGACTGCATCTCTGTCAAAGAGCCAAGAGAAAAGATAAATTCTTCTGCTTCAGCAGGGTTGACTATTGCTTCAACTTCAGAAACTAGCTTATTTGCACCACATTTTATTTGCATTGAGTTGCACTGTTTTTTCATGATAGTTAGAACTGGGACATACGAATTTTGCATTGCTCTTTTCTGGCATGACCTACATTTTAAAGGATTCACTTACTCTCAGTGCTTTGTCATGTCCTTATCCAAAACCAAAAAAAGGTTTTTCTTCCTGTTGAAGTAAATGGACTTGTAATTGCCAAGTATTACAATCCTGTCATTTGAAGACCAAACCTATTATTCCAGCTGTAAGTTGCTCAGGCTGGCTGCAATGTTTACTACCCTCACAATAATTGCTCTTAAAATATTTCTCTACGTGTTGATCAGTTTCATTTTCAAAAGCCAGACATCTTTTCAAGACATCTATACACAACACTAAAACCACAAACAACGCCAGTTGAACCATACCAAGAGTCACTTCAATGGAAATATTTGTATTTTTAAAGTTCCTTGCCCCTTGTTTTTCCCTCTTCTGCTTTTTTTTCCTTTTCTGTCAGGTGGTAGGAGAATGACAGCATGTCTAGCTGGTCCAGCTGTACTTCTACCTCTGGGCTAAACTGGACAATAAGAGGATATTTGAGTAAAAGTCTTCTTAAGAAATTTCTGTGATTGCTAGACTATTAGGGGATAGTTTTACCATCACTGACCAAATTCAGACACTCATGACAGCACCATACTCAATCCTATTTTCTGTATTTTTGATATTACAAAAGCAATCAAAAGTCCTTATAGGTGCTGCTGTAACGTTACATCTACTCCCCTTGAGAAGAAAAGGTCCCAATACTACAATTTTTTTGTCATTTAACAGCTTCATCATATTAACCTCTCTCTTCCAGTGTCCCTGCACCCACTTTTCGTATATTCACAGTTGGCTTTTATTTCTCTTTAATATTCTTGTATATTTTGTGTGTCGTGGATACACATCTCTCTTTTTTTTTTTTTTTTTTTTTTTTTTTAATTCCTACTCCCCAGCTACATTTTTTGTTTTCTATTACATGTATATCTCTTAAACAGTTTAGGCAACTAGCATTGTTTTATTGCATTTGGCTCCTACTGACCCCGGAATACTAGGGAGCCATATCTCTTTCTAAGTATCATCATTTTTCTAAAATACAGAAAAGTAATTTAGGGCTTATTTGCAAAGCAAATGTCACAAATAGTGAGGGCCTTTCAAATTCTGAATCTTGAAGCCCCTGACTAGTAACATTCTGGCTCATCTGCAGTCTAAAGCAGTGTTACTATCAATGTGACACGGCTGATCCTACTCAAAACAGGAATGCATCTTCCATCCCTTTCTCTGGCTCACACGTAATATATGCAGATGCACAACACCTTCACTTGAGTATTTCATTAGAAACCCCACTGATGTCAGGAGATATGCTGCATGGGTAAGCATCAGGTGACTGAAACTATAGATATGGATCTGTAGACAATTTTTAATAATTTGGCCATTTAAATACCCAGTTAAAATACCCTTCTTTTAAATTCAGTAGCAGTTCCCACAACCTAAACTGCCTAACCATCATTGCAGCCATTAATCATATCAGTAGAAATTATTGGTGCAATATTATGAGTAACTGGAGGAAATTCTGAAATCTGTTTAGCGTAGACTGCACCAGCTGTTTGTGGGTTGTCAGTAGCTCAGAGAAGATGGCAATGCAGTCAGTGGGATCCAGCTCAGGACAATAGATCTGAATTCAAGCACATACTGTTGCCCACACACAAGCATCTAGAGCCTTTTGAACATCCCTTGGGCATCCTGCTGGGCCCTCAGCTCCTGCTGCAGAAGGGTTTGGGTCTCCTGCAGAGACTGTCATTGCTGTTGCATGTGGCAGCTCTGTCTGACGAGTGAGATACACAGGGGTATCTTGAATAGCACAAGGTGCTGGTGTGTGGGTGCTGCATCCCACTCCTGCCCTCTCTCCATGGCTGTGGGAGCTTGGACAATTGTCTCACATGTAGACTTTGATATGCAGACATCTATCTGCAGGTGTTTGCATCCTTCCCTGTATGCCATTGAGGGAGAGAGATTCATTTCAAGAGGTTGTTTAGACATACCTAGGGCTGGTCCTAGCTTTGATGTGCTCTACAGAGCACATTTCTCCATGAATACTTTGGGAGGTCTCACAGCTGTCCACAAATTCAGAGTCAGACCCTGAACCAAGAGGGAGGAGAGAGAAGACACAGACCTCTGCCTTGGGCTGGGCAAGCTCTCCAGGAGGTGTTGGATTTGTGCACACGCCCTTGCCAGCACCACTGACTGCTCCCCTCAGAGGAGCTGCTGCTGGGGCAGGAGTCTATAGGCAGCACTGCCAGCAGTGCTTGCCAAGAGATGAACACACAGACCACAGACACACTGCAGCACAGCTGGGGATGTGCTTGTCCACTCAGTGATTTTTACATCTGAGAGCTGTCTTTTCAAAGCCATGGGCATGGCCAGACAGCACTCCTAAAACAACACAGCGATCTCTGGCCGTGGCACTGAAGGCTGGCTGTCCTTGAGGATGCATGGGAGGAAAAAGGGGATGACACAGCAACTGATGTCTATAATGAACATAATATTTGTATTGAAAAACAAATTCTGCATCTTCTCTAGCACCGTGCTTCCTTTTCTTCAGTAAAGAAGAAACTAACTTCCTAACTTCCTATGAAGTTTCCTTACTCCATGCCCCAAATTAATACTCTGTGCTTTGTATACAAAGGCCAATCTGAGAAGTATTTACCTGCTCCAGAAGGTACTAACAGCCTTTAGGAGCTCACCTGCAGCATCAAAAAGCTGACAGAGAAGCGACATATTAATATCCATAGACAGATATAAAGGTGTGTATTGTACATCAGTTTCATTGCTGATCTCATTAAACTCATCCATATATGCACGCTTGTCTTCCTAAAATGATCCTGGGGTGTGGGAGCCAGTCTCTGGCCATAGATGGCACCAAACAACCACGAGCGGAGCAATCCCTTCTTACAGATGGAGCAGTCGGCTGAGGCCGCAGCTGGGGCAGCCCGAGCAAACAGACTGCCAGCCATGAGGTGCCAGAAATGTCACAGCTTCTTCCAAGACACGATTCTGCATATCCCCCCAAATCAAATAACCTTTCTGAGTGACACATTTATTTTTTCCTGTTTAATTCTCCTCCCTACCCTCGGGTTATTCCTTTTTAAATGCAGAAGCATATAGAAGGTCCTAACACAGTCATGGATAAAGAATGTTGACACTTTGAAAAAGCGTGGGATGGGACCAGTGCTCCTTTGAAGACCTAGCAGTCTGAATAGGTTTTTGCATAGGGTTGTATGCCATGAAGCCTAATTTTTACATTTTCATGCAATTAGGTGAAGTAATCCTATTCATAAAATGATGAAGCTGTATCTTAAAACCTGATTACTGGCTTTTATTCCAACAATAGTTACCTGGATGTGTTACCTGTGTTTCTCCTGTGCCTCTCTGAAACTTTCTAAGTTTCAGCCCAAATTAATTTGTGGTCATGTTTTTCTTTTTTATGTCTCTATCAACTTTGTGTTCTAGTTTCAATAGCTCTTCTCCCTCCCAAGTATCTCCTGCTCAACAGAGCTGCCCACCATTAGACAGTGTAACTTGCAGCTACAGGGTCTCAGGCTTAGGAGAAAGATGTTTTCACTTCTCTCCTTCACTTGCATACCCTGAAGATATGCCTAGAGGTTTTCCCTCCTTGTGTCCCAACAAAATATCCATCAGCCTTTGGGGCTAGAGCATCATGGACTGGATAAAGGGTTTATAAAGACATCAGCTTGATGAGGCCATCTGGAGGGCAGGAGTCAGGTAAGGCGGGGGGAGGGACGAGTAAGGAGTAAACAGGCAAGGAAAGAAGTGAGGGCATGGGATCTCTAGGGAAGAGGTGACAGGGTGCAGATGGCTTGGGGCAGACTCCCGACTAGCTTTGGAGGCTTCTCTCATTGCCTGCTGCAGGCATACCAGGGAAATTAGAAAATAGACATTTTGGGCCACATGTGAGGTCAAGGCCTTTCTCAACTCACTTTGTGCTATTACCTGTTGTCTGGAGCCTTGCTGTTAGGGTCATCAGTCTCCTGCAGCTCACCAGCCTGATAGTCCCCTGACCTGCTGGTGTCCCACAGCTCTGTGCACCTCGGAGCACACCCATTCCCCAAAGCTGACCACTAAACTGGATCCCAGTGCTGATCCTCCATTATTTCTCTGAATACACTCTCTAATCATTTGCTTGCCTTCAAGCACACTGTGCCATTATTCTCCATCCCTCCTTCTCCTTCCCTCCTCCTCAGTTATGGCCACCTTGAAACTGCCCTCACCGTGCCTTCCTTGTGCAGTTGAGCTAACAGCTTTTTCCATTTGGAAGGCTTATTACAAACTTTGCAGAGGCAGAGTCAGGCTTCTCTCCTCTCTGAAATAGATAACTTATTTTGAAACAAGAAAAGTTAGACAAAAATTAGACAACGACCTGATGAACAGGCAACACTGGGGATTAATTTGCGATACTTACTCAGAGGTGGGCAATTTGTACCAAAGCATAGCTACTGTATTTTGGTCCAGCTTTACTACTCTCTTTGCAAACTTAATTGCACACATTAAGTGATGTTTTCTGTATCCTTAGTTAAGAACAGAGGCTAGAAAGATTGCATATTGCTGGGTCTGAATGCCTGCTTTCATAATCCTCAACTCGGATGCACAGATTACATCTGGGAAGACTCCTTTCCTTTCATGACATGTCCATTTCATTTTAGTCAATTAATATTGACTGATACTGAATGATTGCTACTGGAACTAAAAAGGGGAAAGTACTAAATAAATACAGAAACAGGATAATCAAATTTATTTTGCAAACACAAATTTGGATTTTTAAGACTTTGGTATGTCATTAAACAATAGGTAATAAGTTCCAGAGATCAGGCATTTTGTGTGCATTCTGTAGAACAGTTTAGCTATGAAATCAATTATAGTTGTGTTGCAAGTTTAGCCTTGGTAAAGGTGGAACACAAAGTGCAGAAGTAGAATATTAATTCAATTGCCTTAGCCCAAAAATTTTGTATTAACAGTGACTCCCTCTGAATTAAGAAAAGAAGACAATATTTTCAGCTTCAGTTTGGAATTTATTTTGTGTAAATTTCTTCACAGAAATTAAGTCCAAATCAGAGTACCAGATTAATTCACCTGCAGATTCCAGGATACCTAGTATCAAACTGATGCCTTTTGGATAGGCTGAATATTACTTGCTTTCCAAAACCTAGGAGCAGGTTTCGTATGACCTCAGGCAGTAAAACAATCTCCACATGCACAGGCAGGTAGAGAGTTCCCAATGTCCTCAATGTGCCTGAGCTCATGGAAAATGAAAAGACTCCTGTCAGGCCCCAGAGGTATTTGGAGCGTGTACTGATGGTGGCATGGAGGGTGTTATTTTTTCCTGACCCTGAAGCCTTGAAGCATGAGATTTGATTACAATCATTGTCCCATTGCAGAGCTGCAGAATTTATGAGTATTAAGAGCACAGCAGAAAGTTTCCTTTTCTCTGTAGAAGACCACAGGTGGGTACATAGGGTGACCCTCAGATTTGAAATGCACACACACACACAGAACTTTTCCTACCACACCCACAGGCAAGAGTGAGACAGGTAATTCACCTGAAAGCATGTAAGCAACATCTTTTTCTCTCCTGCATGAAGCGTTCAGGCATTCACCTGCTGCATGAAGCATTCAGGCATTCTCTGTTCAGCTAAGCTCAGAGGGAAATTCCTGAGCCACATTTTGCTTCTATTTCCCAGGGTGAAACCACTGCAGCTTCTCCATGAGAGACATGGTTTGCCAATCACCTCCCACCTTTCTTTTGTGAAAGGTTTTTCCTAATCTCTGAATTATTTGTGGATCTCTTCTCAAGGCTGGTGCTGTGTGGGCACTCTCCCAGCTGGGCTGCATGGGGGGCAGGTTTACCCCCTCACTTACAGGCCACCTTCACCCTGACATGACCTCTCCTTCCTTACAGCACCATGATTTGTCTTTCTTATTTTCCCATTTCTCCTCCTTGGAGCTGCTAATTTCCAGCATATTCTCTTACACTGAAGATGTGTAGAAATATGTTTTTCCCCCAATAACTGGATCTTTCTCTTGTAGATGTTAGAGCAAACCCTACTGCATCGGGACCATGCATACAGCAGATCCAGAGCACTAAGTACCTGACTCCTAGTACACTTTACCAATGCAATCTTCTGAGATCCAAAATCTTGCCAGCAAAGGCTTTGTGACTCATCCTGTGAGCCATCAACATAAATGCTGAATAGCCTCGCACCAGACACTGAGTACTGGGAGACCTATCAAAACCTGCCCAATTCATTGGAGATTTCCATTCTCATCTACCTTGAGACCTGTCTGTAAATGTCTGGATTTAGCACTTGCCTTCTTTCACCAGACAAAAGCTTTTAGATCTAAACATATAAATAAATTAATATAAATTAAATATGTTAATATATATTAGATACATATTGATATACTAAATATATATAAATACTTTGCCAAAACCCAAGCAGATGGTATTGACATATTGTCACTTCTGCCCAAACTGTAGCTAAGTCAAAGACAATGACATTTGATTTAAGAAGATCTACCTGCCATGAAACTATGACATTGATTACTTGCATTTTTCATAGAATCATCGAATCATCAAGGTTGGAAGACACCTTCAAGATCATCCAGTCCAATCATTCACCCAGCAGTGCCTCTGTAACCCCTAAACCACTAAACACCATCACCCAGCATCAGATGCAGACACATCTTGAACACATTTCTAGCCTCACCTCTTTGCTGCTACATCCTTATAGGAACCCTTCCAGTGTTTTGCCTCTTAGGTTTCATATCTTCTTCCCATCTTTTTAATATTGCTAATAAATATAATGAAATAGTTCAATACATTGAAATATTAGTGCTAGCAATGAAAAAAAAATCTTTATTTATTTCCTTTAAAATCCTAGGTGTGAAATTTCTAGGATGGTATATTTGAAAATGCGTAAATTTGATAGGCACTGCTTTGAATTTTCCCACGTTAATTTTACAGAAATGAAAAAGAAAACTTCTGTGCCAGATGAAAATTTGTTGTTGTGGTTTATATTTTTCTTTTTGCCTATACAGTCTGAGCAGAAAACTGATCCTTTCATACAGATAAAGTATGCAGAGCAAATCTGAGCTTCACGTGAGAGCTTCACACAGAGGCTTTTAGGAAGCAGCTTTGGGGACTGTCCCTGCCACTGCAGTGGTGGGTGCTTGGGGCTGCCCACTGTAGTGCACATTCCTCGGTGCCTGCCACACTCATCGATGCCCAGAGCACACCCATGGCTATTTCATCTTCAGCTTCCTCTCAGGAAGCAGCTATAAACTGAATACATTTCACCTACATGGTTGGCAGGTTTTGTGCTTGCATCCTGATCACATGTGATTCAACAGATGATTTTTCTAAGCATTTAAAGAGCTGCAAAGAAAGCAATGTTTCTGAGTGTTTCTTAATCACTGTTTAATGATGAACTGTGCCTTTTCTCTCCCAAACACTTATTTCTGATCTTCAGGGTGTGTTTAAGACTACAAAATTTAGCAGATTGCCAAGCACTTACTGTGTATCTTGGCACTAATTGCCTTACCAGTCCTGTTTGCTCTCTACAGTTATTACTTATGATGCCTATGTGAGGCCTTCCCCCAGATACCTTAATTGATATTGATGTTATTGATGTGGTTTGAGGTTATGACTGTGGTTTGAGAACTCTTGCCTCTGTTGCTGTAGGGCATTTTGATCTCAGATTGCACCAAATACTAGTTATCTTTTTTTACTGCGTTGGATTTTAAACCACATAGATATTCGTGGATTACTTAAATCCTTTTAAGTAGGAAAATTACTTTTCCTTCAGTGTGGAAATAGGCTTCCTACAGCTAGCTTGAGCCCATCACTCAAGGGGAGTTAGAGAAGACATCACAGTATGGCCACAGTAATCCTGGGAAGATGAGGCTGGGGAGGTTCAGGATCACTCTGTGCACTCCAACACTTACCACATGTGCTACAACCACCTTTGGTTGTTTCTTGCCACATTGCACAATTACAATCAGCAGGTTTTTTCCTCTGGACTATCATAACTAATGAAAAATCACAACAAAAAGCTTGCTGCTTCATAGAATCATGTAACAATTTGTGTTGGAAGGGACTTTTAAGGGTCAAGTCCAGCCCCCCTTCAATGAGCAGGAACAGCTTCAACTACATCAGGTTTCTTAGAACCCTGTCCAACTCAACCTTGAATGTTTCCAGGGATGGAGTGTCCACCGCCTCTCTGGGCAACCTGTTCCAGAAGCTTGAGAAAGCTTCACTTAACCTGAAGAAAAAATATCATGGCATGATATGAAAGCTCCCAGAACTGCTTTGATTTTGTTCTCTATGGATATGAACCCAAGCACCAGCCACTTTAACTAAAATATTAAAATAAATCCTAGAGGTTTTCTACATTCAGTTGGTTTTGTAAAACACTTCTGATGCTTCACCAAAATTGTCCACAAGAGCTAAACATGTAGACAAATTCATCTCCAGCTAAGATAAGCTCAGATATGCTTAAATATTGCATTATATTATTTTGGATTTTAAATGGCTGACAACATCTTTCTAAGATAACAGAGCTTTGAAGGCATATGTGGGTGACCTTAACTCATTCTTACTACATTAGAACTTTCATATATAATCTCTTACCACTGTTAATTGAGACACATTCTCAGGGAAGTTACATGATACTAAGCGGAAAAATTAAAATGAATCTATTTTTCATCATGATTAGCTGTGTTCCCAGTACAAGCTGAGAAATACTAAAATATGTTGATTAAATGCTGGCATAGGTGGGCCAAGCATGTGAATCAGGTGAAGAACAATATAAGCATAAACATATAATTAAAGGTGAATTCTTTGTCCTAAAGGAATCCAGCCATCCCTTCAAGAAACTGCAAAACCTGAGAAGTCTTACCAACACTGGAGCCATGAACGAGTTAAGAGCAGTTACTAATCCTCCATGAGAGACCATGACTCGAGAATTACTCCTCAGTGGCAGCTGGATCTGAATTAATGATTTGGTTTTAGTAGGTTTAAAAAAAGATGTTCATTTCTAACGTGTCTAAGCTAGTTGAGCAGGAAAATAGAATAAGCATTAAAGTACAGGACATGCTCAAATGAAACATTATCACTAAAAAGCTTTTTAAATCAAGTGCCCAGTGTAACTAAGCCAGCAGTAGAACAAGATAAATGGGCATTTCTGAGACTTTCTGTATGGCTGAGAAGCTAAAAATATGGGTCATGATTTGTGACATTACAGAGCTTCAGCTTCAGTTTTGTTGCATTAGGTGCTCCAGTATCCCTGTGAGTACTGGTTTCTACTGAAGTTAACCAGAGGAGATTTATAGGGGGGATTTAATTACAGGTCTAAGACCTGTAATTAATTTTTTTTTACTTCTATCTTAGATTCAGTTACTAAGTTTCCATTTTTCAGATTTCTTATTTCTTCTCCTTGATATCATAAAAAATTATAAACATGGAAAAAATAATTATAAAATGTAACACATATATTTGTACTTGCACAGCCTGCAAGCCACAACTTTGATGCTCTAATGATTGGCATGAATGTGAAATAAAAAAACTTTAGGATAAAATGCCTTCAAGTATGCCTCAAATTGAAATTCTCAAGACCTTGCTTTATTTTTTGGCTGTTAAAACTAGCTGTAAGAAAACAGGATCTTTGTTTCTTAAGACTTTGTTTCCTTCCACTATTTCTTTCCTATACTAAGCCACAGATTGTAATCCTGTTGTCACCACAGTCTGTCGTGGGAATATGATATGATGCTGTTCTCACTGACGGCAAAATGTGTTTCGGCTTAGAAGCACAGGGAACCACATTGTATAATCTCTTTCCTCAGTTTATATGACATAGAGTCGAGTCAGCCCTAAAGTATCAAATGGGTAATGAGTAAAGTGTTGAGATAAGAAATTAGAAAAGAATTAGAAAGCAGAATGTTCTGGGTATATGAGAAATAATCTCAAATTAATTTTTTCAAGTGTCAGTACCCCTTACTTACTGAAAGCTAGTTTGTGCACCTGGCTCAATGTGTTCAAATATCTTATGTAAGGCTCTTCAGGCTTGAGACACAAAGTCAGAGACTATGAACAAAAATTTCATCCTAGGCTCTATGCTTTCTGGCAGAAGCACATGATGTGCAGTGGCAGGATCTCCCAGTCAGAAGGGCACCAGCACTGCTCAGCATAGCATGGTTCATGACAATGCAAAGGGATGCTCTGGGAACTGAACGAGTCCTCAGGACCAGCCTTATGTCATTTGCTCTCTTGCCAGGGTGTGACTCCAGTTTTTGTACTATTTCATTGCAAAGAAGTCGTGACCTCTTTCAATCCCAGCTGCTGTTTTCCTCCACTTCCCTCTTGTTAAATCAATATTTGCACAGGCAGTGAAATTTGGCTCATGAATGTTCACGTCTAATCTTAATCTATTAAAAAATTGAAAAAATAAAAACATCAATAACTGTACAGACTTTTTTTTTTTTTTTAATTAGACACAAGGATCTTTATCAGAAAGGAAAGATTACATGAGAAACAATGTATGGAGTATTGAATGCACCACAATGATCTGCAGATTTCCCACTCAGCTTTTTGAGCACCTGGAACAAAGAATGTATTTTCAACCTATTTTTGTTTTTCATTATGGAAATATGCAGCCTAAGAAGAATGTTACACAGAATCTCCTTGGTTTAGGAGAGAACATAAAGATCATCCTCTGAAGAACTGCTCACCTTGAATCTCTTCATAGGTTCTGGCCAATAGGAAGACAAGAAGTCTCTATACTTACAAGTAATCATAGGTGCAAGCTCTATATTTTGCTTGCCTCATTTCATGTATTGAGTTGATTGAAGGCACAGCGAGATCTGCTCAGAAGATTGTCAACATTATCAAAATACACTCCCAAGGTTTACAGCAAGGAAGGAAAATAACAAAAGCTTTAATACTACCAGCACAGTTAATGAGGGAAGAGATGTAGACAGCACACATCCAGCTTCTTTTCTCTGCTGATCTCTGAAGAAAAGACATTCTCATATTGATGAAATGCCAACAGGTGGAGTTAAGATTGGAACTCCGGAAAGAAACAAGACATTGCTGGAAATAGGTCTGCATAAGGAAGTCTTGAAAGCAAAGGAAAAACAGATGTTATATTTGAGTTACAAAGTGCATTTTAACTACCTAATCTGTGAATGAGGACCTTGAGAATAGTGTGACTTTCCTACTCCCAGGACAATCCTCCCCCACCAGTATGGCCTGGTGCTTCTTGATAGGCCGTTTTCTGAGGAAGTTGAAAACCTGAGCTTTAGTCCTTTCAGTCTGAGATAACAGTCAAACAGATATATCCAGGTGCAGAACACAGCTGAGATCTTCCACATGGTTTACAAGGATCAACAACCCTGATAACTGTGGCAGATAAAATGGACATATCCTAGAGCGGACCACAGTCCACCCTGCCTTGTCCCTGAACTTAGCACTCCAAAGGCAGTGACTTGTTTTTCTACTCAGTTCAAGATACACAACTCTGTGAATATGAATAGGAAGTTCCTGTGCACATTACGTCTACAGCATTTTAATTGTAATATAATTTTGAGTTTCAGGAAGGCTGGTCAGATGTGAAAATGTAAAGAGAACTGATCCTGATGATAACGATAAGGACAAGTAACTAACAAAGGGGCTCATGTTCTCTTAGACAACGGCCTGATAATGAAAGGGAACAAAAGAAATGTGATGAATGAGAGTGGGGCTCCTAAGAGGAAACAAAACACATTTGCAAACAAAGATAGTGAAATAATAGGGATCCTGTAAACCAGTTGGTGCTTTCCTGCAGAACCTAAAAGACACAAAATTCACATAGACCAAAAGGGCTGATTGCTAAACATGTATGTGTTTGTAAACAGGGTGTAGTTTGGAGTCAGGAAGAGTCAGGGCTGGATGATGTGCTGACTGAATGGAACATTGATTGGGTCAATTGAGCCTTAAGTGCTCCAAAAACTTCAAAGACTTATTTAAATAATATAACTATCCTGTATTTCAAATGAAAAATAACCTTGGACACAAGGATTTCCCTGTTTTCAGATTTTGCAAAATGAAATTTGACACTTAGCAGTAGAACACAAAATGGCAAGCATAAAAACTCAACAAGTGAATCTGTATTTTTTGGCATTCAGTTTGGATGAAATAGAAATAATAAAAAGTACCAAGACAAGTAACCAGGTCAAGGCCTGATGTCTTTCAGTTCAAAGAGAGGCAGGTGCTTTGGTTTTCTTTTACAGAAATTCTGACAATATAGAAACCCCTTTAGCTTTCTTTGTCTCCATTGTAATCAAAGGCATAAGAAACAACAACAGAAATCCCATGTCACCATATGTGCACTGCCGAGTTTAAATACAGATTAATTCAAAAGCAAGAATTGCTGCATTTCTGATGCATCACTGGACCAGTGTGCAATGCAGTTATCCCCACAGTGCTCCAAAGATGCCTGGCCTAAAACCCCAAGGGAAGCACCTCAGACACTCCAGCAGGCCTCCAGGATCTCAGCTGTGCTGCCACTGGTCAGGCAACACTTTACCACATGGTAGTTCCCAAATACTTTTCTCACGACTGAGTTCATGGCTGTGATGCTGTTCCTCTCTGAGTACGGCCTGAGCAGAGCCATTTTTCCCCAAGAGACCCAGGAGCTCCAAACATGTGAGATCATGTGGCATTTCCACAGTATGAGGATGGATAATTCCTGTACGCTTCTTCTGCACCCCCACCTCAAACACCAGTCAGCAGTTAAAAGAACAACACGAATGAAGGGAATTCTGAAGAGTGGAGTGTCACATAGCCCCTCAGATGGAGAGGAAGGTCTGCTGGGGCAGAGTGAGCAAGTGGCTGGTCTGGCACAGAGATGCAGTCAATGGTCATGTGGCAATGTTGGCTCTTAGTGATCAATATATGAACTCACATATAACCATATATGCATACATATGCCTTTTACTTCTCTGTGTAAGATGTAGACTGGGCTGATACTGACTTGGACACTCTAGCCCCTCCAGACTGTGACAGTGGGGCTGCGAAAATCTGACCTTCTTCTTGTTAGTGGGGAATAACTGCAGATGTATGTTCTAGTTACTTGAGGGTTTGGGTTTTGTTCACTTTTTCTTAAACTGTGGGAGGCCTATCCAGAGCCTTCTTAGCACAGATCCTCCCCTCCTTGTCCCAAAGAAATAGTTTCACTTGTTGACACAAAAGATTCCTCTTGTAAGATACAGAATAACAGAGTAGAGTTACCTTCCTAAGTGAGATGCGTGATCAACACCTGCTAGAAAACCCTTCAGGACCATTTTGTAGAAATAGCTGTAGTTGCGTTTGCATTAGCACTCTGAACTATTCCCAAGCTGAGACCAGATCTTTGTGTTTGCTCAGGCATAAGGGGAAGTGTTAATGTTTACTGAGTCAGAATGCTGTTGCTTAAGGAACTGAATTAAATTTATCATTCTTGGCCCATGGTGTCTCACATACTGAGCACCAGAGAAAGGCAGATAAGGACACCCCCATTTCCTGTGTTTTTCAAGTAACTGTGACAAGTGGAAGCACCAGTCTGAAAATGACCCTATTCTATTAACAATTTTTCTTACCAAATCCTCATTATAAAAGAAGAATGTGGAAGTGGAAATAATTGAATTGTGCATGGAAATAGATATATTTCATATGAATTAAAGATACTTATCTGCATTAAAATAACCTGACAGAGAGCTGCTGTGCTTCATTCAGTTAGAAAGACTTGATATTCATGTTTATTTTCCATTTACAAATGAGAATCCCTGGGGTATGATAACTTAGCTGGAGATGCTCCTCTTGAAATTTCCACTTGGAATCCAGCCTGGTTTGCAATAATCAAAGGTTATTATCTGATGGGTAGAAGTGAAGAAAATAATATCTTGGGCTTTTTCTTGCAATTTTTAAATTACTTTGGTTAGAATGTGAGAACAGCAACCCCCAGACAGGCCTGTCCAGTTCAGTCTCTGACACTGGATGCTGAGAGGGATGTGATGGATCTGCCTTATCTATGTCTGATAGTTTTTTAAACTTCCCTATGCTTTTGGTCTCTGTGACACCCTCTAGCAATGAGTTTCTAATTTTAATCACACATTATATGAAAAAGCATCTTCTGATAATTTTAAGCCTGCGATGCACTACAGCTATGCAAAAATAGCTGTTTACATTCTATATCATTAATGACTTACAGATATCCAATAAAATTCTTTTAGCCACTTTTTTCTATGCTGAAGAGTGATATAAGAGAAATTAGTCCACAGTATTTCCTCCCCATGCCTAGGTGTTGTTTCCAGTCTGTGATCCTAATTGCTGCCTAGCTGTACCTTTTCTAGTTGTACTGTATCAGTGGAGCAGAAGTCCATGCAATACTCAAGACACAGTTTCGCCAGTGGCTCAAAGGGTGGTAAAATCATGGTTTCTGTTTCATTTTGATAACTGCAGTTAATGAGTTTCTGATAAACAATGCTTAGTTCACTGGTGAAGTGTGACTTCAACCTCTACAAGCCATGCTTACTCCCTCACATACAAAGCATTCACCTTTTTTTGTGACTCTTTGTCATTCATTTTTGACTAATTTCACCATTTGTAAGCATCTCCCTTCTTGAATTTGGGATGTTGGTGCCTTTTCCATTTTTGCAGGGATACTGTATTTGAATACCTTAGAGTCACTGCTACAGAACTATTCTTCCATATTCATATGCAGAAATATTTCCTTCAAACTGCTCAGGATTAAATCTAGAATAGCTTTTCTTCTTGTGGATCATCTGACTAGTTGGGCCAAGAACTGAAACTATTTAAACCTGTTGTCTGAATAATAGCGGGCTCTGAACTCCCCCTAATCCCCCTGCAGACAGCAGCGGTCCCTTGCACCCTTGCAGTCTTTAATCTGAGGGTGCTTTGCAGCTGTTGTCACCATCCATGTGAGTCACTAGAAGCACAGTCTCGATCAGGTGGATTTATCATGCTGAACTTTACCCACTGAACAGGTAAATGTTTTGTCAGTTTGCCAGGCAGACTGCCATGCTTGTCATCAACAGAGAAGGACAGGCATGCACAGTGTTGCTGGTTCTACCAGCTTTGGGATGGGGGAGCTGTCCTCCAGATTGTCCAGGCTAACCTCCCAGTGCAGGACAACTGGTTTTTAACTACTGTTCCTTCTTGGATAGGAAATTTCAACCCAAATTGATTTTACAGCACATATTCACTCTGTTACCAATGCAAAGCTGAGCTTTCTTTTAACAAACACGACTGTTCCTCTAATGGTGTAGTCTTCTCTGTTATTCAGATGTATTTGAACTCCACTGTATTACAGTAAAACACTGATTATTTTCTATCAGATGCCTACTACTATAAACATTTAAAATTAAATATTCCAGTTCACTAACCTCTGTACTCAGACTCCCAGCGGTCTGAGTGTTCACACAGAACACTTTCATGTGGAGTACTGATCAGACCCCTATTTGTATGCCTGACTTCTCTGGAGTGTTTGCACCAATCTTTGTTCAGATTTTGGCATCTTCTTTCAGGCATGCAGAGTGTTTCCAATTTTACCCTTTCAATAATGAGTCACTCCAACTGGCATGCTCTCCTGCATCTGCCACCTTGTCCTCAATCCTCCATTTTAAAGCACTCCTACAGTCTTTTTTTTTTTTCTTTTTTTTAAATCCTGAATTCTAGCAGACCCTTTCTCCTCTACACTGAAAGCTGCGATTTTCACACATTCTGCATTTGCCTCTATTCTATTTACAGGAGTGATGGTTCATGGAAATAAAGACTCTTAAACACAATACTTGAGATGTTCAGGGAATAGAAATCTTTACTGATAAATAGGGATCTGTGCAATGTCCTCACGGAACAGTCAATCATAGCAGCCCAGTTCAACAAGAGAGCAGAGAGACATGGTGAGTCTGTCGATGCTGCTGACAGACTTCCTTGGTACACATCAGTTTGGTTAGAAGGAACAGCAAACACAGTTTGTGCATAATTTATTAAAAATGGAGATGTGTGTTTTTAAATAAGCAAACAAAATTCAATTGTTTCTCAACCTGTACACAGTTATACAACAGAAATAAAGAAACAGGCATATTTTCAAACACAGAGATGAACCTTTTGAAGTAAATTATTTATTATTAAAAATTATATCCTTGGCTCCAGTGCTCGCTGAGGTGTGCTATTAAGCTGAGCTAATTTCTTGTGTCTGCCTTGGAAAGCCATTACCCCAACTGTCACTGTGGTTTGCATGCACAGCACAGAGGAAGACACAAAACCTGTGTTCTCCCCCTCCAGAGAGTGCTCCCAGAAAGCTTTCCAGCCTTGAGTTCCATTACAGATTTGTCCTGCTACTTGGCCTGTAGGGAATCCCATGTAAAGCCCATGAAAATAACAAAGCCTTGTGTTGCACATGCTCCTTCTCCACTGTCAGCCTTACATGCATACTTAGGGTGTGCTGGGGAGGCTGAGGCTGATGCCATTCATAAATCTAAGCCTTTGCAGAATATTCACAGTGCTTCCTCTCATTCCACTACAACAAGGGCATCTTGAATACAAGGGAGGATTAAGCATGGTCAAGCCAGTACTTTTCAGGGGCATCCCACCCCTTACACCCCCCTCAAACCCCCTCACACCCCTAAAAATTGAATCGTCCAGAAAATTAAAGGTATTTGTATTTATGACTAAGAGTAAGAAATTGAAAACTCCATGTGGAACTTCCTGTATGTGGTGTGTGTGCATAAACCCTTGGGTATTTTACACAGAAATTTTGATTATAATTATAGTACTAGAACATTTCTATCTGCCAAAGCATCTGCCTTGCACCTGCTCTCCTACCATGGAAAGAGAGCAATGAGAGAAAAAAGAAGCTGCATCAGGACAGGAAAGAAAAATAGTAACCTCTTTAGAAAAGCACCATCAGTTTTTCTTCAAACATTTTTTCTTGGCTTCAGTGTGGGGAAAAAACAAGCATGGATCTTCCACCATTTCCCTGCTTATGACATAAGCAAACTCATGAAGGGCATCTCAGCTCTACAGTTCTTTGAAGAACTGAAATGAAAGGATGGATCCTCAGAAGATGGTACTTTGTCTGACTGAACAGTAACAGGTCTTGCAGTGTCAAGACTGATTTTCTTTCCCTGCCTCTGAATGGAACGTATTTATTGGCACTATGCCATCAGCTGAGAGTTCATACGGCTCCATTACAGGTCAAAGTAAAGTTGCTGCAGGTTTTGGAGGCAGCCAGGGCAGGATTTAAAACTGTATTTCCTTTTGAGGCCACCGAATCCTTTCTAGATTTCCCATGTGCTGCCAGTCAACACGAGTTTTTTTCTGATAAAAGCAAAATGGGCACCTGGAAATGAAGTCCTCAGCTACTCTACAGTTATTACATAGCCCTGGGTTTCATACATAATGAAAATGATATATTAATATATGTACTAATATATGTTCAAATGCAAAGAAAAATACTTTGTCTCAACAAAGTGCTTAAGAATGCTTATGTACAAAAGTTGCTTTAACAGAGCACTCAATATTTTTAATAATTATGCCTAGTGCTCCATATTTGTGTCCTCTTAATCCTTTCTATGTAACTCAGTAAATAAATAAACTGATTAAAACCCCCACCATTAAATATACATGTTTCAATGTATTTAAAGCATTTATTTTAGACAGAAAGGCATTTAATGTGCACGTGAAAACATATTTTATTTTGGAGTATTTGCCAACTATGTGAGAGATCTCTTGCAGTGCTGAGAAAATGAATACCTAAGGTAATAATTTCCACAATTAGCTCTGCATTTTGGCTGAAAAATGCTCTTAAAATTCTTCATATTTTACATTTCCTCTTAATAGCAGCACCATTTAAAAATACATATTTTTTATCACTTTTACTTAGGAAGATACATCTGACAAGGTTTAGATTTGCTATTTGTCAGTTTGCAACTAGGTCATATATACTCAGGTGAAAGTTAATTTACTATGTAGTACATATATATATAAAAATCCCATCTATATTTCATGATATATATATAAAAAATACATGTATTCATGGATGGTAAGAATATATATACTCTCCTATATGACACATATTTTATATACGATATATTTTTACAGTATAAATATAAATATTTCTAGAGATAAATATAAATTCTGTGAAGGTGAAAAAAGAAATAAGAAGAATTTACAATGTCTATTGTAGCAACAAAATATTTCACTAACAAAAAAAAAAGAAAATTGATAAGATATAAGCTGTTATTTTGAAGAAAGAACCAGTTTGGGAAGATGCGAGGTAAATGTAATGGAAAAATTTCAGACTCTTTTTTTATACTCATGCTGCAGTAATGCCTGGAGGCCAGAGAGATACTTGGCTGACTAACAAAATGCTAATTATTCAGAGACTTCTGTTTCACAGAGAAAAGCCACATCAGTAACTTGGAAAGTGGGATCTGTGGAATTCTTAAAGCGTACTAATGAAAAAATGCCAGGAGAAAATTTAAAAGATGAGACAGTAAAAATTTTTAATAACGTGATATCACACTTACTTGCTATCCTGTATTTCATACTGTGAATGCTAGGATGTGCAGGAATGCAATGTCTCATAATGAGACTGTGGCAGTAGGTCAAATAGGAAAGAAATCAATAAAAATGTGAGCAGAGGAAGGTGATTAAAATATTGAAGATGAACTTTAGAAACATTGTGATAGTGTTCTTCCAGTTCTTCAAAAATTACAAGTTTATGACTATCAGAGAAAATTTTCAATCATCTACTTTGAAACTTTTACCTGTGTATGATACCTGTATCTGAGCATCTATATTCAGGTCAAAACCAAACATTGTACCCCAGAGTTTTCTGCTTGTTATAAAATATATTGAATATTTTGATAAATTTAATAGTAAATTTGATAGCAAATAATATCTTGAATATTAGGTTTGGGTGTATAAAGACATGCACAAAGGGAAATTAAAATTAATTTTGAGGGAAATTAAAAAGGGGAGGATCTTAGGCAAAATCTCCAGATGGAATACACCACAGACACATATGTCTTACACTCACAGATAATCATGTGTCAAAACAACATTATAAAGACTGTGAGAGTGAGCACCAGAAAGTTAGAAAAATGCCAGAGTTATGGTTGTCTGCACAACTTAAATTTGGCTTGCATGTGTATATGCATTATGGCAGTCAATGGCACCACCACCTCCTTTTTTTCACAAGTCCCTTCCCTCTCTCAGTGCCCAGAATAGGTGATGAGAAGGTATTGACTGGCTTTTCAACATATCATTTGTTCTCTGCACAGCCTGCACACTCTGATGGTTCTCTTGCATAGCAAAAACGAGACAAGATTTCATAATGCTGCTCTCATGGCCAGGGGACTCAGACCTAGATGATCTTTAAGGTTCCTTCCATCCCAAACCATGCTGTGATTCTAAGATTCTGCAGTGCCAGTAACTGTGGTGGCTGCAGGAATTAAACAGACTGCACAGAGCCTTTAGGGACTACTGCTGCCATTTTATACCGGGTAGCTAATGTTAAAAAGGCTCTTTAAACTTGGCTGGCCAGTCTGAGATAGTGAGGATTTCCTTTTTCCATAGCCTTGAATAATATAGTGCTGCATTTAAGACATGATTCTCATTAATTTCAAGTGCAGTTATGAGCCTCAGACCCATAGTGTTCAAGCTATTTAGAACACACAAATGCAAAAGGGAATTTGCACTTGCAAACTCTGGGAGGGCTAGACTTAAACACTTCTACAAATCTTACTTCAGTCTCTCGTATCAGACACACAAATACAGAAACATGTCATTTGGATTCACATTACCTAGCTTGAGACATCTAAAAGCTATTTTCAAGCTAAACTAGGCATGTCAAAGTTAAACTGGTCATCTTTCAGAGACAGTAGAGACAGATTGTGCCAGAGAGCTTGTCATCTTGCCTGTCCTGTGCATTTTAGACATTTTAGGACATTTTTAGAAGACATTCTCTTCTTCTAGGACACAATCAGTTGTCTCTGAAGGTTTCTATCTAACAGCAGCCTGAATTCACCATCTTAGATTTAGATGACTAACCACTAAACACTTAAATTTGATGAGATATAACTCACATGTGAACCTCACAGAATTTTTTTTAAAGTTTCTGGTTTTTTTGGGTGACAGACTGCCGCATTAAAATTGTTCCACATTACAATCTAGAGGTGAACTTCTATGTTGCACAAATAGAAATGGAACAACTAGGGGGAAAGAAATCATCAGGTCATGCAATAATATCACCCGGAGAGAAAACTTCAGGTCTATGATGCAGGATTTTGTTCCTTGAGCTAACAGAGTAACTGTTACTGGTACTTGGAGCTTCTCTAGGTGGTGATGGGACCTTTGCAGCAGATTTCTCAGGCTTTGCTGGAATAGGGTCTCCTGAGGTCTACACAGGCTTTGGAAAGGTGTACAACTCCTATACCTATTCTATTACCAACTCAATTCCCCTCTCCCTTCCCCTCAATGTACTAATATTTTAGTCATGTATCTTCCCAGTTTTGGCTTTTCATCTTATTCTTATTAACCAGTCCCAGGTTCTACCTTTCAGACCTCTCTTTAGATCACATCTGGGACCAAGACATCCAGGCTCAATGTCCTTCACTAAGAAGAACCTGTCTCATGCCTTTTGACTGTTTTCCCAGTATTTTCCCATTTTTAAGCACTTGGAGTTCTTCCTGTCCTCAGTCCTTCACCTCAATCTTCTTACCCTGTAAATGCTATTTCTCTCTCCCAATTTCTCCTTCCATCCATCTTTTACCCTTCACAAAACCTATTCCTATCTGACATCACCAAGTTATTCTTTTCCAGTCCAAATTGTCCTTCCCATGCTCAATGTTTTCTTTTGCCAGCTCCTGGTACAGTCATTCTTGCTTTGCTTCTGCAACCTTGCTTTTTGGTGACTGTCCTGCCCCTTCCCTCATCCTGTTTTCTGCTGCCTATTAGGGACTTGGATCCAGTCTGCTTGCTCAAAAATTGTCTGTTCTTCCCATATCCTCAGGCTGCCCTTCCCCATATCTACTGAAGCCTACTCCTCTCCAAAAAAAGGCACCAGAACTTTTTAATGTGATCTCCCCATCCCTGGAAGTGTTCAAGGCCAGGTTGGATGGGGCCCTGAGCAACCTGAGGTAATGAATGGCATTGCTACCCATGGCAGGGGTGTTGGAATTATATGATATTTAAGGTCCCTTTCAACCCAAACCATTCTATGATTCTTGAAAATGGCTCAGTGATTTGAGCTGCCTTATTTTGACTGCAGTCCCCTCCCCCCAACTAATTCCCCTAACACAGGAAAATTTAGCCCAGATAAAATTTGGAAAATTATAAGCAATGGAAATTGTGATTTTAAGGGTACTGACAAGCAGCCTTAAAAACAAGTGATATCAGTATTTACCTTTGGTACCTCTGGCATTTATCTGCATCTTCATTAAAACAGACAGGCTAGCAGCCTGTACCAGCCTATTCCTTGCGTTCAGTGCTACCACTAGGGATCCCTGGGAGCATGCTCGAAGAAGTGCTGAAATTCTGACATGATGGAATTGGCAGCCTCATAACATCAGTCACAAGAAGCCAGGGAGGAACTGCAGGCTTAGAGGGTCTCTGTCAGCACTTGTGTGCAGGCACCTGTGTAAGAGCTTTGACATCCCTGCAGTGCAGTACAAGATACTGTGTGTACTCCTCTGGCTGGCACTGCTTATCTTTAGGACTCACATCCCCTTTCTCAGGTACTTGTTTGTCAGAGGTACAGCTCTGTTTCTTGCAATTCATTCCTTCCTGATAGAGGAATTCATTCCTTCCTGCATTATATACATCATGCTGCATTACATACATCATGCTTAGTGGCATGCATCCTTTCACAGAGTTGATGCTGTGCTGATAGCTTGGAGAGACAAGGGAAATTGAACAACAACCACTCTGCCTCCATCATTATCTTTGTAGCCAGGAAAGCAATATATCTGAACAAACAGTTAACTGAATGGAACACTGTGAGAGAGGAGATGACATTGCTAGGGACTGTATTACCAGAGGAGTCATATCAGGGCATTCCAATGATTATCTTAATTTCTTCATCTCTTCTGTCAATAGCTGTTGACTTCATTTCATTTGGCTGCCTCTCACTTATTTCCAGAGGCAAGAGGGCAAATCCTGCCAGTGCCACACTGCAGCACTGTGTGCTCCAACTGCAGCAAACACTGTGACATTATGCTGCATTATGCTGAGCCAGCCAGACACTTCGGCTGAGCCCTGGCATCAATGATGTATCAGTGTTTCACTGACTCCCATTCTATTAAAAGAGGTTAACAAGATTGGTGTTCAGCACTGATGTCTCTGTTTCTTATCTGTATGGAATGTAAAGTGCCCATAACTCAATAGCAATTGATACTCCTATTTTTTTAAAGATCCCTGTAACTGGTGGCTGATTCCATTACACATTCTCAGCCCCTTAATGTGCTGCTTTCCCATGTGGATACATTATCCTTTACCATTTGCCAGCCTGAGCCTGGGAGCAGAGTGCAGAGGGGGAGGGAAATGAAGAAGCCCAACCTGCTGTGTGCAGTCACACTTCGCCACATGGACATGCGGGGCTCTCACGTAGCTCTGCGTGTGCCACGAACACAGCACATTGCTCATCCCCCAGCAGATTCCAATGATCACCCCACTACAAAGTTTGTAACAGCATCAGTTCTGGGATAAATCTGGGAAAGCTGGAGGGTTTCAGTCTCATTGACAGAGTGGAGTGTAGAGCTGTGTCCCTTCAAGTGAGGCCATTCGCCCCTGAATTACCAGGGGCTGGTTCCCAATTGCAAAAAGAGGATGAAAAGATGTCCTGTCCTGGAATTGCATCCCTCTTTTTCACAAAGTTTTCCTTCCAGTGTTTCAGTTAAACAGAGGAAGGGGAAGAATAATTTTCTCCATAAAATGAGAGAATGATGATACAATTACGGCCTAATCAAAATCCAGAGAAAGGGGGAGAAGTGGGATGGATATGCCCATGAAAGAGGATTCAATCTTTAGACCTCCAATATACCCCTCTGTAGGAATCACCTGGCACTTTGGTTTAAGTGGAATTACACTGCTTGAATATATACTGCAATTTTGTGTATAAAAAGTATGGAAAAAATGCACACCAGCAACAGGATGAGCACAACCTTTAGTAGCCAAGCAATCATTTTATAGCCATTGGTAATGTAAATAGACAGACTGCTGATTTAGTTCTGTTGGTTTTTTTTTTTTTTTAACTAAAAAAGTTAATTTGCATTTATTTTATTTCTTGGAATCTAGTTTGGATCTCATATTATTTATTGACAAAAATAAATAATTTTGTGGAAATACTGAGTGAAGCCCACTTCCAGATACATTAGGTTTTTTGAAAATACTGTATCAAATCCAAATAGTGGTAAGGATAAAGGTTGGTGAAAACATCTGTAGTGGTCTTTTTTCTTTGCAAATTGATATTTTGTTTTCAAACTATAGCAGAAAAAATGTTCTTTGTGTCATATCGCAATAAAAAATGCTGAAGGCCTCATAAAAAACCATTGCAAAGTTTTCCGTAAATTGTCATTGTGCATAGATGAACATATATCAAAGTTGTTCATAAATTTCCTGTGCAAACTTTATTTCTAGTGGGAAAAAAAGAGTTCAATTTATGAGCTAACAGACCAAATATGTAAATAAATGACATATGCATGCACAGTCAATATCTATATGCAAATATCAGGCATATACTTTATTTCAAAACCTGGTCCTAAAGTGTTGCCAAAAGTGAAAGCATCAAGGTGAAGCTAGGCTATAAAATAATCAAGATCAAATTTTGTCCGTTAATCAGTTTTCTCAGTTCGGTCTCAGTAAGCAGAGGAACAGTTCCACATGTTTGACCTTGCTTTTGTCACTAAAACAAATTCCTGACAAGATCCTGAAGCCAATTCTCTCCCAGTATCAACTCATGCAATAATTTTCATGCAATGTCCCTGCTTAACTAATAAGTGAGAGCCCTCTCTGCCTTAAGGGAGGTGAATATGAAGCCAGCTGAGTGTCCCCTGTCCAGATATTCCCATGTCCTAGTGTGATTAGCACTGTCTTGTCAAATTTAGCTCTAAGCCATTTGTGAACACCTTCTTTGTTTATAGTAGCACACTGAAATCTGCACAGACCTCTGTGTTTGCTTTTCTGTGTATCCTATTAACAGTGCACTACATTTCAAGACATCATACTGCAGAAAGCCACAAAAGCACTTTCAATCAATTTAAACCAAATTTTAAAAATTACTTTCATTCCGGAAAAATACTGCTTGGTATAATTCTGAGAAAACAAAACTGGGGTTTAGTTCTACTGTTGTAAATTCAGAGCGCCTGTACAAGAATTTTTGTGCTGCATTTGAAATTCTTCAACTGCAATTTTGTACAAAAATCCCTATAAAAATCAAACCATGGCTAAGCAGGATTGCACCCTGTAAATGACTAGGTATGATCTGCTTGGAAAGTGGTATAAAGAAATTTTTAAAATTTATAACCTTGAGAGAAATTTTCAAAAAGCTGAAAGCTGATCAAAAGCCCAGCTATTTTTATTATTGCATAAGAGTAATAAAACCATAAACCACAATAGTTCAGTTTTCATTCCAGTATAATAAAGCACAGTGTATTAGATCCTGATTCCCAGCGTTCTTTTCCTAGAGGCAGTCTAGTTATATATGTACAATCAAGAACAACCTTCAACTCAGGACTTGTACTTTTCTTAAAAAGTAGAAATACAAAGAAAGCAGGAACTAAGGGGGGATATTGCTTTAGTTAGACGAGTCAAGAATGCATGAGGGAACTGCCTCTATCAGTCTTCATGCTGAATTCAGAGCTATGTATTCCACTACTATATGCAAGGAACCAGTTTCAAGTGTATTCCATCACTCCCATTTCACCAACTATTTGTTCAGCAGCTCTATGTAGCTCCTGCCTGAAGAGATTTTAGCACGATGAAAACATGGCTCAGATAGTAAATTATCAATATACTGTTACTGTGTACAACCTGCAGAAGAGACAAACATGACAAAGCGTCTCCTATGCCTTATTTACCAACTTCTAGCCTGTATTTCAAATGGGAAGATAGCAAAATGTTAAGGGCTTGTTTTGTTTTGTTTGTTTTTATTATGTCAATGATAACAAGTTATTATTGCAAAGACAGACTTCTGTATTTCTCTCAATAAACAGGACTGCATTACTGAACTATAAAGCCAAGAAGACTCGTACAGTGTGAAAATATGCAGGGGAACAACAGCTGTTAGTCATTATTTTCTCCTTATCCTTTCAACACCTCTCATTCAATTTGCTCTCTAATGGGTAAATCACACTTTCTCCCTAGGACATTTTCTCATTTCAGGCAGGTACTTAAAGGAATCCTGAGACAATTAAGAGTCTCAGTCATAGGTCAAACACACCCCATCTTTTGTTGCTTTCACTGTAGATATTAAAACTAATTTTTATGCTTTATCAAACAGCTAAAGCTGATGCTGTGTTCTCCTAGCCCTTTGTCACTACTAATGTGATGATGTTCCTGCTTTTCTTCTTTAGACAGTAAACCTTGCCTCATTTTTTTTCCTTACACAGCCTGTGTTAAATTTCTCAAAAGAGAAATGCGAAATATAAAAATTATTGCTCTCACTTCATTTAGGCCAAAGAAGAATTTGACATCAGACAGCTTTTAAACATGTCTTTTAAGCTTTACCTCATCTGACAAGCTTCACAGTAGCTATTTGGAAAAAGAAGAAAAGCAGAAACAATTTTGCTTATGATCACATTCAGTTTACTGCACAAGTTACTATACATTGCTCCATTCTCTATTTCTTAGCTGTAAGACGAATATGCATTGTAGTTTGAGCCTTTTGTTCACTCTGATTTTAATTAATCTGATTCTAGGCCACAGTGAAAATGAGGCAGGGAAAAACATAAACAGCTACAAACATCACATCCTACTAAACTGGACTTTTCACTGGAAAATACATTTCCATTTATTAACTCTTAAAGTCATAATTATAAATTTTTCCAAGTGGCCACATGGCACAAATCTCCAAAATGACAGAGTATGTCCACTGGTGAAGTTGGAATGTATCACAGCATGCACAAGCTTGAATGTGTGCACTCTTCCAACTATTTCTTGTTCAAAGTAAGTGGTTTGCTTTTCTTCAGAAAGGCAAGTCAGTCTACATCTGGTTTTGACTTTAAGATGTGAAAGATGAACCTGATTACATTTCCCACACAGCTTCTAATATGCAACATTTTTACAATTGGTACTGCTGGTACTATTTAGTGAAATGGATTGTGCTGAAGATGTTGTGGAGAAGGCACATGTCTATAGCTATTCTTTTGAGAGTAGCAGCTACTTGCAGCTACTCTTGGGCAGTGCTAACTCCTTATGCTTCATACAAACTCAAAAAGGCAAAATACTATTCCAAAGAGTGCCTCAATCTTTGTGGTGCCTCAGTAATGTGTGTCCTTAATGGGACAATAAATTACCTGGGGTTTAAGCCCTCCTTCAGCATCTAGGTCAGCTCCATCCCATCGACCCTCCTTAAGGCTGGTATTATTACTGTTTACCAGCAGTAATTATAACCTGTTTCTGCCCCTCTCACATGCATCACTGATTGCAATCTCAGAAAGAGAAGGGGAAACAAAAATAATAAATAAAAATAGAAACAAAAGTAAACTCCCTTGGTGCCTACATGGAAATGGTAGGAGCTCAGTGTAAAACCTTGCACGTGTAGGGACAGCATCCAGTGCTGGCAGTGGAATGAAGTATTGAGACCACATGAAAAAAGAATTAAGGCAGGCACGCTTCCTCAGTAAAAATACCGTATTTTAAAAAGGGTGCCTGTGCATATATGTGTATATATAACACCATCAACGTTGCCTGAGGGGGAACACGTCAGGGAGCGCACTGGGGCTGACGCGTTATTGAGTAAGGACCCCTCCAAAGAGCGTCATGTTCTCCGCCACCCCGGGATGGGATCCCTTTGTCCGTGCCTGCTCCCGCGGGGAGCGGCGGGCGCTGCCATCCGCGGGCGGGTCGCGGTGCCCACACGCCGTGACTCGCCGCTCCGGGGCATAAACAAACACGGCTGGAACAACAAAAGGCCGCGGCTGCGGCGGCCGGACCCCGCCGGCGGGGCGCAGAGCGGCCGGGCACGTCCCCAGTGCCGCCGCCCCCCGCCCCGTTCCCACAGGGCTGCCCCCGCCCGCCCCCCGGCAGCTGCCATGTGTCTGCTCAAGTGCGATTAACACCGACTCGCCAAATCCCCCCCACTCCCGCTTCCCCTCCCCGGGCCATTTGGGGCATGCACGCGCCCGCGCCCCGTGTTTACACGGCGGCGCCTTCGCGCGGAGCCTTTTTGTGGATGGCGCTGGCAGATGAGCCGGGGGAGGTGGGGGCTCCGCGCCGCGCAGCGCCCGCCGCCGGCTATAAAAGCCTCCGGGCCCGCGGGAGGCAGCGCCAGGCGAGCGGCCGCGGACCGGCGGAGGATGGAGGGGGGCTGCCGCCCCCGGGCGCTCTCGGCGGCGCTGCCCCCGCAGGGCTACTCGCCCCTCTCCTCCTCCCGGTGCGGGGGGCGGCCCGGTCCTGCCCTGACGGCCTTGTCCTCGCCCCGCAGCCCTGCGCCTTTCTGGAGACCGTGGGTGCCCGCGCCGGGTGAGGCGGCCCGGCGGAGCAGCCCCGGCCCCACAGCGGTGAGTGGGGCGCGGCGCGGCGGAGCATCTGCCGCCGGCATCGCCGCACACACGGCCGGGAAGTCCCGGCGGGGCGGGGATGCTCGGGGAGGGCCCGGTGCCGTGCCGGCGGGCTGACCTCTGCTCTCTCCTCTGCAGCCTCACAGCCCCGGCGGGCTGGCGGAAGCCTCCCGAAAGCTGGCGCAGTACACGCACCCCGTCAGGTAAGTGGCAGTCCCGGTGTCCCGCCGCCGGTTCCCGGGGAGGACCTCGGGGCACCAGGGGCCCGTGGCGCTGCGCGGCCAGGGGGGAGTCCCTTTCTCGCCAGGGTAGTGCCGTAGCACTCGCTCTCCCGCCCCTTTTGTTTCCACCCATATATTTATGTAGATATTAAAGAGCCTTGGGAGTGAATTTGCCATCGATGTGCTTTTGAACTGACAGGTCTTTGTGCAAATGATTGCCAGGACTCGTGGATTTAACATCTTTGAGGTCCCTCTGTGGTGTGGGACTTAAGACTTATTACACAGTTATGTGGTGTTTTTTGGTGGTGGTAGAGTTGGCTGAAGCATCTTGCTACTCATTCCTGCGCTCAGGATTAAAAAAGGCAAGGGGGCGTAGTTCCTAGGCTGTGTTGCTGTGCAAACATCCAGCGCCATCCTAGAGCAAGGAAGCAGGTGGAGGCGTGGGCGAGTAGCAGGAGGAGAGGGCATGCACTGGCTAAGCCACCATTGCCGAGGAAAGTACTGGTGTAACTACTGCTTTAATGACGAAGGTAATGACAGTATCTTTACTGTCAGTTCTGAAAAGGAAATAAAAAAAATAACAGCTGAATCTGTAGGAGAGTCTGTATTCAGAAATGCTGCTAGGTGTTGCAAGGTACTTAAAATAATTGCACAGGTAGTTTTTCCAGATAAGATGCAGCTTTCTTTCAAATCTAGGCTCTGATCCCTCAAATACTGATGCACCAACTCAGCAACTGTACAGGCAGACTTTATTGTGACTGCTCCAGTGCTTAGGTTTGAGTGAATGCTATTGCAGGGAACATTGGGAATGGAGACCCGTTACAAAGCCGATGTTAGTGACTTTGTGTCAAGGAAGCAGTGTTCTGTTAAACAGTAGCCTAGAAAGTATTTCCTGTAATTGCTAGAAAGCTATCAAGTTCTGTTTCTTAAAGCATTTCTATTTTAAACAATCTGTAGTCAGCATTTCATTATGTTTTAGTGTGCTAGTCTCTTGGCTCTTAGGACTTCCATGGTCTGTTCCTTGTAGCTATTTCCAAACTGTAAGCAAGAGAGGATAGCAGCTGAAAAGTAACAGGAACTTGCAGTGTATTAATTGCAATTATAATAATATTAATATATTCTCATTAGCTGATAGCCCTTGCTAACTGTGATCTTATCAGCCTATTTTGTTAATTTCTGGACACAACACCGACTGCTTTAAAATCTACATCAGTGGGACATCCTCCTTAAGGAGTCTGTTGATTGTTTTTGGAAACACACATGAAATATCAAGGTCTGATCACCCCATGACCTTTATCACTCCTTTGAATTTTACAATGGTGTGAAACAAGTATCAAAACTACCTAGACTGGGGACCTTCAGTAAAAAAACTACTAATTTGATTCAAATGTATCTTTGATCCTGTTTGACACCCATTATATTCCCTAGGAATAGTTCCAGTAGGGGCAGTACTACTAGGATCAGTAGTACTGTGTGGATACAAAAATGCTGCTAGCAAGGATTTTCTTGCTATTTTCTAAGTCCGTGAGAGTTTTCTCTCTCACAGAGATAGTAACAGAGTTCTATAAACAATAAAACACCTGAAACCTTGAAAAGTCTTGTTTATAGTACAGTAGGAAAATATTTTGACAATGGATGTTTTAGGATTTTATCCAATCACCCCCAAGGGGTGGCTGATCCTTGGTCCAGTTAGGCTATGAAGAAAAAGTCTATAAAAGAGTTTGTAAAATAATTAAATAAATCAATCTTGCTGCACAATTCCTGCCTGCTGGATCTTCTCTCCTCCTCCCTATGGCTGTGGGACACAGTAATATACCCTAGGGCATTTTAATAGTACTGTTTATGAGGTACTGGAGTGGGAAGTTTCAGATGCAGAGTCCTGGGCTTTAATAAAAACTAAAACAAAGAACCGCTGCAAAACTAGCACTCTAAATGCACCTTTATCTCTTCAGATGAAAATAAGAATCCAGAGAATTTTTTTCCCTAATCAAATGTAGAAAGCAACTTAGTAATTGAGCATGTAAGGAAAATTTCTGTAGGATGCTTCTTTAAATAAAATTTCGCTTTGGTTTTTTGCATGTCAGCCCCCAAGTACATAATACATAATAACAATAAGCAAATCTATTGTATACTTGTTTCAGACTATTTTGGCCCAAATCAAGGTGCTATGATTACTTGTATCAGGAAGCTGAAGCACTTCTGAAAAACTTCCCAGTTCAGGCTACAATTTCCTTTTATGAAGATTCGGATAGTGAAGATGATGAAGATGAACTGGAATAAGATTCAAGAACAGAATCAGGTTGCTGATTGCAGGCAAGGCCAATGCCACTTCTAAGATGTAATTTAAACTTAATATAAATATGTATTATAGTATTTTTAAAGATAATTTATTTCTATGTAAGTTATTCTTAATAAAACTGAGATGTCTTGTAATTTTATCCGAGCCTTTTTCCTTTGTTCTGTTCTTGTTCTGGTTTAAGTGGGGAAGGTATTGATTAGTATGTTAGTACCTGGGGTCCTACAGTTTGTAGATCATAAGTTGAACACCAATTTTTGAAGCAGAGAACAGATGCCTTACTTTGAAGGCTCTATGGTTATGTGACTTTCTCAAAGTCTGCGGACACAAGGAAAGCTTGTCATTGTGATTTAGTAGGCTCCATATGGAAGTGTATCGAGGAATCATTGGATTAAGTATTCTAATTGTTTTGTGCCTGCTGTTACAATAGAGTTCCAAGCATTGGAGAAGAGACAATATAGCTGTTTTCTAATTGGAGAAAAGAGCCCAAATTCTAACCTAGTTCTTGTTGTGTAGAGGTGTTTGCCTCAAGTCACTTGTGCTCTCATGTACATGTACTGTATTATACATAAAAGTGGGAGTTTCATACTGCATTTGTCCATAAAGTGGACATCAATAAATGAGAAGGTCTAATTGAGTTGTTATAATAGTGAGCTTGGTTTTAATAATTGAAGCAAAGTTTGGTACCAATCATCGGGAAGGCAAAAGCCCCTAAAAGAACAACAACAAAAAACCAAATGCAAAGCTTTAAATTAAAGGCCAGTGCCTCTGTCAGGTAGAGCCTGTGTACTTACCTGGATCTGCCCTTGTGTGAGTGCTGTGTGTGCTGCTGCAGGCCGCGTCGGCTCAGAGTGCCGACACCATCCAGGGAGTGCTTGTCCCGTCCCATCTGCTCCCAGGGGCCCTGCTGCAGGACGGGAGCGGGCCCTCACACAGAGCCTTCTCACACTTAACCTTCAGAGCGTGGGCTGCAGCAGCTGTGTCTGTCACAACCTCCCAGCCTAAGCACCTGCCGCTGGGACACCTGGACGGAAAACCAACCTTAGTGCGGGGCAGGCACCCCTACCACCCCCGGGGGCGACAAGGCGGCGCACGGGGTTACGCCCCTCTCCTTTCTCACAACCACGTCCACTCCCGGGCGGTCTCCCCGGCGACGGCCCCGAGCCGAGGCGGCCCGCCCTGCTCCCGGCCGGGCCGCGGCCCCGCCCGCCGCGGCGGAGCCTGCGCGCTGTGCCCCAGCGCTCCGCCCGCCCGCCCGCCGGGGCCCGGCCGCGGCCTGGCCCGGCAGGATGCTGAACGTGACGCCGCCGGCCTTCCCCGCGCCCGGCTCCCAGCAGCGAGCGGCAGCGGGTGCCCGCAGCAAGGTAGGGGCGGCTCTGCCGCTGATTGTCTCTTGGGGGATCGTGAAGGACACCCGAGTTTTCCCCGCTGCGCCGGCGGCGGCTGCCTGGCCTGGCCCCGCCTGGCCGAGCTGCGGTGGTTAGGGTCGGTTCCCGGCTGCCGCTGGGGCTGGGCTGCCGCCGGCCGCTCCCCTCCAGCGGTCTCCTACTCCAGCGGCCGCCGAGGAGCCGCGGCAAGGTCTCGGGCGAGGGGCCGGCTCGGCTGCGTCGCTGGAAAGCGCTTGGTGCTTCTCGTTTGAGAGGGCGGCGGTGATAACGCTTCCGGTACTGCCTGCCCAGGCTGTTCCTCCTGTGCAGAGATGAAGACTTTCACCTTGGAATTATTGCGTGCAGCTTATGCTTTATGTGTTGGATCTTCATCTTTGGAGAGATTTTGAGAACACTTGTTGTCTGCAGACCTCGCTTAGACAGCAGACATGGACTAAAGTAGCATTAAAAGATGTGGGTTTATCTATGTACGCTTTAGGTTTTTTGCTTCTGTTTTTCCTGTGGTTTTGTACGACCGCAGTTCTTTAACCCCGTTTCCTGCTGTTAAAGTTTGGATCAAAAGGGTTCTCAGAATGTGCTGCTGTTGAAAAGGAAGGTGTTAGACCCCCTGAAGATCTTGCTCTGCCTTTCAGGGCAGGCCATGGAAATACTTCTCTGGAAAGCTATCAGACTTCTGTCCCAGCTTTCTCTGGGTGAGGCTTCCAGTTGCTGTAGGGCTTGTGGAAAGTCTTTATGAATGCTGTGAAGGAAAACCTTATTTTACCTGACCATAATTTTTAAATCTCTTTTCTTTATTGCTCCTAGGTTTCTAGACTGCATCTTAAATGATTTACCACCACAGTCAGACTTGATACCTTCAGTTTGCTTTGGGAAGAGTCATCTGAATGTTTGTTGATGTTCAGTAATTTCTGTGTCTGTGTTACTACCCACAACACTTCCTTAAGCACCCTTACTGCTGAGTAGGGCTCCCAAATATCAGTGAATAATATGAGTTGGGTTATTTCTTTTTTTTTTTTTTTTGTCTGAGCTCTCCTATGGAGCTTAGAAAAGTGTATTGAATGGCTTTTTCTTCCTTTAGAGTTTGAAGTTGTTTGTACATTTGTTATTTTTCAGGTACCTTTAAAACCAGGAAGGAGTCTTATGGATTGGATTCGGCTAACTAAAAGTGGGAAGGACTTGACTGGTTTGAAAGGGAGGCTGATTGAAGTGACTGAAGATGAGCTCTCTAAACACAACAAAAAGGAGGACTGCTGGATATGTATAAGAGGTCAGTTGCTGTGATGTTACTTCTGTGTTTTTTACCTGGCTTCTCTTTTCTGTACTTAAAGAAGAAGCAACAAAACCCAAACAACAACAACAAAAGCCACACGCCAAAAGAAAACTATGCACGTCCTGTGCTTAGGCCAGGTGTAATCGTGACATAATTGGGCGTAACGTCAAGTAAGAGATTTTGTGTTACAAAGATTTTCTTTGCTTTCAAGCCTTTCTAAAGAAGTCTTTGAAATGGGAGTGTTTTATACTTATTTTATAGATGCCTGTGGAAATAATAAACCACAAGATTTTAGGTAATGTACCAAATAAAAAGGGCTTTGCAAGAAAATAGGAGTCTGAAAATGCTGACATGTACGCTCCTCAGTCTTGGGCAGTTTATTATTTTGAGCTGTTGACTCTTTTTAGGGATTGCTTTAGAGCATCCATAGGCATATAAATATTAAAAATACTACTTAAACGTGTAGAATGGTCTTTAGGAAATAATACTTAGTAATGCAAATGACTGTTGCCACACAGAGCATCTGTATTCTCTGTCCACAATAACAAATACCTGTAGTAACTAAGCAATTCTATTTCTGTTATTATTTTAATAACATTTCAGCTCAGAAGTTGAATCATATGTTATACATTTAGCAATGTGTGAAGGTGGTCTGGAGCAATAGCTGTGGCTAGAAGAGTATTTTCGGAGTTTCAGATGAAGTTCCTAGTGGTCCTACAGAAAGGAGTAAAATGTTTCCTCTGCAATTTAATCATTTAGAGGCTAAAATACATAAATATCACCTTAAGTTTGTTAGGAGATAACACCAATCTCTTTGAAGATAGATTAAGAAGATCGGAGTAGCTAATGGGGCACTTCTGTAGAAAGAGTGGTTCTGTTAGTGATAACATTGATCTGGTAAGGAGCAGCATTGATATTTGATAAAATGTCATGTCTGAACTTCAGCAAAGAAAGTTAAGAATTTCCATGTGAGGGTGATTGTATTATTGTTGGCTGTTAAAGGGGATGAGAGTGAAAGTAAAAGTAACATGTTACTCAGTACTGGTCTTTGAGCAAAATACTAGGATTGTTAATTCCCTGTGCTGCAGTTGCATGTGCTAGTGAGGAGGGAGGAAAGCTAAAGAAAATCTTGTTTGCTATGGACATCTGTTTATTTTTCTCTCTGAAATAGGGACATCTACTGCAGACAGAATTACTGCCTAAAAATGCTTCTGTTTCAGTTTTTAACTCATCCTACCTTCACTTTATCTCTGTTTTTTTACACGAACTCCATCAAGCTGCATTTGTATCTTTCCTTAAATTTTTCCATGTCTGCCTTTTCTTTGTTCTTGGATGACTAGTGAAAAAGCCATCATAACTGAAAATCATGGTGGATTATGTGTAGCCCTCATATGTGGAGAGGTAGTAAAACAATATAATTATGGAAAAGCTAAGTGAGGTCTCTGCATTGGCAGTTAGACTGTGTCTCTATATGAAAGAGCAGAAACTCATGAGAGCAATGTGAAATAAAAGAAGAACAGGAGCTAACTTTGTTCAAAACCCCGGTGTGATCAAAGAAATCTGTCATATAGGCCACAAATTTGTATATAAACGGGGGGTTCAGGAGAGTTAAAAAAAGCATGAAAGGTATATAAATGATAGTTCTTCTGCTCCAGCAAGTTTGATGGTAAATTTGAGTAATATTCAGGAGGCCATGACTATGTAGATACTTATATTTTATTGTGTGCAGTAATCACAGCTGCACACAAGATGGCACAGTGAATACAGCCATCAGAAGAGCAGGTCAGTAAAGTGTACTGAGATCCTTCCTTTGCTATTGACTGTGTCTTGTTGTTGACTGGGGTGGTTGTTCTTTCCAGCTAGGATTGCCCCAAGTATGTCTGCCCCCAGGCTCAGTGCTGAATGCCTTTCTCTCCTTCTGAAGTAATTAATGTACACTTCCTAATGTCTTGAAAGCTTTTCTGAAAGTACTGCCACAGTTACACTTCTGGTAGCTTCCTGTTTTGATAATGTTAAATATCTTCAAATATTCGGCTAGGTGGGGATGCAATAATCATGTTAACAGCAATATGTCTGTGGTTAAATCTGTGTATAGCTGCATTTTTCAGCCTCCAATAACCCAGTTGCCTAGCAACAGTAATTTCATCATTTCAGACCTGTGAGGAAACATTGTTTTATCTCGCTGCAAGTGTAGAAACACTGCTGAGCCCTTTTACTGGAGACGGATTGCTACCAGAGTTGTAAACGTTTAATGAGCACAAGCTATGTGAAGTTTCTTATTTTGCTGAATCTAAAGAATGGAAGCTTTGTTGCTGATGGTGGCAGTTTTTCCTTGTGTGAGACACGTTGTTCCTGTATGCATTTCATTCCATGATGGTGTTGGGTGGTAGGGAAACAACTACGGCAACACTTCAGGGATAACTTAATTGGAAAAGAAACTGAAAACAATGCTGTGCACTAGCTGGTTCAATTTTGTCTCTTTTTAAACCTGCCCGTGGTACTTTTACCCTCTATCTAGGATACGTCATGTTCAATTTCTAGGTTGAAGTCTTAAACCAGAGCAAGTGGTACAGCACTGTAGGATTGGCATCTCCATGTGATAAGATAGCTCTTGTGCTCTATACAATTGTGTCACTTATGTTTCTGTTGTTGTGAAGTCATACTGTTTGTTCCAATTATGCTGGCTGTTTACTAGTACATTCTTTAATTTGTGCTAACCTTTCCATTGTTTTTGGAGACAGGAGTGGTTGTAGAAATGCTGCTCATATTAATTTTAAATTATATTTTCTTCAGGATTTGTATATAATGTCACACCATACATGGAATATCATCCAGGTGGTGAGGATGAACTAATGAAAGCAGCAGGAACTGATGGTACAGATCTCTTTGATCAGGTGAGAACAACTGGCAGCAAACAACACTTGCTCACCATACTTTGAAAAATGCATGTTTTGTGATTATTTCTAGGGCATTTAAGTGGAAACTTTTTCAGTCCTAAGGAAAGGCAGTTGGTCACTGCTCAGAATGACACTTTTATGTGCTGAAAGAGACATGTAGTTTAAACTTTGTATCAAAAGACCGTAATAAAAATCATGGTCATTTTATGTTGTTAGAATTATGCTTCAATTAGAGCTCTTTTTTAGCAGAAATAGCAATAAAGCTAGCAACAATTTGAGATACCACCTTCTTAATAAATTGCTGCAATGACTAATTAGTGTTGTTGGAGAGACCTATTTTTCCAAGAGCTTTCACTTTTTGAAAAATGCTTGTAGAATTCCTTGTCTATTTACTTGGCAGCTGTGTTATCAGAAAAAATGCTGGAGCTTCTATTTACTGGTGAACAAATCACAAGATGAGAGTTGGTCTCTTATTTGTGTACTGTTTCTTTAAATGTTTTGAAAATACTCAGAAAATAAAGGTTCTGCAGCATGGGTGTGCTTTTTGCAAGGAATCACTTGCAAACTTGTTGCTGTAAAATGTGATTCACTGAGTTGGTATTTTTTAGAAACAGACATTCTTTGAGTTTCCATTACTCACTAGGTTTAGCTGAGAAACTGGGAAAGAGCAGAAGAGAAATCTCCTCTGTTTCTCTGTTATCTCTTTACATGTCGTGCATCAGAGTATGTTATGCCTTTAATTGCAAAATGTTTTTAATGAGGTAAATAGATGAATAATGTTTTATCTTTGTTGAGTTTATCCTTGGTTAATCCTTTCACAAGTGAAGTGTTGGATTTGGGCATAATTCTTTGTTTTCAAGAAATTTGTAGTATCAAGTTGTGGCTTGGAATTACATGGCTGGGTCATTATATGATGTCCTTGAAAACAGGAGTCTTGACATCAGGAATATTTGGGGAAGCCCTTGTAGTTGTTCAGAGATATGCTTGCTACTTTTTTTTTTAGGGTTTTTTGTCATGGGAATGAAAGTGGGTTTAGATCCTGAAACTATGCTTTTTGCTTTTATTGTTTCTGGCTTATGACTTTCCTGTTACCTGAGGCATTTGTTTTCCCTTCTGCTTTCTGTGTCTGTCAGATACTGGTCTTTTTTTGAGAGTTTGGTAGGTTGCTAGTGTTCCCCAAATTTCTGGAAAAATTAACTGTCATTCATAATCCTTCATTTCTTTCTGTTATCTGTATATGAGGAAGCTACAATTTGTTGATGGGATTCTTTATCTCATCTCCTTAGCTAGTCCAGATTAAAGTTCTTATTTTTAAATCTAGATACCATTCAAATTTGTCATGCAACACTTTGTTTCCTTTTCTCTTCTTGTGATGTTATCCTGGATGCCCTATCAGAATTCGCTTTTCTGCCATCCATTTCCTCTACAAGTTCTCCAGTTCTGGTCTGTAAAGCTACTGCTTTTTCTTCACTTTATTTTACTTTTTAAATTAGGGGATTTCCAAATGATTCAGTGATAGTAAGACAGAAGCAAACAGAAATACACCAGCTTGGTAGGAGGTGTTTGTTTGGCTTAACTGTTATTCTTTATGTTTGTTTCCTTAATCCCTTTTCCCTTCACTTGTCTAAACAAGACTAATAAACGTTGTGGTAATGACATGGTCTTTGTTCTGTTAGTTGTGTAGCATGCATCATAAAAATGCTCTTCTGAAATATATTCTGTAGCTCAAGGTTATGATGTTCAGATATTGAAAAGCATAAATGAGTAAATTAACCTATTGCTACTTTGTTCATAATCCTATTTTTTCATTTAATTCCATGATACCTGTAATAGAGGAACAAATAAGTACTGAATGATGTAATAGTGACTTCTAATGTGTTTAAGAAATAATCTGCTAAATGAATTCTATTAGTCAATGTACAAAAATGAACTTTTTTATTTCAGTGCATAGAACAACAACATAGTAAGAATTCCAAATTTTATGAAAAAATATTTTGTTAATGTAGGTTCATCGTTGGGTCAACTATGAATCAATGCTGAAGGAATGTCTTGTTGGGAGAATGGCTGTCAAGCCTATTGCTGCTCCAAAAGGTGAGGTTTTTTTATGAATGAAATATTGTCTATTATACTTTATTCCAAAGTTATCTGGAAATTATGAGAAATCCTAAATCACCTCATATTTATGAGGAGAGTCTCTATTCTTGCATAGAGTTGAAGGCTTTTGCATATATTAATTTTTTTTTACATCAGATACCTGAAGATGAAGTTGTTGTATAGTTGAAGACTTTTATAAGTAGTGTACTGCTACATTTTTTCTTTTGTTTTTAGTCATTAGAAAACAGCTGTGTGTGTGTGTTATATGTCTGTGTGTATAGAAAAGACTTTTTCCTGCCCTGCTCTCCTCCAAGATCCCTCTTTTTTCTTCTTATCCCAGAGGGCAAACTGTCATAAGCAGTTCTCATCATGAAATAAAAGTCAGTATTTTCAGTCTGGTGATTCTAGCACCTTACATATGTCTGGCAAGTTACATACATATTGAGGTATTTGTGTACACTTTATGGGCAGTTATTCTTTCCAGAACACTTTATTGGGTCCTTCCGTTTGAATTTACCTTGAGAAAATTTTGCTGATGCAACAGACTCCTCTGAGCCAGGAGAGTAAGAAATGGAGTATAGTCTTAGAATGTGGGTGATGGTTTCCAGAAACTTTTAATCTTCAGTCTGTCTTTCAGTTTGTAGGCCACAGCCAAAATTTCCTATGCCTGGGAAGCAGACACTGTTATTCAGTATTGACCCTTAGCAAAACTGCAGTGAAAACATGAAAGGATTAATGATTACAACTATTTTTTTCGAATTCTGTGGCATCCTTTAGTTCACAATTTCAGTCATTCTGTAGCTCGTCAACTCCTAAAAAGGTGCTCTGCATGCTTGCTTAATGCTTAAATAACATCATCTTAACATTGCTTAAATAACAACATCTTAACAACAGTTACATTGAGTTTGGTCTGTGTGTGAAATGGAGTAGTAGTTTACATCTCCATGATGCTAGGTAGCTAATTCCAGGGTGGAACTTTTAAGGTACATGCTGCAAAGTATGGAGAAACCTCAGCAGCATGACTGCCTCACTGAGTTGAGACATTAGAGACATTAGTGCTACTTTGTCAGGTAGAAATTTAATTAGTTAGAAATTTAATAGTAAACATGAGTTTTGTTGATTTTATTAACCTAACCTTTCTGCAACTGGAAGGAATTCTTGTGACAGCCAGTCAGTAAAGCATAAAGATATCTTTGCCCCTGCTGTCTCTGGCAGTCCCTTCTCTGCTGTTCACTTTTTCTGCTTTGTTCTGTAATTATTTTGCTATCCATTTTGCTGTAGTAAAATTTACAGAATAAAGGTTGTCAACTATATAAAACCAATTCTGTTGCCTGTGTCACTTTTAGCCATTTCAGACTTGAAAAAAAGTAATTTTGTTAATAAAGAATCAAGCTGATTACGGAACTACAGAGACATTTAGGTCAGAGAAGACCTCCAAGATCAAGTCCATCCTTTGAACAGCCACCACCTTGTCAACTAGACCATAGACTGAGTGCCGTGTCCAGTCATCTCTTGAACGGTTCTGGGGATGGTGACTCCACCACCTCCCTGGGCAGGCTAATACAATACTTGACAGCCCTTTCAGGAAAGTTCTTCCTGATCTCCAACCAGAACCTCCCCTGGTGCAGCCAAGAGGCCAACCCCCACCTGGCTATAGCCTCCTTTCAGGGAGTTGTAGAGAGCAGTAAGGTCACCCCTCAGCTTCCTCTTGTCCAGGCTAAACAACCCCAGGTCTCTCAGCCACTCCTCATAGGATTTACGTTCTAGACCCTTCACCAGCTTTCTGGCCCTTCTCTGGAACACTCCAGCACTGGACTTGCTGAAATCCTTCACTGTAAGATTCTCAAGGTTTACTTTGATTCCTCAAAGGTTGTGTATCCTCCTCCTTTGAATTACCAAAAAGTGATTGACTTACTTCGCTATTAACCAGTACTAATTCTAGTCTTTTATCCTTCCAGAAAACCATATTTGGTGAAGTTTGCTTTTCAGAATAGAAGAATAAATTACTAACTTAACGTGCATATTTTTGAACAGAGGATTAAATGCCCCCATAAGTGTAGAGGGAAGACTTCAAATTATGGATTACATTGCTTTCTTTTTGTGACAGAGAGTGTGTATTCAGTAGTAGGAGAAACATTGGTACTTGCTGTTTGGTGCAATCTCAATACAGAGCACGGATGGCAGATTTTTTTTTGTTGGGGCATTGCTGGAAGATTTGTGGTTGTTTAGCTTAGGGTTTTTTTCCTGTGTTCTGGTGATTTTTTGGGAGACAGTACAATGGTTTGCTTACTGAACTGCTTAAGGAAGCTGAAGTTTGTCCTTGCACACTCTAGATTTTTTTTTTTTTTAAGAAAGAAGAGTCTTTTGAAAATGCTGGTGATAGTTAATGTTTTGTCAACTTGTATTTTGGGAATACTGCTTCATGCTTTGGTAGTGACTAATAGGAAATTCTGAAGTGTCCCCTCTGTAGTGTTACAGTGGGTCTTTGCACTGAAACATGTAGTGTTTGTACTTGCTGAGGAGGCCAGTGCAGTACCAGGTATGCAAGAGATGATTTCAGAATCTCTCTCATCAAACCTGTACAGCATTAAACTGCTTGCTGTCCCTTCAGGGTGCTCAGCTGTAAACATTATCAGAGTTGTCTGAAATACTTTAATACTGCTGATGTTTCCAGAGACACGTTAGTGTATGTCCCTATGCTACTTCAGTGGTTGCTTGGGAGTCAGAATGCATGTTGTATTACTGTTCAGCTAGATTAGACTGAGAGCTTGGATGTCATCCAAGGGAGAGAGGTTGGGCTCTGCCTTTGATGTGTCTTGTGTGGTCCTTAAAATGGCAGTGCTGATTTCTGTGCAGTATGTTAAAATGTGGTGAAATGAGAGCAGACTTCTAAATACAAAAAATTACCTTTCATTAGAAAGAAGTTTCTGTGAGCAACTTGCCCATCCTAGCAGAAACCATAAAGTGGTGTATACCAGAATATTCAGACAAGTGTTGCCTCAACCAAAAATATGTGGAGTATTTTCTTTTTACCTTACAATGGCACAATATGAAAGCCTCTGATGAAGGTTGTTCTTGAAGAGCTCTCAAGTAATTTTGGAATACTGTGTGGTTGGTGCTTTGCTCTAGGAGCCTTCCTTAACATCTCTCTAGCATTTTTCCTCTAACCCTGCTCTGTGTGATGCAGGACACTGGGAAGGATATGGAAGAACAGGGGAGAAACATTTCCATTTTGGTTTTCATAAAAGGGAGCAGAAATAGCAGATTTGTTTCTCCCACCCAAACTTGGCTCCCATAAGAGAGAATATAAATTGGGCCTTTCATATTGGGACACTCTGAGATGTGCAGTGTAGAGAAGGGCAGAAAAGGGCCCAGGTATAACCAGAGGACTAGTTTCTCCACAGATTTACTGTGAACAGAAGGACGTGTGGCTGAGAGGTGCAGTGCCTTTCCCATCGAGTTGAGCACCTTATAAATGAATTGACACTGTGTAATTCACTTGCTTGGTCTTTCTTTCTTCTTTTTTTTTTTTTTTTTTTTTTTTTTTTTTTTTTTTTTTTTCCTGCTAGAGTTGGTTGGTTTGGAATAGGTGTAGAGCACTGTAGAATAAATGCAAAACCCAGATAATAACTTGAAAATAAAATCATTTGGTGGAGGGAGCTTATAGAAATATTTTCTTTTTCCTGTGTTCCTGCCAAGGATTGGGTTTAGATTTCTAAGGATTGGGTTGGTCAGATTTGCAGTCCACTATACAATGTGATGTCGTGAGACAAGTGCCATTGGAATTCTTAACAGATTCAGTGAGCTTCTTAGCTGTGAAGTTTATAATTGCACAAGATAATCTGTTATTTTTTTTTGAAGTGTCAGAGTTCTTGCATTTCGTATTCTTTAGTAATGTACCTACTTGTAATGTACCAATTTTTTAATTAGACTTAATCTTTTGGAAAGGTAAACAGTGCTGCATTTATTTGTTGCTTCTTGATGTCTGAAGCATCCTGGTCATTCCGTTAAGCCTTTTGGAAGGTTTATTGGGAGATCCTTACTTTGCCTAATTTAGCATGATGTGGGCAAATACTGTAACTTCTTAACTGTTGTCCTAGTTGTTTTTTCTTAATGCTTGCAGAGATTTCTTCTGTTGTGTCTGAAGACAAGAAACAGCTTAATGGTAAGTTTTCACCTGGAGTGAAGTGGGGAGTCAATCTCAAACTTACGTGAATATCACTGAATGAGCAGTATTTACCCAAACTTCTCTCTCTTTGCATTCGAATCCAGTGCTGAGTGCTCTGTAAGAAATTTCAGAAGGCAAAACCCTAACCAAGTATTGTGAATTCTGTGTTTGAAAGTATTGTAAGACTGCAGTAGAGTAGTATAGATGTGGGAGGTATGGGATGGACAAACGAGGTCAGCTTGTCTGTGAAATGCCTGGAAGATTTTCTGCCCAAGTCTTTTCTATCCAGTCAGGTCTTACACTTGTTTTGCTGGATATTTTTTTCTTTTTTTTTTCTTTCAAAGTGAAAATTTTTTATTTTCTTCTGAGCTTCATGAAGTTTTTGTCAGCCCATTTCTTCAGTCTCTCTGCATCCCTTAATAACCTTAACCTTTAATGTTTTGCCTGTTTGCATGATTTGTTATTGCTCTGACTGGAAGAGTGTGTGCCCTATATTTTTGCTAATGACTGTGTGAAACAGTATCAGCATTGCCTTTTCCCCAGGGAGTGCCAACAGTAACTAGCCTCCAGTTGGACTTTGTGTGCTGATCACACCTTTTGTGACTGGCAGTTCTACTCATTTTCTCTCGGTGTTGCAATCCACCTGTCAAACCCAGCTCTTTCCAATGTGGCTATGAGGATAATGTAAGAACATTTATCGCTAGCCTTGCTGTCCCGTGGGATTGTGCAAAGTAGTCCCGTGACACACAGGGTTGTAATTCTGCTGTTCATGTGGTCACCTTAAACTCTTCATTTCATGCCTGCCATCAGCCTTTGGCTTCACCCCCAGCTTTTCTTTATTTATGATCACCATGACTACTAGAACACTTTGCTTAATTGGTTCACTGATCACCTGAATCATTGTCTTTTTATTGCAGCATGAATCATTGTTTTCATGTAGCCTCTTACAGTATTTCAAATAATTCGTAAATCACTTGGTTTGCCAGAATGTTCTATTTTATTGTGGCTGTTCATATATTTCTCTTGACTTGCAAAAGCAAATAGAAGTGTGTATGACCATGGATTCCTGTTATCTGTGGAGGCCAAGTAAATCACATGATGTGTGTCCTCAAGAAAGGCTTAGCTTTTGAGAAGGCTTTTATTAGGTGATTGGTTTTCTTTTGCAATGATCTGACTGCTCTGCCATTTAGCTTCCTTGGCAGCTGCAGATGGTGTGTACTTAGGAGTAATTAAGGATCAAAGAATAAGTAATTCGACTGAGTTTTAATTGCTTTGGATTAATTCCCTGATCTGGGTGATCAAATAGTTTTGACAGATTGGATTAGACCAGGGTGGTTCTCTTTGTTTTCATCTACTTCCCACATCGTGGAGCCACTCAGTTATGGTGTTTAAGCTTGTAGTCATACTACAAAACTTACTGGCATTTAGAAGATAATAATCTGGGTAACTGAGAATTCATGTGCTAATTATTTTATGCATAGCCATTTCAGGTTTGCAAGGCTTAACTTTGAATGGGCTTGAAACCAGCACTTACCAGCTGTTCAGTGTGCAACTTCCTCCATCATCATTCTGTTTAGCTTCTTGGTGTTAAAATTGGTGCAGGATTGCAGTTGTTTATCTGTCTCTGTGCTCGAGATTTTGCGAAATACGTTCAGTTTCTTTTATGCCAGAGGTTAGTACAACTGACATTTTGAAAGACTGACCAACTGTTGCTTCCCAGCAAAGGCTGTTTCAGACTGTTTAATGTAGTTAAATACTTAAAGTGAGTATCTGTGTTCTGTGGAAATTCCTAGCAAAGTGCTGTGTAGAAAGCTTAGGGCTGATACCTTTGCTTAACCTGCTGACATGAAATTTTACTTGTGAATTAGGTTAGATCAGACATCTCAAATTGAATTTGTTCATCTGAATTGTAGAAACAAATAGTTCTGTTAAAGGAAAGTCGTTCAGAAAATGTTTTTGTCTTTTTGTGCTTCACTATCACAAAATGTAAAAACACAAGCTAGTAACAGATGAAGCTGAGAACAACATAGGTACTGTGGTGTATGGAACTCTTAAGTTCTGAAGTAGAGCTCCATGTTCTAGGACCCTGCTCTCCAGGGAAAAATGCTGAATAAAAAATAAATATAAAAAGTACATAGTCTGGCTACCTGTGGAAATAAGGCCACTAAATAGGCAGACACTTAGAACATTCAATTAAAAAAAAACAAAACCACAAACCCCAAACATACCTGAGTATTATTTCTATTAAGCAAGCATCCCAGAAAATATTTTAATGACTCTCTGCTCTTTCCAGGTGTGCTTCCTGAGAAGAAAGTACTGGCTTCTTCTGCTAAAGATTTAGGTCCGAGGTAAGCCTTTGTCTGTTACTATCTGTTGAACATTCTATTTAAGAATTCTGTGCAATTCTTAGTAAAGGCAGGCAACTGCTTCCATGGTTAGCTCTTGAAGTTTCAGTAAAATGAGTATTTGTCATTACTATCCTTGTGTAAGTAGAAAATGTGAGATTCAGGTTTAAAGAACTTGCCAAAGTTCATATGAACAGATGATGGTTCTTTGCTTGTTCTGTTGATTCCTAACACTTGTGCTGTCTTGCATTGTATACAAATGTATGGCTTATATTTGCAGGCTCCTCAGCTTTGCTTCTTGAGAAAACTCATGGAAAGTGATTCCAACTGGACTGACTACTTTCTTGACTTAAACTAATTTGTCCATAAACATCTGAATTGCCATTCAGTTGCCATTCAAAAAGTGCTTCATTTCAGGCTGGAATATATTAACATGGGATAGCTGCATTCAAGTTTCTACAACATGTAAAGCAAAGCAGGCACTAAAAGCTCACTGTGATATGCCTGCTGTTATCACTGAAGTGTCATTTTATTCCATGATGCCTTTGGTCCTCAAGGTGCAGTTTCTCACTTGGCATCAAAATCCCTTGTGAGTGTGTGATCTCTGGGCTAGTTACATGCAGTCATAAAATATTGTGGCTTGTAAACAACTGGAATGAAGTGCTGAAGTGCTCTACAAACCTTGCTGCCTTTCTTCCCATGTGTGTCAGGCATATTCTGGCATGTGACTGGAAGGTGTGCAGCCTAAAATATGTTGGCTGTCAGGAGGGTTTGCTCCTCCCTCTCTGCCTGTTTTTCTGGTCCAGGAGTCTAAACAGTAGATGGAAGTTACTTCCTGGCAAGTGTAAGGCCATACAAATAATTAGCATTTGAAGGCTTTCTTTTTTTCTACCTTACCCTGGATTTATTACAAGTTTTGGACTTGGGAACATAGGAATGAATGCAAAAACTTGATCTATGGAGATGAAGGGAACTGTGGTTCTGTGGTATGTGCACCAAATCTTTAACTCTTGGATGTCATGCTGCCTATTTAGTGCTTTTGTCTGGACTCAAGATTTTTATTGTCTCGCAAGCAAGGTTCATATACTACAAAGAGAATGCATGTACTTTTTAAGTAAAACTAATGCCATACAATTTTAACTACAATGTACTGACTATCAGGATGCATAATTAGATAGTTATTTTAGTAGTTTTTTCAAAATTACTGACTTTGGACTTAGTCTTCAAAAGTAATAAGTAATATGTTTGGCTTGTAAATTCATTAAAGAAGCTCTGCTGGAAGGCTTGGGGTTAAATATGTTTTTATATGCCCAAAGAAAGTATATATTTTTTTCTTTATTGTATTTTTTGTTTTACAGTTATGACTGGTTCCAAACAGATAGTTTGGTCACAATTGTCATATATACTAAGCAGAAGGTAAGTATATTTTGTGAAGGAAGAATTACAAGATCCAGTTGTGATCTAGCTTGAATTCTGGGAGAATTTTACAAAAACTGTTGGTTTTTTTTCCCCTTGACTATGAAAGGATATGAATGCAGAGTTGGTGATAGTTGACTGTCAAGACAAACGATTAAGGGGAGAGATCATCATGGATGACCACTCATATCTTGTAGAAGTTGGTAGGTACTATAATTTTGCAGTTGAAAATACTGAATTTTCATTCTATTTTATTAAAACCCACTCATCAGACCATAAGCATTTTACATGTACCAATTAATATTTTATTTCTCTTTCATCAGAGATTGTTAAAGCACCTTGATGTAAAGGAATTACGTTGTTTATCAACTCACATCTTCATTTGTTTAGTATGTACTAAATTTCTTACATGCGGACTAAAGTGCAGTAAGAAATTGATTTTAAACTTATGTAAAATTTTTCTTCAAGTGTGTTTTTTGTGATTATTAAAATGCCCTCATTCCCAAGGGTCTGGCACAATAATTTACATAAATGCAGATCGGTTGCTTTACATGAGCCATTGTTAAAAGTAATGGGAAAAATAATGCCTTTGTGCATGAGGCTTGTAGAAGTCATGAGTCAAATTTCAAGGCCAGGTAAACATGCATAGCTTTTTATGGTTATTAGTTCACTCAGTATTCCTAGACTATGTATATAGGATGGCTGGAATAGAATTTTGTTATTGCTTAACACAGAGTTTTGTTTGTATTTATTTCAGACTTGGATCATGCAGTTTCAGAAGATGTGGCTGGTAATTTCTGTCTCTTGCAGCACTTGTGTATCTCTTCTAGGATAGTCCAGTCAGGAGCTGAACTTCCATGATCCTTGTGGGTCCCTTCCAACTCACGATATTCTATGATTCTGATATCAGAATGTGGAATTTCAATTTATTTTTCTGACTCATCAGATACTTTACAGTTTTACTTACCACCAGGTCCTGACACAATCAAACCAAGCCATAACATTAAATATTTTTTTTTTTAATTGTGCCATTTGGGCCTGTGAAAGTAATACGTTGATAGTGCTCTGATCCCTCTTAGTATGACTAAATGTTAAAAGCTAGAAGTCAGTTCTGTTGTGATTTGTAAACTGTTCTTTGCTTAGACTGGGATTTTCTTGGATTTAATTGTTAATTCAAGCGGCCTTGAAAAGAAAAGTAGTAAGCAGTGGTAACTACCAATTTCTAGTACATGACGACTCTGGGTTCGTGAGCATTTTTCTTGACCAGATGGTCTGTGAAGCTGTCCTGGTTCCACAATCTGTTTAGCAAATAACATGTATTAATTATGCATATGCAGTTAGTGCTTGTTTTAACTGCACTGTATAACATTATAGAGAGGTAGCTGTAAGTACCTTTAATTTGATATTCTGATTTAAGGACTTAATTAGACATGTCTTGAGAAATGAGTAATTGTTCTGAATTTCATTATACTTGACGTGAAATATTTTTTTGTACAAAGTGTAACTAAAAGTAACAATATGAAATCTTTTCTCTTTTAGTAAATATTGCTGAAAAAGTAGGGAAAGTAGAGATTATCTTAAGTAAAAAGGATAACATTCATTGGAAAGTGCTGGGACAGGCCCAGGAAGGTCATAATACCTTTGTGAAACGCACAGACAGAGGTAAGCAATTTCGTGGCCAGCTACCAGCTGTTTTAGGACGTCTTGGAGCTTGTTAGTAATATTTGGTTTTTTTCCAGGATTTTCTTTTTCTGTTGTTGTACCTTCATTTCTTTCACAATTGTCTGATCTTGTTGGAAGCTACTCAGGAATTTTCCTTTAAAGGGTTTGACTTAGAGGTGGTTTTTTTGCTTTTCTTTGGTTTCTTGGTTTGTTTTGTTCCACAGTGGAGTTGAAGGTGAACCTAATATTGGAAGGTGAACACTGCCTTAGTGTTGTTGCATCTCATGGTTACCTGTGTGCTTAATGACCTCTCTGTCCATATGAAAACCACAGTAGACCCTGAGGAGAGAGTGCATGGACATGTGTCAATCACTATGGGAGTAACTGGAGTGAAGGGTCAGAAACCTTCACTTCCAATTGTTACTACAGATACAGTAACATTTGTCAATGCTGTAAGGTTGTTCCAGTACACTGCATCTATGTAACTTGAGCTCAGGTTAAATAAGGGACTTCAAATCCTGTGTAGGTATTAATAATAAGCTGATGTGTCTGCAAGGAGCAGTAAATGTTATATATGGATTCACTTTGCCCTAACAGAACATTATGAACTTGATGCAGCACCAAAGAATATTACAGTGATCAGTGTGGGTTTGGGTTTTTGTCAGCTAAACTAAAATTTTCTGCAAAATTATAGTGTGTACTATAACCACACTCCTGATGTTATTACTGTCACCTAGTTTCTCAAAAGCCCTCTTGGTCCTCTGTCTAATAGTGCTCAAAAATTGACTGTTGGATTATAGTCTGTGTTATTATGTGTGAAAACAAAGCTGTACATTTTTATGAGCTAATTAAATGTTGCTCACCATGTTGTACACCTCTTACTGGCCCTCAGTTATGCTACATGGACCTTTAAAGTTGAGAGATTACTGCGCTACAGAAAGGAAGACTGCGTAAAAGCACATCTCTCTAGCTACCTTTAGTTTATGTAGAATGTCATTTTCCTTATAAGAGTTTCAGAAACTGTTGAGTCATCCACTTTAATATTAGATTTTTCAATATAACCTCGGTATCTAAGGGGTTGCAGCCTGATCTAATGTGTTGTCCACTGTCCATTGCTCATTTTCTGCTCCTTATCGCTTTTTGTGATTATAGAAAACAGAAAGAGAAGGTAATCTGAAAGAATAAGAGATATAGAATATAGTGGTTTTATAGATTCATTACAACGAGGAAGCTGGGGATAGTTAGATGCAATTGACAAAAGACATATTGAGCATTAGTAATCTAGCAAATAAATTGATATCTGTAGCTTTTTAATTCCTACTCCAGAAACTCCTGTTCTTCAGTTTTTTAATTTTAAAATCTCTTAATTTAAAATTGAGCATGTAAGAGTGTTTATAGAAGAAGAATGCTCAGGCCTCCGTGTCTTTCCTTCATTTGAACCTTTGCTTTCAGCTCAGCCATAAAATCTACTTGTTGGAGGCTTCTATTCACTTGGTTTAGTTTCAAGTAGCCATTTTCCTTTTCTGCTTAGAACTGTGCTCCTTTATTCTAAATTGCAGAATTTTCATTTTTGTTTTCACTTCTGTGGGAGCAAAATGATGTTATGGGCAAAGAAACTCCTATCTTGTGCAGTGTGAACAAAGAAATAATAATTAATAGCTAAAAAAAAATTTAAAAAGCTGTTTTATAGCTTTATATCTGGTATTTCTATGCAGCAGTCAATACATGGTAGCATGGATATGTTGCCCAAAATATTCTGATTTTTTTCACTTGAATATTTGTCTCCTTACTCTCAGCATTACTTTTTAGTTCTAAGGATTATGAGAGTCATGTGTGAAGACAGTGTAACTAATAATTTTCACTTCTGAAAATTTGGGAACAGAATAGAAAGTAGCTGTGTTATCTTGGTACACGTTTTTTATTTATTTTATTCAACTTTTGTATATTAATATTCTTTTGGTAATTTATGCTTTCTAATAAAAGTAATCATTTTACCTGAAATGATTACACAATTCCAGTTTGGTGGCAAGGCTGTGAGTAGTAACTGCTTATGGGAGCACTGATGTTTAAATTCATTGAGTTTTTCATGTCATTGAGTTTTTTAGTATTTCTGTGTGTATTGACCAGTTAAAACATTTCAATTGTATTCAGAGCACAGGAGGAAGGGCTGAAAACCAGTCAGGATTGATACTTGAAAAGTTTATTTTATTTTATTTCTTTATTACTTGTTCATATGACAGTATTAATGAATGAGTTCATAAAGGAGGGATGTGTGTCCACCATATGTGCAGAAGCATCTATACTTAAAGGTTATTTAATCTTTAGTTTCAAAGCAGATGTTGAAATTCTGCAAAAAAAGTGATAAAGGTCTTCTTCAGGGCCAATGACATAATCCAGAGATGGTACTGGAAGCCTTTGATAGCTTTGTGATATGAAGAAACAATTAACATAAGCCCCTCCTTCTTTTTCCGTAGGCTGGGAAAGTCATACTCCCACATAAATTGCCTATGTACTCTCAAATTCCTTCTGAGTTTATACTAAAATTTTTGGCCAGTGTATTTTAGTTAATTGGAAGGAATGAACAGAATTGTTGAATTTCGTTGAAGAGGATTAAAAAAAAAAAAAAGTATTGCAATTTCAGTTAACTGCACTGTGTTTTAGGATGGTCAGGAGATTCAGAAGAATATTCAATACTGCTTCTACTCCTTAAGAAGGATTAAGTGCTTAGTTTTCTGGAGAAATAATTATTTACAACCCACAGTATTGCACAGAAAACACAATTCACTATAATTAGATTGTCAGTGTAGGGGAGTCGGTAACGTTACTTTTAGGTAGCTATTATGAAACTGGTCATTAAAAGTGTAAACAAAAGCTTATGGTCATAGTGCTGGCATCCTGTCAAATGTATATGCAGTATAAAAAGTCAGATAGAGCTTTCTCATTAAAACAAAAAAACCAAAGCAAACCCCTAAAACCTGACCCCTCCCAGCCAATCAAAGCATCATCTAGCACAATGATAGAGTGTAGGTTTTCAAATAGGTATTAAAACATTATTTTCTTGTTAGTGCTTTTTCTGGGAAATGAGATATGAGGGGGAATGCACATAAAAGCAGTAGCCAGATGCAATTAAATATGATGTGCTAGTAGGGATGACCTGGGGGGATGTGTGTATTTTTTCCCATGGAGAATAAAATGCTTCTTCCTTCTGAAAATGATTCTGAACTTTTCCTCGGGTTGCTGTTTTGGAAAGTAACCTAATTACTAAGTTCTGCTCTTTTAAAGACTGTGCAACTATTGGCAGATGTTTAGAGTGTTCAGTAAAGAAACAAGGTGTCATTGCCTCTGAGGGCTGAAATGGGGTGCAATTTCATTGTTTTGTGCAGTGGTTTTCATCCACATTAAGTGCCAGATCATAGAGGTTTTTTTGTTGGAAGTACCAGAAGGGAGCAGAGTGCTGCTGCAGCATTTACTATATATCAGCGAGACTTACACTGTGACAGGGTGCTGTGGAACTCAGAAAAGTTTAGAAGGTATTGATTCAGTGGGAATGTTATTTTGGGAGGGGAGAGAGACTGTCTGGGGAGAGCATGGCTGGCCTATTTGGATAATGTGAGCTAGCTTGTGATATCTAGTAATTAACTGAAGCATTTGAGGGTACTGATGATTTGATGGTCAGCGGTGAGGGTTCATGGTTGTCTTAACTCTTAAGACTGGGCTGCTGCTGGGAGTGGTAGGCAGCCACCTTCCTTCAGCTATGTGGTCTAATCTCCATTATGTTGGCAGTAATTGTACTTGAAAGGCTCCATAACCAAGTAACCTGAACAAAATAAGGATTAACTTTCAGCTGGCTGATGGACATGTTTGGGTGACAAATGCTTGCTAGGAATGGGGTGGAATTCCTCTACCTGAGATAGAAGGGTAGTGGAGTGATTTGGCTTTTTCCAAAGCCAACAGGCTAATATTGCCACTGTAGTGTCACTAGGATTATGACTGGTAACTAAGAAATAAGAATTGTGACTAAATTTTTATGAGTGAAGAAAAGCAAAAAACGTGATTAAGGAAAAATTCTTAGACTCCCTTTCATGACAAGGAAGAACACGCAGTACGCAGAAGGATGATACTCTCCAAAAGGTATCATTATCTGTACAGCAGATAATGATAGTGAATTTTGTTAGTAAAACTGAATTTATATGCCTATGAATTGAAATGCTGTAGTTCTTGATTCCAGCAAAGGAGGAAGCTGAATTTAGAATGATGTGTAGCCCATGATTGTATTGGATTTTGTGGCAAGCCTTTGGTAGTGAGGGGCTGCAGGGCTGCCTCTCCTAGATCAGGAGCTGCAGTGCTGACTCTTGATGTCTGCAAAGCATTTAATCAAACCTAACCTCCTCACTAATGACTTTCTCCACTATGAAAATTAGGATTTGCTGCTGGACACTGGCACTGTGATCCAAAATTGAGAGAACAGTAACTTTTGCTTCTGTATAGTAGCAAATCATAGGTCTTTGGCATCTGACAGTTAATGTGTCTTGGTGGGTTGACACAACCAACTGTTTGGCTTCAGCTTGCTACTAAGGACTGGCTCCTTTTGTTGAAAGGCTTTTCTGCTTTGATAGTAATTTTTACTTGTTGCTTCAGATTTTATTGGAATGACTGATAATGAACTAATTTTAGTTAACGTAGCAAAGACTACAGTCTAAACTAGAAGTTCACTTAGAAAGGTCTCTTGTTTTCAAAAGTTATATTGAATGAATCAAGACAAAAGTTCTGTATGGCAAATTGAAAAGAAAAAGGGAAATAAAGGTTATTTATGTGGAAAAGGCTGGAATTAGGTTGGAAAGGTGAAAAAATTGTCAGGGAACAGTGATTCAGTTGATGAATCAGTTTTTTTAACTTCTTTCTCCACTCCCAAATATCTGTAAGAGTATTAGCTGATGAGTGTTAAGGGTTATATTACCAACCTCACACATCCTTTTAGGCAGTTCTTAAGTCTGCAGAATTGACAGCAATCTTGGCATATTTATTTGGCTACTGTACTTTGCAATCTTATTGTGTATTGTTTTTCAAAAGAAGGATAGAAAACAAATTTCCACAAACTTTCATAATATTTATATAGCTGGAGAGATGCTGATGTTCTGCTTTACTTCAAGATTGATATGAAATAGAATTACTGACTTTCATTTTTTCAGGGCTTTAGGCATTCTTTTGATTCATCTGAAATGTTTGTTCATTCAAAATAAGGGATTTGTAGGATGTTGGATGAAAGATGTGAGAAAATCTTAATAAAGAAAGATTTATTCCATGTCAGAAGCATTACATTATGTCTCTGTAGGCATTTATAGTGGATAACTCACTAGTAGCTATTTGAATAATTTAAGAAAACCAGTGTAAGCAGAAAACTGCCATGGCAATCTACTCTGGTATATATATCAGTAGTGGTATATAAGAAATTTGATCCTAATTTAGTCCATGCACAAATTGCATATGCAGCTGAGATTTAGTAACCTGAATGTATGTTTCGAGGCGTAACTGAATGTATTTAGATGCTTGACTGTTCCAGCAGAGTTTATTTATACCCTTGGAGATAAATTCATTTAGAAAGAAGCATGGCTGAACAGGAACATATTGTTTAAACCTTTAACTTTCAAGCAATGTGTGGATAAATACTGTTTATTGAAAGCTTTCCTCTATTTAAAATTATTTTGTTTCTGTTATGGTTGAATTGACAGGCTGTGATCCTGCACTTAGTGAAAAAGGGAATGTTAATAGCAATGTCTGTTCCTTCAAGCAGCAATTGACTGCACTGTCAGAGGGCACTCTCTATCTGGTCTCCAGCTGTCTTGTACTCTTTAGCTGTGTTTTTAATCTAGGATATCTGGAAAGAGCAAAATGTTATAAGGAAACTGTAGTACAGATAAGTTACTTGAAAAAGGATAATTCATTAGGTGAAATTGCTGAAATACTCAACGTGGTCCTTAAATGGCTCTTGGGGATCACTGGGCAAGGAGACTGGACAGGCTGTCTTATTGAGAGCCCCTCTAAAGCTTTTCTTGTGTTTTTTTAAAGTCCAGGGATTGTTACCTGTTTGTGAACTGTAACCCTAAGCGTAAAGTTCAACCAGGTGTACTGACTTGGGATTCTCTTTGATGCTGTTGGAAGAAAGAGCAAGGAAGCAATGGCAGTGATCACTTGAGCTGCAGCAATGCTAGAATTTCCTTTACATTTTGATTTGTATTTAATGGAGACTTCACTGGAAACTTGCATAAGCCTTCCTTCAGGCAAGATTCATTTAAGAAGAGTTGTGTTGACTCAAGAAAGACTTTTGGCTCGCATCAGGATTAAGACCATGTACAAGTGATAAGCATTTATTAGACATTTTCTGATAGTCCATTCCTGTCAAAAGAGAATCAACATGAGATTGAAGTCAGGAAGTAAAGAAGCATCTGCTGGTGCAGTGGCAAAACACAAAAGATAAAGGTGCTTGTACTTGTAACTCTTAAGGCCTTTGAGAAATAATACAACTGTAGACTGACTTAGTTGAAGGGGAGCTCTGGATGTCATCTGATCTAACTTCCTGCTCAAAGCTGTTCAGTCAAGGTTTGAATACCTCCAAGAACAGTCTCCCTCTGAGCAGTTGCCCCAGTGTTTGACCAGACCATCCTTATGGTGATGCCTGGTTGGAATTTCCTTTGCATCTCATCCTGTTTCATGAGTAGCTCAGCTATTTGTGTGAGCAACATGAGTATTTTTCAATGCCATGAAAAAAAGGGGAAATGTTACTTCACTGAAATTGCTCCAATGTAGAAAGTGTTGTTAGAAGGATGTCATGTTCAAGTATTCTCGTACATGAACCTGTCAAATTTTGAGAGGCTTTACATAAAAATATCCACTGGAACTGCTCACAAATTCTTCACTGAAACTGACAAATGACACAGTGGGATTATTGTAGGAAAGTGGCTTCCTCTCCTTGCCTTTTTTAAAAAATTACTTGGCTTGTTTTGGATGTATGAAGTTTAGATAATGCTGTGTAGGAACCCAGAGTGCCGAGATTATTTCTCTGCCTGTTTTTAAGGGTTCTTACCCCCCTGAACAACACTGTTTTAGCATCAAACTTTGGAAAAAATTACCAACAGTCAGACAAGAACTAGAAAATACAGTGGTATGAATTAGGTGATAGACTACTGTGTAAGATTGTCACAGGGTGAAAAATTTAGAGGTTTTGGGCTTCTCTTTGTAGTACATAGATAAGAGTAAAAAATACCAAAATGGAGGATTGTTGTTGTTCTCTAAATCTTCTTCTCCTTCTTCTACTACTCCACATTCTGCAGTAAAAGTAGTTTGGAATGATTGGATAGAGAATTCTGCAGGTCCTGCTCATGTTACTGAATAGTTGGTAGGAAAGTGAAAATAATGTACGTTTTTAGTAATTTTGGTTAAAATATCTTTAAAAGGCTGTGTAAATCTTGATAGAGAGGCCTTACTCCTGCTTTTCTTCCTTCTATGCTGTACCTGGGTCACGCTACTGGCTCTGTTCTTCTGATAAGACTTAATAAACAACTATCTGGAAGCATTGAAACTCAAGGAAAAGTCTTGGTTTATCTTTGAAACTCCTTGCAAGGACTTTCAGGAAATTCTCTCCCATCCGGAGGGACTTGATTTACAGCACGGTACAGTGTCGGTTGGTGCCCCGTGTTCAGCCTCATCAGAGCGAAGCAACCCAGATTTTGTTGCTTGTTAGCTTTCTTTCTTTCTTTTTTCTTTATTTTTTTTAAAATTCTTTGCAGAGCTGAACTTCCAGTACCTGATAGTCCCTGAAAGTTCCCTTGAGTTACAAACCTGTTTAGGCCCTGTGGTGCTGTGATCACACTGATATTCCAGGTTAGAGCTAAAATAATGCAGTGCTGAAACAAAAGCCTAACTGAAAAATGCTCTTCTAAAGGTAGAGGAAGAAAAATTACTTTAGTCATCTTCTTTATTGAAGGCTGCTGTAAGCTCCCTGGAGCTTTCTCTTCTCCAGGCTGTAAAACCCCAACTCTCTCAGTGTATCTTCATAGGAGGGGTGTTCCAGCCCTCTGATCATCTTTGTGACCCTTGTCTGGACTTGCTCCAGTAGGTCCATATCCTTCTTATGGGGGGACCCCAGAGCTGAACATGGTACCCCAGATGAGCTCTCACAAGAACAGAGCAGAGGTGCAGAATGACCTCTCTCAGCCTACTGGGTGGGTGTGGATAGTCTGAGGAGTGTGGTGCTGTGCTGGCTTATGTTTCATTTGCTGGTTTCAGTCTGCCTGTGTGTACCCATGCTGTACTTGTATGGCAAACTCAGTATAGGTGCAATGCGGGACAAGGAGTTCTGATAGTTTTTGGTAGTTTTCTACTTCTTCCCAGTCAATAACTCAGAGGCTCTTAAAGTGAGATTATAATTGAGTCTTTAGTCCAAAATTATAAAAATTATTATAAGTAATTATACAAGAAGCATTTATTTATTGTCTTTTTATAAGTACATAGTGAAATATAAGCATTTCTCTCTCTCTTACTGAAAGATATATAATAATAGAATGACAGATTGGGACTTAACTAACATGTAAAATCATGTTTTTAGGACTGTTCTACAGAAAATGCAAGTTGGTTTCTAAGACAGAAGTTACCCATAACACCAGACTCTTCTGCCTAATGTTGCCTAAGGGCACACATCTCCATGTTCCCACTGGACAACATGTTTACCTCAAACAAATTATTGCAGGTAAGAAAAATTGAGAATGTAGTAATGGATATATTTACATAAATCCTTTTCATAGTGTTGGGAGAATGCCAAGTCCATGGCCGCTAATTCCCTGGTTGTTGTTAGCAACTCTCTGCTTCCAGGATCACAGTAATGATGCTTAAATGAACTGACTGAATTAATATTAATGAAAATCTAACTACTGAGATGACTGGCATTTACTGGTGACCTTATTGTCTCCACCTTCAACTCTCCCTTTAAAACATTCTTTCTACCAAACAGTGTTGTTCATCTTTGAAGTGTGGGAAGCTTACTGTATATGTGTGATGTATCATTAGTCAGTTCCTTTTAGTTTGCAGCTTTTTTGAAATGAGGAGGGTACTATTGCAATTTTTTCTTTTTTTTTTTTTTTTTCTTCTGAGGGATTTATAGTAGTCATGGTAACACTGCTTTACACTCCAGTTGTGCAATATTAACGATAACATGAGGTTATGAGAGGAATGTGTTTAGAAAAGCACATGTGCTTTTCTTCAATGTGCTATTCAATATTTTGTAAAAGGTGAACTCAAGAAAATGGAAGGTTAAAGAAATAGCCAGTTTATTATTTTAAAGGGTACTTCTTAAAATTTGCATATTAATAGTTATACTGGTCACTGTACTTGGATTGCACTATACATGGTAGAGACTTCTCAGAATTTTAAAAAATCCATTAATTAAGAATTGTTTTGACCTCCTCCTCCTCCCTGCCTCATTCTTTGCTAGTATCTGGCTCTTGAGATCTTTTATCATACAACAGCTTTTTGAAATGATACTGCAAGAAAATATAATTGTGCAGTACTAAAAAACTGCTGTTTAAATTTAGAATACATCAAGCTGTGGTACTTGAAAATCAATGAAAATGTTTAGATTTTCATATTCTTTGGGGATGACTGAAGATCTTTATCCTGTGTCCTGAATTACTAAGTGGCATGGAAATAATGTACTCAAGTTTTTGATTGGAAGTAGAAGGCTTCCAATTCTGTAATAAAAACTGATGCAGTGGAAAGTAGTAAGTTGCACAAAAGCATGGGATGGTGTTATTTTTATGGTATATACAGGTTATTTATTTACTCTTCGTTTATTTTAGTATTTGTTTGTAGTATCTGGATGTAGAGTACTTTCCATGTTATTTGAGCTATCTTTCTTTCTACTCTCTAGGGACAGAGGTAGTAAAACCATACACACCTGTATTGCCTTTTTTGCCACTGGATTTCCAAGAACCACCTCGCCGTAATGGTGTACATATATATTTAATGATTAAAATTTATTCCAATGGACTGTTCACACAGGCACTTGACCACCTACAAATTGGTAAATATGCCTTGGGGGGTTTTGTATTTGGTTTTGCAGCAATTGCACCATCTTCAAAGATTCACTGTCTGAGTATTGTGATGTTCTTATTGTTTACCTACCCATACACCAAGACTTACTTAAAACTTCCTTTAAACCTTTTTCTCCATTCCCTGAATGTAAAGGCTTGTCCTCACTGTAACTAGGAGTTGCCCATTACAGGCAGCTCTCCTGACTGATGTCTGTGAACTATATCACGCATTATAGTTGATGGCTTTGATGCCATATGCTCTGAGAACAACTTCTTGTACTTTTGCATAGAGAAAGGAGGTCTGTTTTATGGGACTTAGGGTGCACTTCCTTTTCCATTTCAGATACAGAGGTAGATTTTTAACACTGACTTTGCAAATGTTTGTGTACTCATATTGTGTAAAATCCATCAAGACAAAACATTTTAATTATACATCTCTTCTTTTAACAAGAATGTTCCTTATGTGAAGTGTACAGTGCCTTTCTGAAAGAAACCCTAATATTACAAAGATGAAGGCAATATGAAATGGCCTTTAAAAAATCAGAATGCTAATTAGCTTGTTTTCAGCAAATAATGTTTACCTTTTAATTTTTTTATTTTTTAAATAAAGGAGACTATATTTTTGTCAGCAATCCTGAAGGCAACTTCAAGAAGTCGCAAGTTCAAACTTCCGAAGACCTCATTTTATTGGCAGGAGGCACAGGCTTCACACCAATGGTTAAGCTGCTGAATTTTGCTCTGACTGAAGTTAGCTGTCTCAGGTATGTGGGCTTCTTTACACACAAGCCTCAGTGTTAATAGAACAATTAACAAATAAAATGGTATGAAAATATTTTTCTTGAACTTACACCAAAAACTGGCATGCTTTAGGGAAGAATCTGTCAGAAGCTTAGGCAACTTGCACATATTTGGTTACTGGCTACCATCAACGTAATGGACTGATTTGCATTTTGGAATTTAGTTGTGGTGCAAATGAGCTCACTGAGTAGAAACTTCGAGGAGGTTTTTTTTTAAACTAGCTTCACATTTGAGTGTCTTTTTTTAGTATAGCAATGTTACAATGTAGATACCAGGTTTTGGACTGAGGAGGGCTGCAACTGTTTACTTATAGCTTCTCTTTGATACATTAAAATAGTTAGCCTGTGGTTTTCACCTGCTACCCACCAGTAACACATTGTTACCAGATGAGTTCCAGTTTTCACAAAAGACTTGTATGTCACTTACGTAAGTACAGCGTTAAGTATTCAAATGCATGAAAAGATGTGTATTGCATATGCATTCTGTACTCTGTAAAATCTACAGAGGAAAGCACTACTTGTTTTTGGTCAAGGGAATGGGTTTTCTGTCCTTCAGAACTGTAGAATGAGTACTTCTGCTTTTGAAACAACAGAGAGAGATTAATTGTACACTAATCTACATACTAGAGCTACAAAGGATGACATGTCCTGCAAAAGTTTGTGTCTTAAAAAAACCAAACAAACCCTAAATCCAGACACTATACCTATATTGTTCTATTTCAGCAGTTACATATAATCCTGTTTTGTGAGGGGAGAGACCGTACTGTTCGGCTCTTCCAAAATGTCCTGTATTGTCAGTAGAAAATAAAAAGTGGCTGACTGACTTTGCGAATCCAAAGGATGAGTCGATCATCTGACAAAGTGCTTGGGAACACATTTTTAGCTCTTTTCAGCACAATTTCTTATGGAAACTCAATGTTAGTTCAGGGTGCAGCAGCATCTGTTTCCTTACTAGGCACAGTAAATTAATTTTTCCTTCTTGCTGTGGAGGCTGGTTGAATGACTTGAACTGAGACAGGTTCTATTTATACGTAAACACTTTAAACCTTTGTTTTTCTGACTACTCTAAGCAATTTAGTTTCTTGGCTTTATATTTGCTCTTTAACTCTCAGTTTATTTTTTGGGAAAGTACTACCAAAGTGTCTTTAATACATGTATGTTTATCTGTATGACATATGTGTGTGTATATGTATATATACAATATATATTTTATATATATATGTATATATGAACAATATAAATATAATTTGCATAGAATTATCTTACTTTGCAAAGTAACTGTTGCCATAAGCTTGGATTGCCCATGCTAAAAACACAAATTGCAGAAAGCTGAAGAATAACCTGTACAATGACAGACTTGTCACCTGAGGGTGCCAAAGCAACCTCTCTCTGGAGTGCTGGGTGAGTGCTGCTGAAGCTTTGGGGCTGCACTGTGAACGCTGGAGAATCTTCAGTTTCCCTAGGCAGCATTTGCTGTAATGAGCCTGGATAATTGGATTTTCGTTCTTACTGTCTAGACAAAGTCTGCCTACTATCTTGTAAGTCTATTTGTTGCCTATTGTAAATGGGCAAAACAATTTGTTCTCTTCATAGCTGCACTATTCTTTTGTGCATCAAGTCATGATGCTCTTTCTTCAGCCCTGTTTCCTCTTACAGGCCAAATTGTATTTGGCCGAAGTATTAACTATAAAAGAATATTGGTCCTCTATGCTTGCTTTTTAAGATGAGGTTTTTTTGCTCCTTTTACTGGTTGTGTATAACTGCAGTCAGGTAGGTAGATTTCTTAAAAGAAGACTGAAGCACAAAGGCACTAAACACTAGGTAGGGGGCTAATGGTCTTCTCAGTATAGGATGCTTGTAGTCTATTCTTGAGTCTCCTTGATAGTTGTATCTTGCTTTGTCTCCAGCTTTTCATTCCTAAATTACCACTCTGTTCTCATATTCACTTTTAATATAGTATCCCAATTTCATCATCGTTCTTGTTTGGAAGGTGATTTTTTAACTTGCTGTCTCCTTTTCTTCCTCTTTGTTAAAGTCCTTTGAGGGTCTCTAACTCCTCTTTCTGAACAGTTTTCATAAGACCGTTCATACCAGGTTTTTTTAGTTTATTAAAATCTACATCCTTTGAAGTAGTTTCCAGTATGTTAGATTCACTCTATTTCCTTCCAAAGGGCTGATTAAGCTTCTTATTTGTTATCTAAATTTTAGTCATCATTCTGTCAATCAGCTTTTCTTTACTGGTGGGGATCATATCTAAATTTCCACTTCTTCATTTTAGCTGTACTCTCCCTTATTTCCAGCAAAACTGCAACCAGTTCATTCCAAGTTTGGAGTTTTCTCTTCTTTATAGTGCTAAGTACTGAGCAGAACTGCAGCAGATGTATTTGTCTACCCCTGGGAGTACTAGTAAGGGTGTCTCAAAACATTATTCTCCAAATAACTAATTTGTACTTTTGTGCCCAGTGAACAAAATGCATGACTTTCCTATGCACTTTTTGTTGACATTTCCCCCACCTGAATAACACTCGATGCTGTGGTGCACCATGGCACCATTGAGAGCACTACATTAGTGTGGTTGGCTTTATTTTCCATGTTTCCAGAGAAGTGGCCTGTGGGAAGCATGTAAAGATTCTGGCACATTCTAGCTTCTGAACAGGATGATTTTAGTGTTTAAAGATGTAGCATAGCTGATTTGGGTCTGTTTTGTCTATACCAGGCAAATTTTCCAAAGCTTGTTCTGTGTGTCTCATTTTCACTTATAATGCATCTGGAAACAAACAAAAAATGTAATTAAAAGGTATCTGTATGATGCATTAAGTTCTGATTATTTAACAGAAACTATCTGCAGTTAATTTTAATTGGTTTTTTTCTTTTTTTTTTAAGGACAGTGAAGCTGATCTTCTTCAACAAAACTGAGGATGACATACTTTGGAGAAACCAACTAGAGCAGTTAGCTCTTAAAGATGAAAGGTAATTTATTCTTGTGGAGAACAACTTGTAACCTCTCTGCATACAGAACAAGTCTTGGGGCTTAGATTAACAGTACAGCTTTGGCACCAGGGCCGATTCTGATTCTGGAAGCTCTTAGCTAACAATATAATGAGGGAGTGCAAGGAGATCCATTGGTTGCAGATGCATAGCAGAAGCTATGCTGTTATGGTCTGTAGGTCCCATGGGAAGCCAGGGATTTCATCTGACAGTGTTTAATAGATGGTTATTGGAGATGATATGTTAGATTAGATGGTTTTTAAAACAGAAGCTTTTTGATGCAGAAGAAAATTTGCCTTAGCCTTAACAATAGAAAGCACAGATATGCAAAAAGGAGCACAGAAGAGAGAGAGGATAATGTACCACAGGAGCAACACTCCAAATTTAGAGAAGTCTTATAAAAATCTTTTTGGTGTCACTGGTTATGAAAATGTTTATGTAGAAATTCAAAGTTTAATTAGGCTCATTACTTTAATTTTTTCCTTAATAATTGTTGCATTTTGCCCTCAATTACAATGTAATTGCAGATTAAAATGCAAGTAGTGCACATGTAATGTCAACTTAATTCAACAGGCCATAGTTCTGTCAGGAGACACAGGATTATCAGATTACCTTTTAATTTCAGTTCCTGTGCTGTTATCACTAGATACATTGTCATTGCTCAGATTTTCTGTGATAAAAATATGTTTTGTTTATGGTTAATTCTTAGTTGAATTCTTCCTCAGTAGAAACCGCTTGTTCCTTCACAACACTGAAGTGAAAAATCAATACTATTTCATACCCTAGTGTTGTCTGGCACATTCAAAGCTTTGTAGTCTAGGCACTGTGCAAATTTACAGTAAAAGCCTTTTCTCCCTTTCAGTAGGAGCCTTAGATACAGAAGTGCTTGGTTTTTACTCAGTTACTATTCTGTTAGTGAGTTTTTGAAACCAACTGTAGTATTTTCTCATTACTGAAATTGTTCTGACATTTTCATTAATTTGGCCAAGCATTCTTATCTCACTACTTTTGTATTGATCTACACCAACATTTGTGTAAGTGAATAATGGAGCAGTAAAATCTGTGCTCAAGTATCATAGTTGGTCCCAGATGGGGTTTTTTTGTAAGGCAAAATAGAAAGCTGGAATTTTTAACATTGAAAGAGATGGTTAAATAAATACACAATATTGGAGGTGATTTGACTGACTTGATCAGTAGGAATGACTAAAATATCTGTGAGATCTGATACTGCAGTGGGGAGCTGAGCAGAACAGGAAGGTAATCATAGGAAACATCAGTGTCTTGGTCACTAGCATTTTGTGTAGCAGATTTCTAATCTGAGGTCATATTTATGAAATATTCTTCTGCTTACCAGGTTTGAGGTTCAATTCATTCTTTCACAACCAACAAAAGACTGGGTAGGTAAACAGGGGAAGATTTCTTCATCTCTTCTCTCTGAGTTGGTAAAAAGAAGCAGAAGAGACTCCAAAGTGCTTATCTGCATCTGTGGTCCAGCACCTTTTACAGAACAAGGAGTACAGTGAGTATTTTAAATGATGAACTGGAAAGTGAGAAATTTTCTAAAATTTGATCACCTAATCAGCTGTAGTGTTTCTGATTTGGTAGTCTTTCAAAAATGGCCTTACGTTGTCTGCTTTGCAAGAAAACTTTTAAAATTAAAACAAAAAAAAGGAAATTTAAAAAAAACACCTTGCACCATACTTGAGGTGTATATTTATATTTATATGTAGCTAAGTAATATCAGCAATATGTAAGTTTCATGAGGTCTAGTAACTTGTCCAGAACTTTCTAAAAACAGTTCTTTAACATTTTTTCCCAAGGTTTTAAATGCTGCTTTTAAGTTGATATTCATAGAAAAGTTGGAATAATAGGAAATAAGCTCTCTTTGTTGGTGTTAGCTTGATAAATTAAGTTACAGAAGTTCAAAGCAGTTGTTCTATCACAAACATCTTTCTTAATTATTTTTTAAACTTAATGCATTTCTGCCTGTACCTAATATTTTCTTATTTTATATGCATGTTTAAAGATAAAAGCTTGTCTAAATTTCTCTTGCCTAGCTTCAAAATATTGAACCAATATGACATTATTTGCATTTCTGCACTCCTACTGAAGTCAACGTGTATTGACCAATAATTACACTGCCTCTTGAGAAATCTGAAATAATTCAGATGATATCAGTATTTATTTTTAGAAATGGTTTTCATTACCCAAAAAGTTCATGTAGTATATCTGAGCTCCTGGGCATTGATTGTTTTCTAAATGCAGTGGTAAAGTTCATTGTGCATGTCTGATTAAAAACAAGGAAGTGGTGCTAAAGTTATGCTTCATCTGTGTCTGTGGTGGGTTTTGAGTTCCAAATATTAATATTACCAACTTGATTTCTGACTTTCAGATATCTGAAGGATCTTGGATACTCCCAGGAAGAGATACACGCTTTTACTGCATAAACCATATGAGGATATCAATGTTTGTTTATATAATTCAGTGTTATTTATTTATCTTCATGAATTTAAATAAGTGAGAAACAATTTTGTAAGACTTGAAATTTCACTCTTGGTACCAAACTGTTTCTTGGAAGACATGTATCTTTGAAAAAAGTTTTATACTGTGTTTTATCTTCTTTTTGTAAATATTTTTGCTAATATTTAAGTCATCCAGGGTATTAATTTATTGTAGAGGCAAGCAAAAAAGTATATTATACATTATGTCTGGTGTTTCATGTTGTTGGTTCATGAGAATTCTTAAATTTACGACAAGCTCTGATTAAGGTTTTGACTTGATAAAGCTTATTTCTTACTGTAAAAAGTCCTAAGAGCAATACTGTCTGAAATTAAATATTGCACTGTAACTCAGGTAATCGGTCATTGAAAAATTTTCCTTTTCATCTGATGTCTCTGTTTGACGTGCAAGTAATCCAGATACATTTTTGGCTTTGTAAACAAAGAAGAAAAGTACCTTTGGTAAAATATAAAATTTATATAAAATAAAAAAAATAATAATTTTACATTACTTCATGTATTTCTGCAAATTTTTTTTGTAGTTTTAGTTAATAATGTTATAAAAAAAGGTTTCCACAAGCTTAGTACTCCAGCTGAGAACTCAAAACAGAGCCATGGAGTCTTGGTCTCCCACAAAACTTCTCATATGATCACATAACTGATGTCAGGCATCCCTTGTTATGACACAATCTGAAGATAAAAACATGAGAGCACAGATAACAGGGTCAGGACCACAGAAATAGCTAAAAATAGTTGACAGGTTGCACTAGTGTTAAATACGGTTATTTCCATTAGTGTGGTTTTTTACTCCATTATTGGGAGTAATAATGTGTTATCATGAGGCAGTAATCTGCTGCCTAGTAGGATTTTGGAGGAAAAAGCAGTAAAGCAGCTACTCCTGTTCTAGATGTTGTCAGTAGTGTATGTAGGCGTTGTTTTGTGTGACATCTAGTACTGTTTGTCTTCCTGTTGTGTTGAATGGATATTTCTTCCTCCTAAGAGGCAAGACTTGTAGTTGTGGCATTAATACATTAATGAAAAATGTCTTAATGATACCCTTTTAAAATTAGGTTAAAATTGCTATCTGACAGTGACTGGCTGTGCTTAACTGAACTGTCATCTCTTCAGTGCTCCTCTTCAGTTTATTGGACTTGAAGTTAGAAAAGGATGTGGTTGTCAGTTGTTGCCCATAGGTCACAACTTATTTCAGAAGATTGTAGTTGAGGGGAGTCATAATTTGGTACCTATAGTGGAGTTAAGTGGAGGGACACTTTGCTTATCTCAGCAGAAAGTTCACTTTGGAACTTTGAAGAGTTGCTGGTTTTCCCCAGGACTGGCTCTAAAAACTGTAGGCACTTTGAGGATTTTTCAGATGCAGTTTAGGATTAATTGTCATACTTCTAAAAGCCTCAGATTTCGTTTGGAGTTTTGAATAGATCTGTTATTACTCATAACAGATCTTTGTGTGAGTAGCTCAGCAACAAATGGTCATTTGACATTCCTTCAAGTTGCTAATCTAGATGTGATACAATTTGTTAAAAGTGCCTGAAGTGTATCTTTTAAGTTTTACTTACATTGTTCTAATACTTGAAAGCCTTGTTGCAGGTTATAGATTTTATACTACATTCCTAAAGTGATGGCCACCAGGCTGAGCATCTAAAATCAAGTGGAAATGTTTTTTGAAGGCAGCAGTGCTCATGGTCTGGCTGTTTGCATTAGGAATCATCCCAGCCTTAATGCAGCAGTTAAAATGGAGCTGCTGGCAGTCGGGTTTTTTCTTGTAATTAACCTTTATTGCTGGCAATGTGATCAAACAGGCACAGAACTTTTTGACTAGAAAGCAGTAAAAGGACCTGGGGATGGTCGTTGACAGTGGCTGAACATGAGCTAGCATGTGCCCAGGTGGCCAAGAAGGCCAGTGGCCTTCAGCAATATCAGCAATAGTGTGGCCAGCAGGACCAGGGCAGTGATTGTCTCCCTGTACTCAGCAATGGTGAGGCTGCAGCTTGAGTCCTGTGTCCAGTTCTGGGCCCCTTTACTATAAGAAAGACATTGAGGTGCTGGAGTGAGTCCAGAAGAGGTTAACAAGGCTTGTGAAGGGTCTGGAGAGTGACTCATGTGAGGAACAGCTGAGTAGGGAGCTGGGGTTGTTTAGCCTGGAGAGGAGGAGGCTCAGAGATTCTCACTCTACAGCTGCCTGAAAGGAGGTTGTAACGAGGTGGGGGTCATCCTCTTCTCCCAGGCAACCAGTGACAGTAGAAGAGGACATAATCTCAAGTAGCACCAGAGGAGGTTCTGGTTGGACATCATGAAGAATTTTTTCAAGGGTTGTCAGGTATTGGAATGGACTGCCCAAGGAGGTGGTGTAGTGACCATCCAATGGAACGCTCAAGAAACAACTGGGCATGGCACTTACTGCCATGGTTTAGTTGACAAGATGGTGATTGCTCAAAGGTTGGACTTCATGATCTTAGAGGTCTCTTCCACCCTAAATGATTCTGTGATTCTTGCAAGTATTCAATGTTCATATGTGAGCTGGTGTTGATAAGGTATAACACAAAGCAAATTGTGTGACTTACAAAAGAAGCAAGAGAAACAAAGTACTTAAAATATTCACTTGAGTGCTTCTAGTAACATTCCTTCAATACAGTGTTCTGTGGTTAGATGAATATCAACACGTTTTACACACAAAACAATTATCTCTGCCTATATAAGCACTACCTTATAGCCTTTTTTTTCCTTTGTAGGATGATATTGAAAGTACCATGGCTACTTTTGTCAAGTTGAGATACTTTCCCATTCTTTCATCCTTTGCATTATGATGTGTTAAAAAGTTATGGGGCAAGGGGTGAAATGGCAGAAAAAAAAATCATAAAAAAGTTTTAAACACCTTACATTTAGTGCTTTTTCTGTCTATTTGATCTCCTCAGAGCAGAATTTAGGTTGAAAACGAGTTGTCTAAAATGACCTGCCTATGGCAGAGCTACATTTCCAAGCTCCTTTTGTAATCACTAGAATTCAAATCAGCACAACCTGTGCAGGTCTGAGAGTTGGTTCAGCTGTGCTGGATATGGGATTCAGGGTGCCCAGGGCCATTTGAGACGTTCAGTGGCAAGCCAGACCTATCAACAGCATCTCTTTTTTTTGTCTGTTTTTCCTTCAGTTTATGCCTGTCAGACAAGAAGCCCAGTTCGCTGCCTCAATCTGTCTCAATAACTAGGTCTTTGATCACTAATGATGTAAAGTAATAGTGCTATGAAAGCAGGTTTAGGTTTCTTGGTGTCTTTTTTTTTTTTAAACTGTCTTCAGGTTTTTCCTGAATATGGTTATTTAAAAAAATATATCTGCACTCCTAAAGAATTAATACTTTTATGATTTTCCTGATCTTACTTTAAATGGTCCTATTAAAATAGCTGCTTTCACACAATCAGCAGCAAGAAAAAGCTTACTTCATTTTGTATTCTACAGATATTTAAATCTACTTGGAGCAGGTTTTCCTAGGCTAGCCTGGAGGAATTTGGATTGATAAAACCCCAAACTCTCTGTACCACAGCACTTTCAACTTCTTGAGCAGATATTATAAATATTAAAGTTGCCAATCACTGAGGGGAAAAACCTCGTATTTTTACAGAGCTGTCCTAGAGTATGTGAACACTCTACTCAGAGTCCAAATTTACTTAGTTCTTCTTCAGAGTAAATATTCTGTGTCTGTCTCTCTCTACAGTCCTATGAGTATGCAATACAAATTCTCTTAGTTAACTGCCTGCCTTTCATTCTTTGATTTTCCTGTTATTGGATAAATTTCATATTTTCCCAGCTGAAGTTTCAGGGCAGGCCTCCGTGCTTAGTTCTCATGGAAACAGATCACTGTCTTCACACAAACTGGACATGCTGAGTTGCTGTGGCAACACAGGTAAAAAATTCTAGTAGGTGTAGAAAAGTGTCAAGTCCATGCTGGCTGCTAAGCCTGAGCATCTGGCGTCTGCCAGGAGCTGCTGCTGGATGTCCCAGAAGGGAGTGAGGAGCTCCCTAGGATGCAGATGGTGGTCTTAAACCTTAAAGTGGCAGAATGTTCCTCCCAACTTGCATATCTTTCTGCATTTAACCATGAGAAATGCACTTGCCTTGTGTGTTTTCTAGCTTCCCAAGGGATTTATTGATTCTGTTATTGATGATTGGGCATGTAGAGGTCAAAAAGGAATGTCTGGGTTTCATCACCAACTTGCAAATGCTTCTAACTAAAATGTACCGGCTGGCAATCCTGTCTGTATTTGCATCTGTAGGTAGAAAACATGATCCTGTTGGAAATATTTTCTCCTATTTGAAATAAGGAATCTGTTTAAAATGCATGAGATAAGGTAAGGAAGATCTACTTATTGTGGATTTAAAAGCAAATAAAACAAGAAGTTTGAATCAACTTGCCAAAGATACAAAGATATTTACCTGGCAGAAAATGGAGGGGTGGAAAAGCACTTGAGATTATGTGATAGAGGAGTAAGTGACTTTATGCTACTCGAATTGACTACACTGTTAGTCATACAAGAGAAGCTTTTACCAATGTCTATAAAGACAGGTATGTTAGTTAAAACACAGTATGACAGGACCTTTCTACTCAAGTTAGAAGTGGGGCCTTGCTCATTCCCAGTAAAGAGGAAAAAAGTTGCTAAACCACTCGAGCAGCTCAGGATGGAAGAAGGGGGAGATGACCTTGCTTCCCTTTTGGTCTTGTTGATCTCAGCTTTGAACTGTGTCCCTCTTGATGAAATGAAGGTCAGTGCAGAACACAAAGTAAAATTTTGAGCATCAGCTCCATAAAAGATGAAGAGGAGACAAACCATTTCAGGGAAGAGTCATCTGCTTCAGTTAAAGTTGTGAAAACTGCACCATGAATGGTGTTCATGGAGAAGGCAGGGAGGTCCTGCTCTGCTGCATGCTCCAAAATGGCAATATGGGAGATACAAGTGACAGGTCTAAACATCTGCTATTTGAGAGGTGAAAGAAATGATGTCGAGGAAGGTGATAATTTAGAGGCTTCTGCCCACTATGAAATTAAAAACGGCCTTCTTGTCTTTAGTGATCCATTCATATGTCAGTGGTCTAAGTGGTGAAAGGCCTTTACAGGTATTTTTAGACCATGGGTAGGAGAGAGAAAGGACGGTATCTACAGTGTAACTTGAATTTTGTGGGGAAGACTTCTAAAAATCAGGAACTTGAAGGTAGATACCTAAATGCAGGGGCACAAAAACTTACTCCAGGTGGCACAAAGAGCAGCTGAGTACCTCAGTGCTCACCAATGTGAGCAGTTGTCATGTGTGTCTTAAGGAAGAGCCATCTCCTACCTCCACAGCAGGCTGAGCCACTGTTAAAAAGGGCATCCAGTGTCTCTGGTAGCTCATTCTGTTTGGAGCAGTGGAGTTTGCTCCTAAATAACACTATGTGAGTTTTAAGTAAGGTCATCTTCACCTGCTGCCGCCCTGTAGCCATTCAACAAGATTAATAAATAAAAGCAGAGTAGATTCTTTATGGCAGCATGTTTTAAGTCTAAAAATGTGTTTAAATAACCATCTTTAAATACATCTGTTGTAGCTTCAAGACTCTGCATCATTCCTCCCTGGAAAAATAAATTCATTAACTGAAATTCAGTACACTAGTCAAATGAACATTATTCTTTCTTGGTGCAGAAATTTCTGTGCAATTACTTTTCTATAAAGAATACTGAATAGGGAAATCTTAAATAAGAAATGTTCTGGATAAATAATACTTATATGCAGAGATTCCTCTGCATATTTTGAAATAAGTGAAGCAATTTTAATGACTTAATGTCTTCCCTTCTGTATTTTCATGAACTTCAGGAAACTTGCCAGCAATGTTTACATGCTGAGTTACTGCTATGTCCTCTTCTTAGAAAAGTCAGGGACTTGACCAGCCCCCCCAAGCTGGCATCCTGGAACCACGCAGCTTGGCATAGGCTGCTTTGTGTCTGTTCAGGCTCCCAGTGTGAGAGAGATGGGTACCATAGGACTGGTACTCCCCTAGCTTTGGGCTTTGTGAGTACAGTACAGATGGACCCTGCCAAACGTTTTTGCAAACCTTGCACCCCACCATGCCTCTACTGAAGAGAGGTAGAGGCTGAAGGGCTTGTCTCGCAGACCTTGGAGGCTGTGGACTGGTGCATACTGGAGAACATGGGGAGTGTTCCAGCTCCTGCAGAGAGCCATTTTGGAGAGCAGGAATTTGGTGCACCATAGGCCTGAGTGGATATTCAGTTATACAATTTTGGTTTTCCCCTAATTAGAGTCAGCTTGTTCTTACATTTCTCTCAGTTGATGATGCAAACGGCTACCAAAGCCTTATCAGATATTTTATTCATATTTAAATAAATAAATAAATAGGTTGTTTTAAATGTGAACCTATGAGGCTTTGGTTACCTTTTGACCTCATCTCCTAGGCTCTATTTATATTTGAGACATAGCCTCTCAAAAACTCCATTCAAGAGACCTTCGATCAGGCCTTTGCAATGGTGTCCTGCAGAAGCACAGATGGTCAGGGAGTAAGGGCAAGGGAGGAAATTCTGCACTGATAATACACCAGCTTCTGCTTATACAGGATGTTTGGTGTATTATTTTTCAGACTTGTTGTTTATACATCAGTTTGTCCAGTGCAACTAATCTCTAGCTTAGCTTGCCTTATTCAATGCTGTTGTCTCAAAATGTCTCTCTACCCTACTCGCTCCAGTTTAAGATCTCAAGCCACCTCATATACATGAACCTATATACTTTATATACTCCACAGCACTCATGACTGGTGTGTGTGTGTGTCTCTGTCCCCTGTGCCTAACACTGTGCTCACCATTCTCCTCAGGAGCACTCTCCTCTGCTCCATGCTGCTCTTTCCTTTCCCCTTAAGCTGAGTAACTAAGGAACAGAATCAAGTTCAGATGAACCATCTCAAATTTCAGCTGGAAGTCTCTTCTTGCTGTTTGTGTGCCCTCCTTTTTTTTTTTTCTTATTTCAGTTTGTCTAAGACAAGAAATAGCGTCTCCCAGTAAAACACATCTTGTTAAGATTAGAAAACCTCAACACACTCCTTTAGCATATGTTGAGGACATAAGAAAATGGTGTCTTGCATATGTAAGGAAGACATTTGCCAGTCTCTCTTGATAAGGCCTTGTGCTAAGGTGTTCTTTATCTCAGTGAGCATTTAAATCTGTGTAGCACTCCCTAGCATTCTCTTAGTAAAATAAGAATAATTTAGTAATAAAATGTCAGTGTATCTATAGCTGCAAAAGAGCTTCTCCCAGCCCAGCAAATAATTGCTTTGGAAAATAGTTTGTAAAACATTAATAGCAAAAAAGATCTGGCAAAAAAACTTGCAAGTAATGGCCAAACTTTTGTGTAATCTCTTCCTGATTATTAGTATGACTATTTCAAAATGTCTACAAATTGAGTGCAGCTCCTTTCCTTTTTCATCCTTTGCCAGAAGCCAAGAAAACTCATGAATCCTGTGCATAACTGCTTAGTTTTTTTCAACTAGAAATTATACTTTTCTATATTCTTCGAGGCAGCAAAAAAAAAAAAAAAAAAAGAATTTATATTCTGCAAGCTAAGGATGATTAAAAATAACTCTTTGAAATACGTTTTCATCAATTATTAACCTTTTATTGACTACTAGGAGTAAAGAGACTGATTTCAGCTCCCTCAGCCCATCAGTTGCCATTGAGAGAACTTACAGTGAACTCTACTTTGATATCCCAATATATCCTCCAGCAAAATTGTGCAGCAGATTTAATGCTCCTGGTCTGGCTGTGCTGCATCATAGTGGTTGGTTTTGTGGTACCTTTGAACCATAGTTGTTACACCAGAAGCCATAAACTGAGACTGATGGACAACTTAGATTGTGCTGGAACAGTTTAATCTATTAAAAAGCCAAACAATGTCTTAGGGCAAGGCACTGAGGTGTCCTGATCTGACACACAAGCTGAAAGCACCAGAACTTTTTTTCTTTCAGGTGCCTGGCTTTGATTCTCTGTATTAGTTTCTCTAGTCCAACTCTGAAAACTATCTTATGGCATGAACATGGAAAGTGCACATAACCTTGCATCTCTGCAAATGGCTGAGATCCCTCTGACAGCATGAAGTGTGGTCTTCTTGACAGTGGCAGGAGTGTTTTTTTCCGTTTGCAGATGTGGCTGTAAAGAGGTTCTGTAATCAGTGAATATCTGTGCTCCCCAAAACATACGTAGATATAGCAGAATAAGCAGGAGTTCCCTTGGATCTGAGGAATTGAGAAATAATTACCTAAATTGATTTTCTACCCCAGTCCTATAACAACTCTATAGTTACCATAGCAATGAAAATGTTGCTCAGCATAAGAGAGAAATTAGCTGGACTGATGGACCATGCCATGGGTGGTTTGGAACAACACTTAGTTCAGATTCCATTCACTGGGAATAAAGCCAACAGAAAAATGTCATGTTTAATAAAATAGGAAAATAACAACACCAGAGTATGTCTCAGGTGAATAAATTCCACAGAAAAATGCACAGGATACAATTTTTGTTTGTATTCCATGCACAGTTGTATTTTTAATGGCATGCAGCAGTTTTGGCAGTCCAAACAGCTTCCTAAGTGAAAGCATGTTTGCTTTTATTTCCCCTTTCAAATAGACTGGTATCATGGCACTCTTTGCAAATAAATTTTATGTACTCAAGGGAGAATGAGTGTGAGGCAAATTCAGAATTTGTATCCTGTTAGGCTGTGTACAGTGAGACCCAAAGATAGTGGAATTTTACTCAGTAAATAATAATGATATGAGTATTAAAAAAATACTTAATAAATAATGGTTGTATAAATTTTTTCATGCAGTGGGATTTCCTCTTGGTAAAGCTCTTAATCAAATTCTAAGCATGGCAGCAATGCTTATGAATTGAGTATTGGGATGCTCATACAACCTGAACACTTGAAAAAGGAGCTGACAGATCATGACCCCGAGAAGTGGGGTTATCTGGAAGTATCTCTTAATGTGTGCTGCTTGAAAGGAGAGCAGGATAAATCCATCATTCAGGCACAAGGGTTACTTCTTTTCTGTTACTTTGGAGGTGACTGATCCAGCAACTGCAAACACCCCTTGTGTAGGTTGGGGTTCTATGCACATTCAGCTCAATGCATGTTGGGTCTAGGAAGCAGGGTCACTCCTGCTCTGATGGGCTTTCCTGACCTTGCTGGTCTTTTGTGAGGGTACAGCATCAGCGGGACATTCCTCTTTCATCCTCCATCCTGACCGACTGCTCTCATCTCAGATTTTAATCTAGGTTGAAAATTTGGTATAGTGAAAATGCTTCAGTCTTCTCATATTTCTCTCATCAAATTGTCTGCTTGTTCCCACAAAATGAAAAACTGCTGGCCATCCCTTGCCCAGCAATTTCTGAGGAGCTTTGCCAGGAAGCCAACAATGTAAAAAGCATGCAGGGAACCACTGGCTTAGTCTATTTCTATGCCCCTAGTCCTGCAGGGTGGGACCTGCACCCTGTCAGTGAGCTGGCACAAACACCTCTCGAACCAAGCGCAAGTCAAAGGTTTTAGTAGAAGGAAGATGGGTGGTCTCTTGGGAAGAGCATCCTCAAAGACAGCCCTGTTGTAGAGAAGGTCTTTCTCTGAGGCTTGTTAAAGACTGCTCCCATTAGCCCAAATGAGACAGGTAATGCTGTTGCTCAGCAAAGCTGCCTGTGCTGTTTCTGCTGGAAGCAAACGTTTCTCAGTACTTGTGTAGAGCATCTGCTGTACTCGTTGCTGTGTATGATGGAAGGTATGTCCGGCCCACGCTTCTTTGACACTGTTTCAGCAAGGAATGGGCCTGGCCAAATATGGATGCAATCTATATGTCATGTACCTCGGCAAATGCTTTGGCATCAGACCCTTGGAAAAGCAAACTGAGGTACAATGGGCTTAGCCTGCTTCTATGTCCACTGTTCATCCTTCCCTTTGGAACTAAAAGATGCTCCTAATCATAAGGTCTAGTGAGTGAACTCTTCTTTCCAACCTAGGTTTGTGTGTTGCAAAGTGCTGAAAATAGTTTCAGCAGTAGTTTTGTCACCAGCAACTAGAGTGTGAGCTCCTAGGCACAAACCTCCCCCCCCCCCCCCCCCCCCCCCCACTTCTGACTGATCCTGTGATAGTGCCTGTTTTAGCACACAATTGACCATATAGATGTCTGTGCTGGGACTGAATGTACTGCCTAGCCTGGGTGGTAGTTAAAACTGGAATGAAACAACAATGAGAACTGCAGTTTGTTTTCTAAAGTTGACCTGTGCTCTTCAGTATCTGTCACTTATGAAAATGTGGACTTGAAAATAGTGCCTGCTGTCTTATTACTAGCTTGGGATGATTTCATGTGTTGGTGGAGGTGAAAGGCAGCAAACACTTTATTCCTTCTCTCTTCCTCACCTCAGCCTTCACTGAAGAGAAGAAATGGCAGCATAATAGAGAAACACAGGTGTTGAGGAGAGCATGAACTTGACACAACCAGCAATTTCAGAGTGCCTCAGAGCATTTATTGAAAAAATGCCAAGATAAATAACCAGGGAAAACAGAGGAGCTAAATGTAAATGTTCTGACCAGTGGGTGTTATTTTACTGACATGTTCACAAGGGTGCTTAGAGATGGGAATGTGATGGCTAAAGAAGTGTTAGAAAATTAAACCAGCATGAAATTCTGTAATGTGCCTTCAGAAATCCAGGGGTGATGCCAAGGTGCAAAGCGTTACCTTTTTTTCCTTTGGTTTCAGCGAGCCCAAGGTCAGACCCTGAATGCACATTCTCCTGCTGTAATCTTGCAGGGCTTGCAGGGGACCCTTCTGATGAACATAAGCAGTAAATAGCTTCTCCTTCCTTGCTTCACATTGGGCAAAAAATATGTTTAGCCCAGACAGAATTTAATCAAAGTGCTAATTTGTTTTGGGTTTCCCCTGATTCTTCTGTAAACATGGTGGTTTTTTCAAGTCTAGATTGCTGTTGAAAACAAAACCTCAAACTGTTTTTTCATAAAATCTACCTCATCTGTGAAAATAATCTGTTATGTAATTGCAGGGGTATAATTACCACAGTCACTGTCAGAATTGCATAATTTAAATCCTTTAACCCATGGAAGAAAATGAACTAATTATTACAAGGATTCCCATTATTTATAAAGAGCAAGATTCTTAAAAGAAATTCAGTTCATTGGTGGCAAGTGACGTGTCTCATCCCAAGGAGCACTGCAAAGCTTGTCTGTGTGAACCCCAGGGAGATGTGGGTGTGGGGCCTTTGTTTCAGCTTTTGTGTTAGGTAAGTGCAGGGATCTGAATGTATATATTGAATTTGCAGAAAAAGGTCTCTGTGCACATCATCTTCTAAAGAAGAGTCTCTGCTAGTACTCTGAGATGAGAGTAAACCATGTTCTCCTGGATCATTGGCAGCCAGTGCCAATGCTGGTGAGGCATGTTTAGGCTGACAGATAGAAGACTTATTTACAAAATATGTCCCATCTTCCCTTCAGATATATTCATGGATATATTATTTTATTGCCACTGACAAGAAATTCTGATCTGTTCAAAGGACCTGGAAGTCTGTGTTGAGCATCTTGCTTGTCCTACCTTCCTGGTCATTGGCCTCTTTGTCTCTGCAAGGATCCAAAACATCTTTATTTTGCCTAATGACTACATTTCCTGGCAAGCCATCTTTTATTCCAATTACTCCCTCTGTCTCTCATGCTTCTCACTCTTGGTAAGGTACTTTGCACAACAGAGCAAATGTGTCAAGACTTGTTTACGCTGTCCTTTGCTTCTACAGCCTACCATCAGTTATCCTGACACTATGGACCTATCCTGTCTGTGCAAGTCACTTTCTGAAATATCTGGTAAAACAAATTACTTGGCTCGTATTGCCATTAGTTCTGTTAAAAAACCCACCAGCTTGATATTTCAATTGTTATTTTATCTCCTATGCAGCATGATACTCTTTTAAACCATACTCTGGTAGGCTGGCACTGAAGAGTGGCATCGTCAAGCAGTTACCTTTTAGCTATCTTTTTCTGTCGTCTTTAGAAACAAGATATTTTTTTCCAAAGTGATCACTGTCCTGTAGTGGGGAATACTTGAAGTGTCTTTATTGAGTCTTTCTGACCTGGAGCTCACTGTTCTGTCAGTCTGTTCCTCAGTGAGCCTTCAGTGACAAGGTGAACCTTAGCTTGGCGTAGATCCTCAGCTGTCATGATTTTCCCAGGACTTACTGCTAATTACTCTGATTTCCGTGTTCCCTTCCCAGCTGTAATCTTAACAATCTTCTCCAGAGTGAAAAGGGTAAGTACAGAACAGACCAGTCTGGACAGAAGATGGGATGTGTGCAAAAAAAGGCTGAAGAAGTGAAAATGTGCTAAGACACAGCTTTTTATCAGCTGGTTTTATATAGAATCATAGAATGGTTTGGGTTGGAAACAACCTTAAAGATCATCTAGTTCCACACCCCCATCAAGACTTTTCTTTTCTGCTGTGGGCTGTACCCTGTAGTTATTTCTGACACTTACGAATCTGACTTTCCTCATATGTTAAGCAGTACCCAAAAACTGTCCATTAAGTTGGTTGATAAGTGAGCATATTCAGCAAGCAGACGTGGACAAATGCAGTTTGCTGTTAAACTGGATAGAAAATCTTTGTGTATTTTTCTAGTAACTGAAAAGCCTGAGGTTGGGATGGGAAAATTGTAAGCTGTACAACACACCATGTTCCTTTTTAAGTTATGACATCCGTAACAGCAGGGCTTGTCTAGAAGTAAGCCTGATATTACTCTCCCCTTTTGGGAGGGTAAGATTTGAACTTAAACACTTCTTCAGGAGTTGCATAGCAATGTAATTTGCTTGCTATCACATGATGTGTGAGCCTGAATAGTTCCTTCATCTTCTGATTATGAGTGTCTTAAAACTGGGGCAATCCTCACCAAGCATGCTGTAGGAAATGCAATTCCTTCCACTCCATGCATTTGTTTTTTCAGTAATTGCCACTGTTGATCGCCTTCAAACAAAAGCATTAACAGGAAGGTGTTCTACCTTTACATGTAGTGGGGGTGACAGAAAAGTGAGATGCATGATTCACCTTCCTTGACTACCCAGAAATCAAGTGTAGGCTGTTCAGCTCACTCCTGCTTATAGTCAGGGGGAGAAGGACAGGAAAGGGCTCCCACAGTGGATGTGTCACTTAATTGCAGACAGACACGTTTCCACTAGGCAATGATTCCCATCTTCCCCTCCACTTTCCCCTGTACTGATCCTGGCTGGAATGCACTTTATTTTCTTCATGGCAGCTCATATGGTGCTTTCCTTGGGTTTGTGACCAAAGAGTGGTGATAACATGCTGATGTTTTAGCTATAGATGAACAGTGTCTGCACAGCAGCAAGGGCTTGGTTTCTCACTCATCATGTCCACCCTCACCGGGGAATAGATTGAGGGTGGGGAGGGGACAACCAGGCAGATGTCACGAACTAAGCAAAAGGATATTCCATGCCATATAAGGTCATGTTCAGCAATAAAATGGACAGAACGGTGTTTAGGGAAATGAGCCATCCATTTTTTTGCTCATGGCTGAGCATCAGTCCACTTGTGGGAGGTGGTGAGTGATTGTTTTGGTTTGGTTCAGTTTGTTTTCTTTCTCTCTTCTTCCACTTCTCCTTTTCTTATTAAACAACTTTTATCTTGCTTTTGCTCTTCCTTTCCTCCTCCCCTGCTCCACTGTTGATTGGAGGGGGATGCAAGTGAGCAGTTATGTGGTGGTCAGTTGCCTGCCCAGCTAACCCATAACACAGCGTTGCTGCACTGAGAAGACAGCTCCACTTCCAGTCAAGTCGTGTGAGTTTCTGAAGCCTTGATTCAATATTGTTGGAATAGTAATAGCATATTTATATATGGCAGGTCTCTGAAGCCATTGAAGCCAAGCAACTCTTATAGGATGGATCTTAACAGTGAATACAGTAATAAACTGTGTTTGGTTAAAGCCAGAGAGCTTCTGAAGATACACAGGCATGAGGATCTGGGAACACATGCAGGAGTCTGGGTCTTCTCCACTGCTGTAAACAATGATTTACAAAGCCCTGGTTGTCTTCCAGCGCTGCTTGGGGATGACCAGTCTAGCCATGCCAATATGTAGGCCAGACTCAAGCATGAGCAAGAAAGAATGGTCTCAAGTACCAGCTGCTTCTGGCTCATGTTTTTTCAAGCAACATCTGGTTTTGGTTCCTGGCTTAGCCATGGACTGCTTGGGCAAGACCCTTCAAATCTCTGCCATGGCTCCACACCATCTACTCCAGTACTGTGGCAGTAGGAGACAGTCACAGAAAAGTTTGCTGTCAGGCTCAAATAACCATACACACTGTGCCTGCAAGTAGCTTTCACCCATGCTTTGAAGCTGACTTGCCCAAATTGAAGCTGAATGAAGGATGATAGAGAACTCTTTGTCTCTTTTTCCCCTTACAGTGATAAATGTTCCTCCTATGATTTCATTTTTAAATTAAAGCAATTTAAAGCCATTGTGCTTTTCCTGTACCTTTATTTAATTTTCAGCCTCTTGGTATTTTCCTTTCACTCTTCTTCAAAATGTGTTATGATTTTTACTGTCTGATTAAATTAATTTAGGGCTCCACTTTTCACTTGTTTATTGTCTGACTCCCTAGCTCCCTTCACGCTCCTACAGTTTAATACTTAGTACACATTGTATTTCCCAGCTTTGGCAATCTTTTCTCCATCTTCCTTGGCTGTTGTCCAGTATTTTGCTTATGAGTAGTTTTCAGGACATAAATTCTTCCTATTGCTATCCATCAACATTGGAAACCTTTGAGTCAGCTTCTCAGCAAAGAAGCAGCTTGTGCCACCAGTCCTGCAAGTTTCAGTACTAGCTAGTAGGACTGTGACTAGTTCAGCCACCACATCTGTTTCTTTTCTGATACCAGATGTAAGTTTTTGAAAATCTGAAAGAGGTGTTTTTAACCATGAGATTGTGCTGGTATCTCCAGCCTTATGTTCTCCCAACATACCTTGCTTTAGTGTCATTGTTGCTTCTGTGAAGATGGTAAGAAAATTAAGTTCAATTATATTTTATTCCTGTAACTGACTTGCTGGTTGTTTTCTTTTTCCTCCTGGAAAGTCAGAGAAATATTTGAAACCAATCAATGTAGCACAGTTACAGGATACTCCATCAACAATTCACCAGAGTTTACTTTCTCACTGCTCATGATGGAGGATTTAATCACAGTCACAAAGGTAAGAGTTGGGAACAGGCTTTCTAGTGCATTTTCATATTTCCCCCTTGGGACTGATAGCTGGGGTGTCTTCCCTGGACACAATGTGTGACTATATTTTTATGCTTTGTGTTTCTCAAATCTCCTTTTGGGCATCTTGCTGTAACATCCCTCACTCCCATTTTACCTCTACATGCCTCAGGAGAGGGCTGCCCCCATTATGTGGACTTGTACTCTGCTTCCTACTATGTAACTTCAATATCTGGAGCCACTGCCAAGGGCTATATTAAAGAAAAAAAAATGAAATTAAGAACTGAAGTTCTTCAACTTCATCTGGAGTTCCTTAGCTCTCTTGTATATTGAGGGTTTTTTTCTGGATCTTACAATCATAGAAACGTAGAACAGTCTGGGTTGGAAATGACCTTTAAATGGACTCTAGTCCAATCCCCATGCAGTAAGCAGGGACATCTTCAACTAAATCAAGTTGCTCAGATCCAATCTGGCCTTGAAATTTTCCAGGGTTTTACCACCCTCATTATAAAAAAACTTCTAAATTAGATATGAAGACTGTTGTATCCTACAAGCTCAGAGGACATTGGGCACTTTTCATTATCATAATGGACTTATCAAAATATATGATAACTTGCTTACTAGGAACTTGAGTTACAAGAAAGATATATGGATATTATAAGTTTCATTTTCATTCCATCCCATGTAATCCAAAAATCGATCTTGAAGACATGGAAAAGCAGCAAGAAGTTAATAATCCGCTCTTGCTGGAGAGAAGCATCTCAGCATTAATTGTGTCTCTCATGAGGAGGCTTCAGGCATATCACTTCCACTCACACTGATCATAAAACCAGTACTGTGAATTGTTTCACATTTGTGTCCATATCAAGCTGATGCCAATTTATGACTGTTACGTTCTTTTTAAATACTAAAATCTTATTTTGTTTTGATCTGTACAGATAAGGCCCAGTAGTTCCATTATGACATGTATAGTATGATTGCATAAAGCTGCCTCTTATTTCTGTTACTGAGCTTTTAGAACTTCACTCCATTCTCAAACACCACCCTAGCAAGAGAACTAGCATATCAGGCAATTGTCACTGAAGGGCAGTTAACGTTTGTCAGTTGAAACATGCCTGGTGGTCTCATTTTAGCTGAGCTTTCTAAACCATTTGCTTAACTATAGCATGTTCTTGTAGCAGTTTTTTTTCTCTTTTTGGTGAATGGGTGTGCCACGTGTTTGCCCAGAGTACACAGAGGGCTGAATGGTGCTTGAAGCTGGTGGCACTCACCTCTGCCCTTCCCTTTTCTGTCCCACTGAGTTCCATTTGAGAACAAGAGGCCAATTGGGATTTCAGGAACCATGTGGACTTGGAAATAGTGTGGTTTGGATTAGGCCTGGCAGAGTCACCAGACTGAGATTTTGACCTACGTGAGCTGAAAAGAGGTGGTTTTTCTCTGCCTAAGAAAGACTGTGGATGGATACAAAAATTCCTTATTGAGAACAGACTTAAAAATTCCACACTCACACAGCCTCTCACACAAGAGACTTTCACTGAAGAAAGGCTGCATGCTACCTATCAAGGTTTTCAATGCTGTAGAGAAAAACTTTTCCACACTATGAAATAATCTTTGAACTGTTGGAAAGTGCAACTGCCAGACCCTCAGGGAAGGACAGCCTGCAGATCAGCAAGTTCAGCCTTTTCAATTTACCAGCAAGCCCTTTGTGACAGGGGCAGCCTCATTCAAAGGTGCACAAATGAATACACCTCACCTAGTTGCTGGTGAAAATTTCTGACCTCCTGTCCTAGTGCTGGCCAGAAGGAATCCTGTATCGATCATCCTTGTTCTCCATGCTCTCCAGCTGCTGAGATTATTTGGCCTCTGGAGCACTTTAAATCTGATCATGCAGAAAATAAAGGAGCCTGTGGCCTTTTCTCTGACACAGGAGACAGCTTAAATAACTCTGTTGAACTCAAGAGTCAGACTGAAGCTGGCCTAAAGTCTTGAGACCTCCAGATGAAAGGTATTTCACTATACAAATAGCATATACTTAAATATTAATAGCTATTTCTGAGCTCGATCCTAGTCCAAGTGGAAAGCTTATTTCTTTGAAGAAATATGACTTACAAAGATTAGAGGCTAAAAAACTTGATCAGAGTGCAAAAATATCTTGCTCTATCAAAGGAAACTTTTCAAAGCTGAAGATGGCTAAAAGCCAGTATTTTACATGCAGACTTCAGGGAGCTGTGGTTTTATACAAACTGTGGATCCAAAATGGATTTTTTAAAACAGAAAACCCTTTAAAGAGCATAATTTTAATTGGAAGTTAAATGAGAGCTGAGTTTTAAAGTGATGTTTAGTATTTAAAGTGCCTAATAGAAATGGAAGCTGTTAAAATTTTAGGAGTCTCTGCTGACCACCTTGAAGAAAAGAGGCAATTCCTTCCCACCAAGGATCTTTTCTTTCTCTCTAGAAGGCAGGTCACTCTTGAGTGTGCATTTCTTCCATACACTCAGCAGTGCTCTGTGACAACTGAGCATGTTTTATAAACCTGGGTTTGTTTCTATAACATAGTAAGGTGTATTTAAGGGGCTCCCCAATCCCATGATGTTTTAAGAAGGAACATCCTTCTTAAATGAATGTTGTCATTACAAGTATCTGAACTTGATATGTTGGACTGTAGCTGTTTTTTGTAGAAGTGGATATGTTGAATTTTGAAGAAACCAAACTGCTGCTGTGCAGTATCCCAGAGCAAACACTTCCTTACAGTCATATTGTCAGCATTTTCAGAGAAAATGCTCCTTTCACCTCTCTCATGACCCTCAAGTTGTTTACCTCAACCAGAAGAGTCTGGCAAGCATAGTTGATAACTGTACTGCATACTGAAAACCACAGACTGAAAAAAATTGTTGGGTTTGTAGCACATACTGCTTCTGCCTACTTCACATCCTTGATTTATCCCTTACAGATCTACTCTGTAAGGAGTAAATGACTTCTCTCTCTCTTTTTTTGGAGCTACCAGTCTTACAGCTGTATGTCTCTCTAATACCAACCTCTGCTTTACAGGTTACAATCACATATTCTTTCAAACCATTTAACAGGTTAACACAAAATCTCATTCAAATTGCACTTGGCTTTGAGGATGTAGCTTCTCCTTTAGACCAGAAGAAGGACTGTGTGCACATTAGTTTGCCTGCCTGATTATGTTCGTTTCTCCTGGTTTATCTGATAGAAGAAATTGGCTCACAGCAAACAATGCCCCACGGAAAGTAGTGCAATAATTTTTTATGGTGTGTTGCCTGGTACTTCAATGACATGATTTCTCAAGAGGTATAGACCTGGTTGATCAAGATACTCTCTACAGCAGTGATTTATGTGACTGTAAATCTTCTGCAAGCAAGCACACTTCTGGCAGAGGGTGATCCCCACTGTCAGTATCCCCCCCTACTATGGAGGAGACAGCAGGAAGGAAAACACAAGTTTGAGGCTAGACTGGTCACAGCCTGCCCTAAGGATTCAGCATAAGATGACAGCCTTTGTACAGGACCAGAGAATGAATATCTGAATGTCCTCTCTCTCGTATCTAAGGGAACGTGGAATCATATTGATGTCCTGCTTTTGTGGTCTCCAGCTGTCTGAGCACACACATCCTATTTATCCCCTGCAGGAAAGAATGGCCCACTCACAGGCCCATCAGAGCTATGATGTGAGCTACAACAAGGAGAACATGGACTGAGCAGGGCAGTAGGTGCAGTAAAGCCTCTCATAATCAAAACATCTGCATCAATACCTGCAAGGCACACCAGTATTAATATGTTTGGCAGGTCGTTCCTGCCTAGAGAAGGATATGGATCTGTGAAAACAGAACAGATGAGCTGCAGAGACAGGTGCCCTTGCTAGGAGGCCTGGGAATACTTGCAGTGAAACATTTCCTTTCCTCCAGTCTCAGAGCAGCCAGTTCCTCACAGACAGCTTCAGGACAATTGAATTTCAGTGCAGGGGTCTGTGAGCACTTTTGAGCCTGATTTCTGAAGGCAGAATGGAACTTAGGCTTCCTCCTTGCCTTCCAATAGTCTATGGAAAGACACAACTGCCTTGTCTTCCACTGCAGAAGTGCTCTTCTACACAGCACAGCAAAATCTGTGCAGTAAAAGCAAAATTAGGTTTACCTGTTTCTCGGACTGCAAAATAGAACAAACATAACCTGGAAGAGCTTTGGGCAGTAAGGCACACTCATGATTTCCACCAGTTGGCATGGCTTACCAGTTACAGTGGGTGAACATGGCTTTCTGATAAAGCTTTGTGTGATGTAGCTTATCAAATCTCAGTGACATGGAGCACATTTCTGTTTTATTACTTACTGATGCTGGGCTTGGCAGGCACTGCAGGTTATTTTGCTAAATTATGACAGAACTGTAACCTGCAGGATAAACTAGGATATAATGCCTGTGACTCATGAGTAGTTTTGTTGGAATAAAGCTGCTTCATATCCAACACAATATTTAGAAAACAATACCTGGAATTTATCAGAATGAAGTCTGCCCGTCCCTCCCTCCTTGTGTGGCTTACAAGATTGAACTGGAAACCTCTGAGGATATTTTCCCCCTCAATTCCTCACAGAAATAGGAGCTGCTGCAGGAACAAGAAACTTCATAAAGTAGGGTGTAATATGATATCTCAAAAGAATCTTTTCTATGATCAAAACACCAAGGAAAAAGAATGCTGTTCTAAGGCATTACCAAAAGGACCAAATGGGAGGATCTGTACAGGGACAACCTAGATAGGTTGCCACAGGTGGACAAAAGAACACAAACTGTGGGCAAGGAGGGTGCCTCAGGAGCTATTCCACTGGCACAACATACCATTTCCCCATAGCTTTTTGCAGCCTCAACTTAATACTAATTCCATCTTAAAGTTATCACTTGTGAAAGTGAAATAGCTACAAGATATGAACACAGTGGGTGAGTAATCCACTTTTTATTAATTATTTATATCTGTAGATTTGCATCTAACCTGAAGGGGTGGCTTCTTCACTCTGCATTCATGAACATTTTAGTCTTAGCTTCTAATTTAGTTTCATGTTGAAAGGTATATAAATTATGCTTTCCCCTAAAATATTGTTTCTTTTAAAACATGACAAACAGAGGAATTCAACAGAGTTTGAAGGAAAATCAGAATCAATTTTTGGCAACTTTGAACCCTGAATTTGTAAGTATAATTGTGTATCAACAACACTGGAAATTCAGCTTGGACAGCTGGTTTGTAGATCTGAAACCCTGAGAAGTTTTTTTGAGAGTGTAGTACAGAAAAAAATGACAAAAATTCAGATGTTTTTTTCTTTATATAATTTTTATTAACATACAAATGCAACAATACAAATTTATTCTTGTAACATAGTCATAATTGTTGTAAGTGGTGCAGGAAAGCTCCTCTCTTTCTTTCTGTTTGAACCACCACAGATCTGGAAGGAATTCAAAGCTTTTCACTCTGTAATAATGTTCCTTTCAAGAATGTTTTTCTGTTGTTGTTTTGTTGTTGTTTGTTTGTTTGCAATTCTAAATCAGCTACAGTGAGAAGGGTTGTTTACTTTCCTTTGCTGTTGCTTCCTAGATGTCTGTTAAACCCCAAGCAGCTGCTAACTACACACAAATCTAAAGATCTGGCAAGTGAGAAGGACTGGTAGAATGAATTTCTGCAGAATTTGTGCTCTAATTGTAAATGCAGTTTCTGGCTCCGTGTCACTAAACCCGGGGCTGACGCCACAGCTGCCGAGCCATAAGAGGGCAGCTGCTGCAGATGGAGCTCCATCCTCATTCTGGTCAGCCACAACGTGAATGCCTGTGCTACCTCTCCTCTTCCCTCAGCTGAATTCTTTTGCATTTTAAAAGTTCCCACTGCTGTCCCTATTAAGAGGAAGAGACAGTAATGATGAGCATGAAGAGTCAGAAAACTAAATGACAGGAGGAATGGAAAAAAGATTGTGCAGCACCCTTATCTACACTTGCAGTTGTGCACCTGCAGTTCCACATCTCATCAGGCAAGAATATTGTGTTTCTTCTGCTGCAATCTCAGCTGCATTGCTATTACTGAACAGTCATTAATTCTTCATTTTCACTAATAAGAACTATTAGAAACAAAATTTAGCATCTTGGGAAAATGCTACAATTCTGGTAAATTAGTCTGTGGTTTGTTTTTGTTTGGCTTTTTTGTCATTTGGTGCAAAAGCTCTAAAATCTTTTCTTGAAGGACAAAGCAGAGATGTGTTGGAAGTAGAGTACTGGCTACATGAGGCTTCTTCCTTTTAGAGAGAATTTGAATGCTAATTTTTTTTAAGGCTCAGAAAAATGAGCAAAAGCATGAGTCATTTTGCCTTTTCAACAGCAGTGCAAATAGCAGGAGATGGGAAGTTCCTGACTTGCCATTGTGCTTATCCACATTTCTGATCACAATCATGAATGTGCATAAGCATCAGTGCTATATTTTTGAGATGAAGATGACAGTATTTGTAGCTTTTATGACCATTGCTGGAAAGGGACAGTACTGTCTAAGACCCAGGTCCTGCCTATAAAGAAAGATGAAGACAGTGCTAACGAGTCAGAGCGCTGGCAAAGATCCACCGTAACATTAGAGAGGGGCTATTGCAGGGGACTGGTTGCTTTTTGGATTGGTGGTGTCTGAGACTTGTTTCCTAGTACTGGATTGAAAAATTAAGCCATGTCATTCCTTACAACACCTGGTTGCCATGAAGATGATTAGAAACCATGACAATGGTGAAGAGCCTGGGCATGTGATGTATGAGAATTGTCTAATGGATCTGTGATCTCAGCCTAGAGAAGGCTCAGGGTGCTCTTACCAATGTGGATGAAGACTGATGGTGGGAGTAAAGCAGGTGGAGTGGGATTGTTCTCAGTGGTGTCCAGTGACAGGACAAGAGGAAATGGATGTGAATTGGAATAATAGACACTTCCATACACCCTAGCTGACTCATAGGCCTAGATGATCTCCAGATGTCCTACCAACCCCCAGCAAGTCTGTCAGAGCAAGCTACAGATATCACATATTCCAAAAGGTTTCTTTGTTTTAAGAAGATACAATTCATAGGTTTGGAAATTCAGAAGATTTGTTTACCTAATTAGTATATATAATCATCTAAAGGGGGTGACAAGATGATGGAGCCAGGCTCTTCAACAGGCAGAAAGTGATGCACAGGAAGTTTCATCTGAACACGAGGAAGAATTTTACTGTGCTGGTGACTGTGCGCTGGAACAGGTCACCCAGAGATGTTGTGGAATCTCCCTCACTGGAGATATTCAAGCACCACCTGGATGCAATCCTGTGCAATGTGCTCTGGGGTGACCCAGCTTTAACAGGGATACTGGATCCCATCATTCATTGTGGTCCTTTCTAACCTGACCCATCCTGTGATATGGTTCAAGAGACCTGCACCAAATCCCTGTAGATTTAGGGCACTGCCCTTCACCTCCTGGCGGCTGAGACAGCACCTCTAACAACCTTCACTGCTCCCCACCAGGTCCCACTCACAGTGACTTCCCCCGTGCAAGTGCGCTCGCCTTTCAGCCTACAAGTGGGGACAGGCCATCCCTCTCCCTCCAAATCGATGTTTCCCCTTGGGATGTGTGAGCTCCCGCCCGGCAAGCGACAAGCGGGGGGTTGCCCCCAGCTGATGCTCTGCCTGGCGCTCGCCGCTCCCCGCCCCTGGACGGCCACGGCCAGACCCGAGCCAGACCCGGCCCCGCGCCCTGCTCGCACCTGCGGCCGCCCGCAGGGCCGCTCCCGCCCGCGCTGCCCATTGGAGCGGGAGCGTCACGCGGCCGATCCATGCCGCCCGCGGGCCGGGGCAGCGCGCCCGCTCCTCATTCATTGGCTCTGCCGGGGAGCGAGCCCGCAGCGTTCCGCCCGCTCCGTCCCGCCCGCAGCGCTGGCTCGGCTCGGCTCGGCTCGGCTCGCCGGGGCCAGGGCGTTCCGGGAGGGCTGCGCCTTTCGGCCGGGACGAAGCGGCTCTTCGGGATCTGGCCGGGCGGACGTGCCCGGCGCGGTAAGGGGCCGGCGCAGCGGGCGGGGGGTGAGCGAGCGGAGGAGAGAAAGGGACGGCCCTGCCCTGCCCCGCCGTGTCCCTGCCCCGCCGTGTCCCTGCCCCGCCGTGTCCCTGCCCCGCCGTGTCCCTGCCCGTCCCTTCCCGGGGGTGGGTGCTCCCGGCTGGGCGGCGCGGGGACACCCGAGTGCCTGCAGTTCAGCCTGCGGTTAACAGGTGGCCGAGGCTGCTCGGAACAGAGACCAGGCGGCTCCCGCAAGCATTAAGATCCGAAGCGCTCCGCCAATTTTTCTTTTATTTTAAATAATAATAATAATTAAAAAAAAAATGCATGAAGTGGCATTGTTGTTTGGGTGACGTGGGGAATGCCAGCTGTAGAAAAGCTTATGTCTCCTTTCTGACTTTGTAACGGAGCGATTCCTTCTGCATTCAAAAGCAAAACAGCTAAAAAGCACTGACTGCTGAGCATTTGAATGAACTTAACAATTGAACCTAAAATGTTTCAAAAAAATGTGCGGGGAAAAAAAGAAAACCACGACAAGTTTGTTGTGTGTTTGTTGTCGGGTTTTTTTGCCTTTTTTTCTCACCGCCAGGTAACATCTCTCTTCCTTTGTGCTTTCAGACTGAAGGGATGAACATCTCTCCTTCATGCAGCCTTAGATTACTTCTCCTGTTCTGTCTTGCCTTCTTCCCTTTCTCCATGTGCTCTTCCCTAGTCTCCTGTTGACTCATACTTTCCCCCTGCGCTCTCCCTCCCTTCCTTCTCCCTTAACAGTCTCTAGTTTAAACAGTTGTCATCTCAGTGGTCTCTTCCTCTGGCCTCAGCCTCTGTTGACAGTGACTGGTGTGTAAGTTCAGGTCCCTCTCCTGAGCTGTCTGCCATTCTTTTTTTTTGCTGGAAATGATCACCTCAATGATAAGCTTGCAAAACTTCTCTCTGAGCAGTCACTGTTCCCTGACATTTGCCTTTTCATCCTGTCGTATAGCCTTGTTTGGCACATAAAGCTGGACAGTGACTGGAGGCATAGACACAGCACTGGTTTGGTATTTCTCCTGTGACACGCATAGCTCATAGAGAGATGGGACAGCAGTGGCAGTGCTGCCTCAAACTGCCTCAGCTGGGCTGGTTGGACTTTGTTGGAGAGAGCACTGAGGTGCTTCTATTTCCAGGTGTGTTTCCCAGCCCACTGCTCTGTCTTGGAGTGTCTCTCTATTTTGGTTTGTTCCTCTCATTTGAGCTTCCTGGAGGCTGTGTACAAAGGGGTGCAGATGTATGTAATTGCTGTGGAAACTAACAGATGTTTTGGTTTCTACTTAGAGATAATCAGGTAATAGTCTCCAATTCTGGTTGTTTTCCTTCTCCATTTGTGGTTTTCTATTCAGATTCTCAGTCAGAGAGTCAAGACAATTTTGACCACAGGAGTAAATGCCTGGAAAGATGCCAGGGGAATGGCAGGTCTCCACTGACTGAGGACAGCCTGGCTCCATTCTTGTAAAAAATAATGAGATGTTCTGGGTGTATCAATCACAACCAAATTTGTATAAAATAAATCAAGCTATTGCAAGTAATTTTATTTTTTTTTTAAGGAAAAAGAACCTCACAATATTAAGAGCTGGACAAAGTAATTTACTGCCTACTCTTTCCCTGGTTGTCCATGTAGACTTTGTGATGGAAAAGGTTTAGAGGGAAGCACAGATGATACTCTTGCAGCTTGTTCAGCAATTTAAATCAAATTTAAAGTCTGTGAACCTGTAATAGCAGCTATTACTGGCAAAATTATACTGCAAATCTTATTACAAATAAATTAAGGCTTTATTCTGTGTACTCACTGCAATGGGCTGTGCTTGTACAGGTTTAGTGATGTTTTCTTGGCATCTAGTTACTTATTTATAGCCTGGTGTTACACAGACACATGGCAGGGATAAGAATGGGAAAATTCAGATGTGTGCCTGTGAGTTGTGTACTGCTGTCTGATTTACCTGAGGAGAAATTTGTATTTGAGGCACCACAATAAATTGTTTGCTTCCTCGACAGTGCTGGAGGGAAGACTTAGATTTGAAGACAGGGGAAAAAAATCCCAAAGTTCTTGTTTGAAACAATCTCAGACCAGTTTGACTCTGAATGAACAGCTCCATTTCAGTGAGTGCTTAAAATTGTCACTGAACCGATTAAAGCAATATTTCTGCACTGTGTTGTAGGACAACTACAGAAGTTGAGAATGTATTTTTCGTATAAGTGTGGAAATTTTAAAGAAAATCTCTATAATTTTATTTTATTAGCTCCTGAGGAAATGTAATACGTGATTCAAATTGAAAAGCTCACGTATTATTTTGCATCTAAGAGATTATGGCTTACAGACCCTGTGTGGGTGAGAGCACAAGCTGAAGATTTTTCCACTGTAGCATTGTCAAACCCCAGTTGTGAGATACCAAAGTGTGGGAGTAGCTCTGATAAATGCTCTATCATACCTATTTTGCTTGGGTTTCTTTCATCCCTGCCAGCTGGTTTATCTTGCTCTGGCTTCAGCAGGGGCTGGGAACAGAACCATTTCTGCAGGGAGAACCACTGAGAACTGAAGAGGCGCTATGGGAAGCGTGCTTCAGACCAGATGAACACTGTGTGAAGATTAGAGAATTATTTTGTAATGGGAGAGAGGAAATTGTCTTTGGCTTCCACTCTTCTTGTCAGCCTCAGCTCTGTGGTAACTTTTTCACTGATGCAAAGCTGACACAGAGCTATGAAACAAGGCCTGAACACACTCATCCATTTTCTCAGCTGTGCAACCCCACAAGCACCTGCATTTAAACCTGGAGCCTGGCACATTGCAGGTTGGTGAGGCCACCTGTGCAGCAGCAGCAGCAGCCCCACTGTGGGGCACGGGGCATCTCCGGGCCGGGTCACTGACACAAAGGGAGCCCAGGTAATTTCAGCTGCAAATCAGTGCTGAGTTTCCCAGGAACAATTACACAAGAGTAGTTCTCTCTTTCAGCCTTGCCCTTCTTACAAATGGTTGGTTTAGGTGTGGTTATTTGAAACACTCCTGGGTGCCTCTGTTCTTGGATTTGGTTGGGTTTTCTGGCTGCACTGAACACTGGGCTTCCAGTGTGTCCTCATGGCTTGCAGACCAGCCAATTTGAGTCAGTCTAGTCTGGTAACCATATGCATTGACATAATTTCTCAGTGAGGTTTTTTTTGCTTTCAAATTGAGTTGCCATCTTTTAGTTACAAAAAAATGGCAATGTTTGTGCTGTCCCTTCTGTGGAAGCTGCTTCTTTTTTTTTTTTTTTTCTTTTTTAATATGTTCTTACATGGTAGCACAAATAGAAGGTGTTTTAAAAGCAGCTCTTTTGGAGCCATTCTGATGGAGGCATTCCAGTTGCCCTGCAGTGTGCTGACCAGTAAGAGTGGAGGAAGGAAGCTTTCCTTTCTCTCTGCTCAGAATAAGGTGCCAGAATGACAGACTTCAGGGCTAGAAGGGAATTCAGAACATCCTCATCTCAACACTGAGATTTCTGTGAGAATAAAGCTAATAAAGAAAAACATTTAATAAAACTTGCTTTACAGTTTAATCTTACCTCATTAGTAGATATGCCAGGGCTCTTTCACTTCAGGGTTTTCTAGAACAAATGAGCCCGAGAGGTTAAAAATTTGTAGTGAGAAAGGTTAAAATAGGCAATATTATAAACAGGTGAGGGAAAAGCAGCCTTTCTTTGGGGAACTGTTGAATATATGTATACATAGCATTGATGTCAGCATTTATAACATTGTAGAACTGAAAAGTCTCAGTACTTTAATGCTCACTTATAGGGCTTCTTCTAGTCTGGTTGGTCTTGAGGAAACTTGGGTTTGCAGCTACCATACCTGCACATCTAAGAGGAGATTGGCTTTTAGGAAAATGGGTTCAGTACTGATTGGGTAATCCTGCCCTAGATGCAGGAAATAAACGAAATTATAGCTAATCTTTATTACTTTTAGATAATGCTGTCTCTTCAGACTGTATGTTCTGGCTGTAATATCTAAAGCTTTTGGTACTGGAGTTAAGCTAAGCTTCAGTGTGTTTTGGGAGCAAGTCCCAGTAGCTCCCTACTAACTGGTCCATGTCCATTTACTGTCAGTGCAGGCCTGAAACTTTTTAAGAGAAACAGGAATGTGATACCGTGTTAGGTATAACTCATCTGTCTTCTCAGACAAGGCTAGTGAGTGCACTCATGTAGGATTTGCTTTGTTTTTAGAACTATACTGTTGTCAATGTATGGTGTGATTTCATATTGGTTTCTGCCCTAGCTTCCAGGTGGCACCTACTGAGTTGGACTAAGTGGGCATTATTGTCTGCTTATATTGTTATTGCCAGTAGGAAAATAGTTGGCAAACCTTTTTTGCCTTTTTAAAGTTTTACTTTCAAGTCATAGTGTCATTGCTTTTTATCTAGGTACAAACAGTAGCTATACAATTAGTATGCAAATTACATATATGGTATGGGGTGTATAAGTAGTTTGTTTTTGGAGTCTACTTTGCATTGCACAGTTATAAGGATAATAAAATGTATATTATATGATGTGTAATATGGTGGCATGAGGCAAAGATGTCTGTAACTGTAACCTCTCATCCTTAGTTCACAGCTTAAGCAGTGACTAAACCAGCTTTTTTCCTTTCTTTTGTTATAAATTCCTTTTGTGATGAATCCAATGTTATTCTTGTTACTTTAGTGCAACAGCTCAGACAATGCTGTTTATGAACATCAGTAACAAACATGACCATGATTAACATTGGACTTTCTTTTCTCTCCAAGGAAAAACTTAGGTATCAGAGTTGGCATTTATGATTGATTTTTAATTTTAAAATCAGTTTTCAGCTATCTTTCTTCTTTCCCTTTCCCTTTCCCTTTCCCTTTCCCTTTCCCTTTCCCTTTCCCTTTCCCTTTCCCTTTCCCTTTCCCTTTCCCTTTCCCTTTCCCTTTCCCTTTCCCTTTCCCTTTCCCTTTCCCTTTCCCTTTCCCTTTCCCTTTCCCTTTCCCTTTCCCTTTCCCTTTCCCTTTCCTCTCTTTTATTGCAGGTGGGATTGGGTATTCCCCTGAAAAGACCACAAATTTGAACTCAAACCCTTCCCATCTAGGATATTGAGAATTAGAAAGAAGCAAGAACCATTAGGTGAAGTATTTCCTGCAGACTGCTTTCCTGTCTGTGCTTGGGAGTGGCACAGCTTGTTCAAAGCCATGTGGCAGGATTGCAGAAAGATGGGGTCCATATTGCTTTTCAGCTGATGCAGTGCAGCAGAGTAAATAAGTTTATGCTTGTTTTTTTCATTTGTTTTTTTCTCTGACTTCACCTCCTAGTCTTTGGGATGGAGTAAAAAGGAATGTGGGGGTGGCTGGCTCCCTCTTTCCTCATGGAAAATATTGGTGCTGGTATGGGGCCTTAGAAGATGTGGGAACAGCCTGAGTTGTTAACTTCTCATAGCCAACAACTTCTGGGTTGATGGTACTGCCCAGCTGATGGAGCTGATGTACCAGGGTGTAGTGCTAAGCTTTCTTAGGCTGGGACGTCTCACAGTTTGAAATGTTCCTTCTCTTTTCACCTGTCTGGCTCTTGGGATCTTCAGAGTTTGTAAGACGACACTGGATTCATCATTTATTCTTTTAGAAGACCACTGAGCACTTAGATTCTGTGGCACTAAGCAGAATAGGAGTATGTGGAAAACAGATGTAGTTCTTGACCGAAAATTCACCAAGCTCCTTGTGTCTGCCATATTGCTCCAGAAACAAATAGTGCATGAACAATCCACATGGTTTTCTCTTTGTGCATGCAGGTCAGCTTCGGAGGTAGTTGTTGCTGGTTACAAGGACAGTTTCAGACATACACAAAACCAGATATGCCTTTGTGGCCCCAGTGGTGGTATAAGCCATGAAGTTGTGTTGCAGATGTGGTGTGCGTTCAGTTTTGCTTTTACAGTGACTCATTTTGAAAGGTAAGTGGCTGAGAGCCTCGTGCAATGTATCAGTGATGTCCAGATTGGAGAAAATAGCCCAGCTGCACAGCGTTTGATGTCCTGCTGCTGCCACTCAAGGGCATGGATTTTATGCAAACATATCCCAACAGCCAAACTAGCTTGGTCAGGTGCCACTGGCAGCTGTCAGGCCAGCTGAGACCTTACAGACTTTCACATAGGTTACAAACAAGTTCTCATGAAGGTATAATTCAACTCCAGGAGTTGCAGTTGGGTCTTCAAGGGGAACATCTGGTTACATTTATCTGCAGGGAGCAACCCAGTGCTCCAGAAGAAGGCCCTGAGCACTTGCCCTTTTTAGTTTCCAGGATACCAACCTGCCTAAATTTCTGGTTGCCAGCACTGAACACAGTCCTTTCTTCAATAATCAAAGCGAAGCTTTTTGTTCCTGACTTACTTGGAACTCCTGGAAGAAGAGAGCTGGAGTGAGGAAAGCCTGTCTGCATCCATACACATCAAAATCAATAGAGGGGCTTTCATGTTTGCCTCAAAAGGTTCCTGTACCTTCCTTAAAAACCCTCAGCAAAGTCAGTTAGAGGAGCTCCCTGTGAAGCTTTGGAGCTGTGGGATGAATCATGGCTCTCCATGTCTGACAGAAAGAGTGTTTGAGAGCATTTCCTGGAGGAATTCCTTCTTAGAAGTGCTTACCTCTTACCTTAATCCCTGCATGATGTGCTGTGGCCAGGCAAATGCACCTGACAGGCTGCTACCATGCCAGCTCAACCTGCTTTGCTCTTCCTTAGGAGATGCAAGGTCTAAATAGTCACTACTTTCACTGTGCTGGTCCTTGTATCACCATGCTGGACTGGCTTTTTAAGTAGAAAAAAAAGGTTTTTGCATGTTTGAGGCTGAGTTTTTGGAGGTATTTGGACAGAAAAAGCTTACAAGTGAGCTGAAAGTTGGTTTGGAGCAGTGCTTATGCTTAGCCCTACTGGTTGTTTTAGAGGCATATTTTCTATGTCCCTCAAAGCACAGATTAGCCTGAGAGCTGATGACTCATCTTTTCATTAGCACCTCTCCCTCTGATAGTGGTTTGTCTACAGTGAAAGCAAGTCTCCACATGCATGCAGTCAGTGGTGAAAGGCTGGAGCTTCTATCCTAACCTAATACTAAACTGGGACAGATCCTTTGTGTCCTGGAAGGGGCTATCCTCTCCATAAATCATAAATGGACACTAATGACTAGACTGGGAGAGAGCTCTGCATGCGGCCCAATGAATCCCATCTGCTTTGAGGGTGGGAAGAAACCCTTGACATGGAAGAAACAACATTTTTCAGATTGCTCCTATACCCCATTCTGAAGTTTTCTGCAAGTGGATTTCAGCTCTTTTTGCAATACTAAATGGAGGGAGATTATAGTGGGCATTAGTGATGTCATATGTGGACTATTTAAATGAAAGGCTTCTCTGGAAAGCTATAAAAGAGAAAAACAACCTTTAAGCAGGACTAATAAATGTTGTCAAGAGACATGTTATCAAAAAACCATTGAGGAAAAGGGGGGAAAAGGATGGCAGGAACCCTGTGTAGCACCATGTAGTCTCCTGGAGCACAGTCACAAACTGAAACCCCAAGTCTTGTAATAAACAGCTGACAGAGCTGAGATGGGAGCAAACTAGGACAGGGATCCTACAGTTTTCTCTGTGCCACTTCTTTCTCCCAGAGGAGGCAGCAGTGGCTTTAGTTGATTAAAAATATGAAAACTTCTTTCTAAAGCTTAATTAGACATTCTCTCCTTAATTTGAGGAAATGGAAAAGCCAAGGGGGAACTTTACTGCCAACACAGGCACTTTTAGTTAGACTTACCTCTTTCTCTCTGTCCGTTCTTAAAGGGCTGGAAGTACAAGATGGGAAACATCCTCAGCCATGAACTGGGTTGTCCATTATGGTCATGTTTTTTTTCTTTCTCCACTGTGCTTCAGGCTATTTATTCATGCTGGAGGCTTTCTGAATGGCCAAGGGAGGGTGAGGGTAATGTGGTGAAGCTTCTTATCCTGACCCAAGAATGGGGTTGGTCACTTCTCTCCCCAGTCCACCCCCTCACCTTTGCTGCTGTCAAGTTGTTCATTGTGAAAGCTAAATGGATTTGGGTTGAAAAATAGATCCATTTTATTTTAAAAGATTTGTAACTTGCCAGTTAAGTTTTTTGATATATGTTTAAAATTCTGAACATTGCAACTAAGAGTGAAGTTTACTTTTTCAGGTCTACTATTTATTTAAAATTGCTTTGAGGCATTACTGCCAGCATTTGTTAATGTTAAAATAGTTTCAGAAAGAACTATTTCACAAATTTGAAATGCTGTTCATATTCCCTGAGTGAAAGTGTTTCTTATTTTGTGCCTGATTTTTGTTTTTTGCCTATGGCCCTTCTAGCACTTGACGCCTTATTCAGTCCTGCTGGATTTTAATTGAATGCAAAATTACCCAAAGCTCAGCTTACCTTCACGAAAACTATTTTGTAATATGTTACAATTTGGATTTCCTGACTCCAGCTACTGCAGCAGACGTTTTGTGCAGAGATGTGCTTTCTTTTGGTGTGCATAAAACTGTCTTATATTCTGAAAAAATTACTCTGCAAGATGCAAAGCTCTGGTACAGAATGGTGGTAATGACAGAGATATCTATCAAGGTAATTTCATGATGCTCAGTGTTGCTTTGCAGTTTTTGTTAATCTTTGAGCGAAATCACTCCTGTTTTATTTTCCTTCTGTAGTGGCACATTGAGCCCGTTTATCAGCATAGAGAAATTTAGGTTGGAAGGGACCCCTGGTGGTCATCTGGTCCAACCTCCTACTCAAAGCATGTTCAACTAGATCAGGTAAACTTTTCCTTGTATCTAATTTGAATTTCCTGTTTCCCAATTTTTGTCCATTGCTTCTTGTCCTCCTCCTGTGCACCTCCAGCATCATCTCTGCACCCTCTAAGTGTAGGCAGCTTTAAGGTCTCCCTGGAGCTGTCTCTTCTCCGGGCTGAACAAACCCTTAGGCTCTTGTGCCTCCTGTGCTTCAGCTCCCTAAACATCTTGGTTGCCTTTCACTGGGCCCCAGTGTCTTGAGTCTATAATTAGGGGAAGGAATGGGAGGGGATGTGATAGCCTTGTCTGATGAGGCAGTGGCTGCTCTGGGGAACAGTGATGAGGAAGTGATCCAATAGATGAGAAAGAATAAAAGCCCAAAGGCCGTGCTAGGTGTAGTCTCCATTAATGCATTTCATATCCACAGGTCTGTATTTGCTGAGGTGCAAGATGTCTGCCCTGAGGCTGATCTCTAACAGAACCTCCCACCAGGCCTTGTCTAACTCGGATTACACCTGGGACTACGAGTACTATGAGTATGGACCAGTGTCATTTGAAGGGCTGAAGGCTCATAAGTGTAAGTTCAGTAGAGACATGCTTCATTGCAGCTGAGCTTCCTGTCTACGTGTTCCTAGTCTTCACTTGAGACTGAATATTGTACAAAAAATATCTCTCTCCTAATTCCTAGGATTCTCTGCAATTAGCAGTATCTCTCTATTTATTAGCTCTTCATTATTGTTTATTATTCTGTATCCTTTTGTTGGCTGTTCTTCTTGTGCATGAGAGAACCATGGATTTATTGGCTGTGGTAGAACTTTGTCAATACTGAGGAATTGACTGTCAGGAAACATTATCAACAACAAGTTCAGATATACTGCTGCTTCTCGTGACTACTTTGTACAATCAGTGTTTCTTTGTTTTTGTTTCTATTTGTTTGTATTTGTTTCTGTTAATGGTAAAAAGGCAGTGGTGAGGAGCTTTACCTGTTACTTGTGTTCAGTTCTGCTGATAGAAAATAAATTTTAGGTTTGAAAATAAGAGAAGAATTTCCTCCTTCTGAACAAACTTGCCATTGGTACTTTCTTCGTAGGAGGAGTGTGCTAAATTCAGCATTCTGTTAATACTGGAGCTGTTTTACAGTAGAAGCAACAAATGAAGGATAAGGACCAGAGAGATGAAAAATATGGATTGGAATTGGGAGAAAATGTAACTAGGACAAGCTAATACAACTGGACCAACATTTTTCTAAAAACTAGACAACGGATTTGATGATCTTTCCTTTTAGAGGAGATGATTGTGAGGCAAAAACAATAAAAGAGGGGAGAAAAAACAGAAACCAACTCAATTGCCTGATGGGTCTTGCAAGCACTGCTGAAGAGAAAAAAACCCCATCCTTTTTCTTTGTTTCTGAGCTAGATACACAGTGAAAGGATTTGATTCCCAGTCTTCAAAGCTTTTGGGAAGGGTCTCCATCCAGTGCTGGAGCACTGGTCCAGGTTGGATTACGTACTTTCTGTCTCATTTGTCACGATGAGCGTTCAGATTGGGAAAAAGTAGTGCCTGCACTGGCAAACAGCAGCCCAGAAAGGCTGAGTCTCCCTTGCCTCTACACAGCAGCTTTTGGGAAGGCTCTGCAAGGGACAGAACAAACTTGCTGAAGTTATTAACACTTCTGAAAAAAAATAGAGTAGAATTTGCTTTTTATTTTTTTCCCCCCAAAAAAGTCTGCTGATTGCTGTCTGTACTTTTACAAATTATAGGTACTTGAAAAATGTGGGTTAGCTTTTATCATGTTTTTGATTTATCTTCCATTCTTCCACCTAATCAGAGGTCAAACCTGATAGCAAGGATTACTGGTTGCAGTGATCAGCTGAAATGTTATGTACACACCTTCTTTTCAGCTCGGCGTCTCAAACAGCAGGATGGGACAAAAGGTATAAACGACAGCTGCCTCTGGATTGCAGAAGGCACAGCTGCAAATCAGATCTTGGATTTCCATCAAAGTGACTGCCATGCTGAGCATGGCAGCTGAACTTCCCTGTCTGGCTGTGCTGTTCATAGAGCAGAAGGTCCTGGACAGCTCTTAGAGAATGGGACAGAAGTAACAAGTGCTTTTCAGATGGAACTTGAAGAAAATTGTCATTAGTAGTACTTGAATCAGTGATCTAGGAAGTCCCTTCTGGTTGTGGTGGATTTTCCTTAGTTTTTGTTTGTTTCTTTGTTTTAACTGATAGATTAGAATTGTCTCTGTTTAATTCATTGTTATTACATGCATTGCCCAGAGGGCAGAGTTTAATCTACTAAAGGAACAGTCTGTGTTGTGTCTGGGATGATATTTCTTGACATGGTGTGTTCTTGTTCCAGCTATTGCCAGCTGAGATGAGATTGTTGTGAAATGTGGAGGCAATGTGGTCAGATATGAACTTCTCTGAAATCCTAAACTGGGGAGAAGGAGAGGAGATTAAACAAGGGTTACATGAGGAGCAAGACCTTGAATACTTGCAAAGAAGAGGTGTCAATGAATGCCTGTAACTTATGTTGGAGAGCTCAACAGGGAATGGACTCCAGTTTAGGTGATTTGATTTAAATATAAAGGAATTCAGAAGCCTGTTTTCTGAAAGCAGAGAAAAATTTATTCGAAGTGACTCATGAGAAAAAGGATTGACAAAATAATCTACCACACAAAAATAGTTTTCTTAAAAAAAAAAAAAAGATGCCACAGTGATGTTTCAAATATATGCCTGCAAAAAAGGAAAAAAAAAAAGCAAAAAATATGTTCTGCTGGAGGAAACGTGAAGGCAGGAACTAGAAATCAGAAAATCTGGAAAAGAAGGGACCAGATATTTTGTACATTAAAGCTTCAGAAAGTAAATAGACGAAGATAGCCAGAAGATACTTGTAAGTGGCAGAGATAAGAACAAAATCACTTTTTGTGCCTTTGAAAAGGGGGAAGCCTCAGTAATGTTAGTGAGAGGCAAAATAGGTAGGAATGATAAGAGGAGTTAAAACTGCTGCCAGGATAGTATGAGTCTGTGTTTATGAAGAAAAGGAAGGCTGAAACCGCAACTTGAAAATGTAAAAGTATCCCATGACTATCTATTTGTAACTTTGGGCAGTATAAATGTCCCTCATACTGTATTTTTTGAACAAAATTTATGTTATGTACTGTTAATTTCAAACAAATATTTAGAATTTAGTAGGTTTGAATAATTTCCACTTAAGTGAGTGAGATCTAAAAGAAATATTGAAGAGAACTCAGGTCACCTGCTTGAATTTTAAACAAATTCAAATAATGTAATTTATACAGCAGAGAGTTGGAATTTTTACAGCGGAGGGCTGGAAGTGTGTCAGGAGGCACAATAAAACAAGGAAGATGTAGCATTAGGCTCAGTAAACTTAAGAATTCTGTTGGGAGCAGGAACACCAAACCAACCACAAAACAGGCTTGTTACTCAGAACACAGTGCTAGCAGGTGTGATTTTTGTGGGGAGTAGTAGTTTATCAGAGCCTTGATTTTCTTTTTTTCTTTTTCTTTTGTTTCCTTTTAGTTAAGTTTTTCAGCTTGATTGATATAATCTATGTGTGTCTATTTTAGTCATATTAAATGCATTTTACATTCTGGTTATTAATGCAGCTGCATATCATCCAAGCACGTCTGACTAATTGGAAGGTACTAGTAGCTATAAATGGCTAAGTGGTAAGTTTTTTAAAGGGATTATTTCTTTTTGGATGAAAGCTGCAGGTACTACGAAGTCCAGCAGGATGAGCTATTGCGTATTAGGAAGGTCAACCATAAGGTGTATCTTGAACCACTGAATACAGGCCGTGCTTACAGAATGATTCTGAAAGTAATTTAGGGCACATAATATATGGAATTACAGAAATAAACTCGTGGCAGAATGCTTTAAGCAGAAAGGAGTATTAAAAACTCCTCCCCCTCCATCACAGAGACCTATGCTCAAACCACATTCCAGTTATTTTACACAGGGTGTTGAGAGAGGAGGATATGGCACAGGAGAGATGGAATAAATATTGCAGTGGGAGACTGGAAACTTAACCTCTGTAGCTTACCTGAGAAA